>NC_052163.1:2343505-2705850 GCF_902713615.1 Scyliorhinus canicula
GGGTACGGTCCCACACACACTGACTCTGGTAACTGAGGGCTGAGGGGGAATTTTCCACCCCAGATGTTTGGAAACTTCAGCCCAGCGAGCAAGGCTGGGAGCTGGCCCTGCAGCAGAGTAATACTCACAGTAATAACCCAGAGTAATACCCCACCGTGATACACCACAGTAATACCCCACAGTAATACCCACAGTAATACCCCATAGTGATACCCCACAGTGATACACCACAGTAATAACCCAGAGTAATACCCCACAGTGATACACCACAGTAATACCCCACAGTAATACCCCACAGTAATACCCCATAGTGATACCCCACAGTGATACACCACAGTAATAACCCAGAGTAATACCCCACAGTGATACACCACAGTAATAACCCACAGTAATACCCCACAGTAATACCCCACAGTGATACCCCACAGTAATACCCCACAGTAATACCCCACATTAATACACCATAGTGATACCCCACAGTAATAACCCAGAGTAATACCCCACAGTGATACACCACAGTAATAGCCCACAGTGATACCCCACATTAATACACCATAGTGATACCCCACAGTAATACCCCACAGTAATACCTCACAGTGATACCCCCCAGTGATACCCCACAGTGATACCCCACAGTAATACCCCACAGTAATACCCCATAGTAATACCCCACAGTGATACCCCACAGTAATACACCATAGTGATACCCCATAGTAATACCCCACAGTGATACCCCACATTAATACACCATAGTGATACCCCACAGTAATACCCCACAGTAATACCCCACAGTGATACCCTACAGTAATACCCCACAGTGATACCCCACAGTGATACCCCACAGTAATACCCCATAGTAATACCCCACAGTGATACCCCACAGTAATACACCATAGTGATACCCCACAGTAATACCCCACAGTAATACTCTACAGTAATACCCCACAGTGATACCCCACAGTAATACCTCACAGTAATACCCCATAGTGATACCCCACAGTAATACCCCACAGTAATACCCCATAGTGATACCCCACAGTAATAACCCACAGTAATACCCACAGTGATACCCTACAGTGATACCCCACAGTAATACCCCACAGTAGTACCCCACAGTGATACCCCACAGTGATACCCCACAGTAATACCCCACAGTAATACCCCACAGTGATACCCCACAGTGATACCCCACAGTAATACCCCACAGTAATACTGCCACAGTGCTACCCCACAGTAATACCCCACAGTAATACCCCACAGTAATACTGCCACAGTAATACCCCACAGTAATAACCCACAGTAATACTGCCACAGTAATACCCCACAGTAATAACCCACAGTAATACCCCACAGTAATAACCCACAGTAATACCCCACAGTGATACCCCACAGTAATAACCCACAGTAATACCCCACAGTAATACTGCCACAGTAATACCCCACAGTAATAACCCACAGTAATACTGCCACAGTAATACCCCACAGTAATAACCCACAGTAATACCCCACAGTAATAACCCACAGTAATACTGCCACAGTAATACCCCACAGTAATAACCCACAATAATAATGCCACAGTAATACCCCACAGTAATAACCCACAGTAATACTGCCACAGTAATACCCCACAGTAATACCCCACAGTAATAACCCACAGTAATATTGCCACAGTAATGCCCCACGGTAATACCCCACAGTAATACTGCCACAGTAATACCCCACAGTAATACCCCACAGTAATAACCCACAGTAATACTGCGACAGTAATGCCCCACGGTGATACCCTACCTCGACTGATTTTTAATCAACTATATCCCAGATGCGGATCTCAGATAATGGAATCAGCAGTCATATTCTCAGTCTGTGTCGGGAAAACAGCTTTTCCCAGAATAAACAATGGGGGCAGTGTTGAGGGAGCTTTACTCTGTATCTAACCCCGTGCTATACCTGTCCTGGGAGTGTTTGATGGGGACAGTGTAGAGGGAGCTTTACTCTGTATCGAACCCCGTGCTGTACCTGTCCTGGGAGTGTTTAATGGGGACAGTGTAGAGGGAGCTTTACTCTGTATCTAACCCCGTGCTGTCCCTGTCCTGGGAGTGTTTGATGGGGATCGTGTAGAGGGAGCTTTACTCTGTATCTAACCCCGTGCTGTACCTGTCCTGGGAGTGTTTGATGGGGACAGTGTAGAGGGAGCTTTACTCTGTATCTAACCCCGTGCTGTACCTGTCCTGGGAGTGTTTGATGGGGACAGTGTAGAGGGAGATTTACTCTGTATCTAACCCCGTGCTGTCCCTGTCCTGGGAGTGTTTGATGGGGACAGTGTAGAGGGAGCTTTACTCTGTATCTAACCCCGTGCTGTACCTGTCCTGGGGTGTTTGATGGGGACAGTGTAGAGGGAGCTTTACTCTGTATCTAACCCCGTGCTGTACCTGTCCTGGGAGTGTTTGATGGGGACAGTGTAGAGGGAGCTTTACTCTGTATCTAACCCCGTGCTGTACCTGTCCTGGGAGTGTTTGATGGGGACAGTGTAGAGGGAGCTTTACTCTGTATCTAACCCTGTGCTGTACCTGTCCTGGGACTGTTTGATGGGTGAAGTGTAGTGGGAGCTTTACTCTGTGTCTAACCCCATGCTGTACCTGTCCTGGGAGTGTTTGATGGGTGAAGTGTAGAGGGAGCTTTACTCTTTACCTAATGAGTGACTAATAAAAATGCATTTGAAAAGTGAGAGGGTCCAGTAGGTCGAATAGTTCTGTCCCCCTCGGCACCCAGAGCAAAAGTTGCCGTTGAACCTGGAGTCTGTTTCTGGGAAGGTTTTTGCTGCTGTATCCCCCAGATAGTGTCCAATGATATCTCCCGTTTAAGACAAGATTAAGGAGTGATTATGTTTGGATTAGAAGCCGAGTGTGCTGTTATCAGTCAGTGAGCTCCGCAGCCTCAGTTAAATGCCTTTAGTAAACAGAATGGAGCGATGACTTCACATGAGGAATGCTGCAACCAATCATCACAGATCCCTGGAGCCAGAGGCCGTCCCATGCCAGGAATCAGAATGACTCAGCAGAGAAATGAAAGTGGGAGTCATTACCCTGCTCCCAAACTGGAGCCCAAC
Source organism: Scyliorhinus canicula (assembly GCF_902713615.1). Taxonomy (NCBI): domain Eukaryota; kingdom Metazoa; phylum Chordata; class Chondrichthyes; order Carcharhiniformes; family Scyliorhinidae; genus Scyliorhinus; species Scyliorhinus canicula. Next base: position 2,346,612 of record NC_052163.1, read on the forward strand.
AAACTCCAGAAAAACCAATACAGCTGTCCCACTTGAAAGTTTTTCACTTTCTGTTGGATGTGGGACAGAGGGCGCGATTCTCCCAAAATATTTCTCAGTTAATTTGAGGTGGGTTTTTCATGGGTTTCCCGCCGGCTCTGTGGCAACTTCTCCAGCGCGATTCAATGACACTCTGGGCAGTTTGAGTTCCTGCGCAATTGACCCCAAGCTGGTCACATGGTCCATGGTGTCTGCCCCCTTAAAGGGGCCATGCTTCCACAACTTCATTCTTTACATTCTCACATTCTTCTGACCAGTGCCTTGCCTGTTTGACACATAACAACATCATCGTGTTACTAAATTCAGCACATATTTACCGTAATAATTGATTAATTCTAAAAATCACATTCTCCCCATGCCTGTGCCAGTTTCACCCCCACAACCCAAAGATGTGCAGGGTAGGTGGATTGGCCACGCTAAATTGCCCCTTAATTGGAAAAAATGAATTGGGTACTCTAAATATATTTTTTTAAATAATTTTATCCATGGGCCTTTGAAAAAGAGAAAGAGCAGATGTTATTCCAAAAGGAAGTCTCCTGTAATAAAACAGACCTTTGTGCATTACAATGGTGAGTAGTGGCTGTGATTCGAGAACCACATTCATCTACAGATAAGTCTGTGAAAGGATAATTTTACTGAATTTCTGTCCTCCAGAAAGTCCAGAAAACAAGTCTTCAATCAATAGCGGTGGATAATGATCTACGCAGAAAACTGGGTGTCTAGAGATTTTAAATCTCCACAAATCCTCACTGAACTATCCCGTTTTAATACAGGAACGATTGGTGTCACCCAATCACTTGTAGCAACAGGTGCAATGACCCCTGTCCTTACCAATCTGTCTAGTTCTTCTTCAGGTTTGATGGTGTATGATGCAGTTCTAGCTTTGAGACATTTGGGTATGCTGTCTAGATTGCTTTTTAGGTGTAGCTCAGCTCCAGTCAAAGAACCTGGTGAATCTTCAAACACCTCCCTGTACTTCTTCAGAACTTGTTGCAAGTTGCTCTTTGAGTGCACTTAACTGTTTTCCAGTTAAGCCTAATCTTAGCTAACCATGCACTGCCAAATAGAGTAGGAATGTTTCCATGGGCAACATGAAGAGACAACTTTACCATCTGTCTATTTGCTTTTACTTTCACCATAATGCATCATTTTAACGCTACAACTCCTTCAGTGAATATCCTTAGGATCACATGTGACAGATTTAAAGGCAGATACTTCAGCTTTTGATGATAAATTGTCTCAGGCATTAGCAATACTCCTGTGCCCTTATCGACTGCATTTTAATCTCATGGCCTTTACGTTTTGGATGTAGCCAAAAACGTTTATCTGTCTGCATTGAGAAAACTCTTAAACTCTTGAGTTATCTTGAGCTTAGATCCATTAAGTTGTAGAAATGATCGGGCAGCAGGGTGGCGCAGTGGTTAGCACAGCTGCCTCACGGCGCCGAGGTCCCAGGTTCGATCCTGGCTCTGGGTCACTGTCCGTGTGGAGTTTGCACATTCTCCCCGTGTTTGCGTGGGTTTTGCTCCCACGACCCAAAGATGTGCAGGTTAGGTGGATTGGCCACGCTAAATTGCCCCTTCATTGGAAACAATAATTGGGTACTCTAAATGTTTTTCAAAAGTTGTAGAAATGACTAGATTCTTTAACTGTATTGTCCTTCTTATACTTCCTGATAAACAATTGGAATCATTTTTCTTATGAATTCCATTATTCATAATCTTCATAAAACGTTTCCATGGCACCCGTTATTCCCGCCATGTTTGTATCCCGACTCCTAGGGTCTACACAGCCTCCATTCCGACTATATTGGAAAGTCTGGCACAAACAATCCCTTCAACCAGCAGCAAAGAAATCTTTCCTTTTTTGCCTGAGTATTTTGACTGTTGACCCAGGCAGTGGTGGTGCAGGTTGGCAGACATCAAACCCCATTCCCCGAACCCGTGTAGCTTTGCCACGTCTGCAGTACCTGCAGCCCAGACACACTCACTTCAACACAGGAAAGACTTCCCCAACTATCACTCTTCCTACTCACAGTTGCTGCAGACATTATTCTTATACCTTCTGGGTCGGTGGCAGTACCTGATATATGTGTGTGTCTGTGTCTGGCTGTGAGTGTCTGTGTGTGTGTCTGTGTGTGTGTGTGTGTGTGTGTCTGTGTGTGTGTGTCTGTGTGTCAGTGTGTGTGTGTCTGTGTCTGGCTGTGAGTGTCTGTGTGTGTGTCTGTGTGTGTGTGTCTGTGTGTCAGTGTGTGTGTATGCGAGTGTGTATGTGAGTCTGTGTGTGTGTGTCAGTGTGTGTGTGTGTCAGTGTGTGTGTGTGTCAGTGTGTGTCTGTGTGTGTCAGTGTGTGTCTGTGCATGTATGTGAGTCTGTGTGTCTGTGAGTGTGTGTGTATGTGTGTCTGTGAGTGTGTGTGTGCATGTGTCTGTGAGTGTGTGTGTGCATGTGTCTGCATGTGTGTCTGCGTGTGTGTGTCTCTCGGTGAGTGTGTGTCTGTGTCTGTCTGCCTGTGAGTCTGTGTGTGTGTGTCTGTCAGTGTGTGTCTGTCAGTGTGTGTGTGTCTGTCAGTGTGTGTCTGTCAGTGTGTGTGTGTCTGTCAGTGTGTGTGTGTGTCTGTCTGTCAGTGTGTGTGTGTGTCTGTCAGTGTGTGTGTTTGTCAGTGTGTGTGTGTGTGTCTGTCAGTGTGTGTGTGTCTGTCAGTGTGCGTGTGTCTGTCAGTGTGCGTGTGTGTGTGTCTGTCTCCCAGTGTGTGTGTGTGTCTCTCAGTGTGTGTGTGTGTCAGTGTGTGTGTGTGTCTGTCAGTGTGTGTGTTTGTCAGTGTGTGTGTGTGTGTTGTCTGTCAGTGTGCGTGTGTGTGTGTCTGTCTCCCAGTGTGTGTGTCTGTCTCTCAGTGTGTGTGTCTGTCAGTGTGTGTGTCTGTCAGTGTGTGTGTGTGTCTGTCAGTGTGTGTGTTTGTCAGTGTGTGTCTGTGTGTCTGTCTCTCAGTGCGTGTGTCTGTCAGTGTGTGTGTCTGTCAGTGCGTGTGTCTGTCAGTGTGTGTGTGTCTGTCAGTGTGTGTGTGTCTGTCAGTGTGTGTCTGTGTGTGTCTGTCAGTGTGTGTGTCTGTCAGTGTGTGTGTTTGTCAGTGTGTGTGTGTGTCTGTCTGTGTGTGTGTGTGTCTGTCAGTGTGTGTGTTTGTCAGTGTGTGTCTGTCAGTGTGTGTGTTTGTCAGTGTGTGTGTGTCTGTCAGCGTGTGTGTCTGTCAGTGTGTGTGTCTGTCAGTGTGTGTGTCTGTCAGTGTGTGTGTGTCTGTCAGTGTGTGTGTGTCTGTCAGTGTGTGTGTGTCTGTCAGTGTGTGTGTCTGTCAGTGTGTGTGTTTGTCAGTGTGTGTGTGTGTGTATGTGTGTCAGAGTGTGTGTGTCTGTCAGTGTGTGTGTCTGTCAGTGTGTGTGTCTGTCTCTCAGTGTGTGTGTCTGTCAGTGTGTGTGTGTGTCTGTCAGTGTGTGTGTTTGTCAGTGTGTGTGTGTGTGTTGTCTGTCAGTGTGCGTGTGTGTGTGTCTGTCTCCCAGTGTGTGTGTCTGTCTCTCAGTGTGTGTGTCTGTCAGTGTGTGTGTCTGTCAGTGTGTGTGTGTGTCTGTCAGTGTGTGTGTTTGTCAGTGTGTGTCTGTGTGTCTGTCTCTCAGTGCGTGTGTCTGTCAGTGTGTGTGTCTGTCAGTGCGTGTGTCTGTCAGTGTGTGTCTGTATGTCTGTCTCTCAGTGCGTGTGTCTGTCAGTGTGTGTGTCTGTCAGTGCGTGTGTCTGTCAGTGTGTGTGTGTCTGTCAGTGTGTGTGTCTGTCAGTGTGTGTGTTTGTCAGTGTGTGTGTGTGTGTGTCTGTCAGTGTGTGTGTTTGTCAGTGTGTGTGTGTCTGTCAGTGTGTGTGTCTGTCAGTGTGTGTGTTTGTCAGTGTGTGTGTGTGTGTGTCTGTCAGTGTGTGTGTTTGTCAGTGTGTGTGTGTCTGTCAGTGTGTGTGTCTGTCAGTGTGTGTGTTTGTCAGTGTGTGTGTGTGTGTATGTGTGTCAGAGTGTGTGTGTCTGTCAGTGTGTGTGTCTGTCAGTGTGTGTGTCTGTCTCTCAGTGTGTGTGTCTGTCAGTGTGTGTGTGTGTCTGTCAGTGTGTGTGTTTGTCAGTGTGTGTGTGTGTTGTCTGTCAGTGTGCGTGTGTGTGTGTCTGTCTCCCAGTGTGTGTGTCTGTCTCTCAGTGTGTGTGTCTGTCAGTGTGTGTGTCTGTCAGTGTGTGTGTGTGTCTGTCAGTGTGTGTGTTTGTCAGTGTGTGTCTGTGTGTCTGTCTCTCAGTGCGTGTGTCTGTCAGTGTGTGTGTCTGTCAGTGCGTGTGTCTGTCAGTGTGTGTGTGTCTGTCAGTGTGTGTGTGTCTGTCAGTGTGTGTCTGTGTGTGTCTGTCAGTGTGTGTGTCTGTCAGTGTGTGTGTTTGTCAGTGTGTGTGTGTGTGTGTCTGTCTGTGTGTGTGTGTGTCTGTCAGTGTGTGTGTTTGTCAGTGTGTGTGTGTGTCTGTCAGTGTGTGTGTCTGTCAGTGTGTGTGTTTGTCAGTGTGTGTGTGTGTGTGTCTGTCAGTGTGTGTGTTTGTCAGTGTGTGTGTGTGTGTGTGTCTGTCAGTGTGTGTGTTTGTCAGTGTGTGTGTGTCTGTCAGTGTGTGTGTCTGTCAGTGTGTGTGTTTGTCAGTGTGTGTGTGTGTGTATGTGTGTCAGAGTGTGTGTGTCTGTCAGTGTGTGTGTGTGTCAGTGTGTGTGTTTGTCAGTGTGTGTGTGTGTGTATGTGTGTCAGAGTGTGTGTGTCTGTCAGTGTGTGTGTGTGTCAGTGTGTGTGTCTGACAGTGTGTGTGTCAGTGTGTGTGTTTGTCAGTGTGTGTGTGTCAGTGTGTGTGTCTGTCAGTGTGTGTGTCAGTGTGTGTGTTTGTCAGTGTGTGTGTGTCAGTGTGTGTGTGTGTCAGTGTGTGTGTGTCTGTCAGTGTGTGTGTTTGTCAGTGTGTGTGTGTGTGTCTGTGAGTGTGTGTGTTTGTCAGTGTGTGTGTGTGTGTGTCAGTGTGTGTGTGTCTGTCAGTGTGTGTCTGTCAGTGTGTGTGTGTGTGTATGTGAGTGTGTGTGCGTGTGTCTGCCTGTGTGTGTCTCTCTGTGAGTGTGTGTCTGTGTCTGTCTGCCTGTGAGTGTGTGTGTCAGTGTGTGTGTGTGTATGTTTGTGTGTGTGTGTCTATCAGTGTGTGTGTTTGTGTGTGGGTCTGTCAGTGGGTGTGTGTGTGTTGTCAGTGCGTGTGTTTGCGCGTGTGTCTGTCTCTCAGTGTGTGTGCGTCTGTCAGTGTGTGTGTCTGTCAGTGTGTGTGTCTGTCAGTGTGTGTCTGTCAGTGTGTGTGTGTGTCTGTCTCTCAGTGTGTGTCTGTCAGTGTGTGTCTGTCAGTGTGTGTGTGTTTGTCAGTGTGTGTGTCTGTCAGTGTGTGTGTGTCAGTGTGTGTGTGTGTGTCTGTCAGTGTGTGTGTGTCTGTCAGTGTGTGTGTGTCTGTCAGTGTGTGTGTGTGTGTGTCAGTGTGTGTGTGGGTCTGACAGTGTGTGTGTGTGTGTGTCTGTCAGTGTGTGTGTGTCAGTGTGTGTGTGTGTATGTTTGTGTGTGTGTGTCTATCAGTGTGTGTGTTTGTGTGTGGGTCTGTCAGTGGGTGTGTGTGTGTTGTCAGTGCGTGTGTTTGTGCGTGTGTCTGTCTCTCAGTGCGTGTGCGTCTGTCAGTGTGTGTGTCTGTCAGTGTGTGTGTCTGTCAGTGTGTGTCTGTCAGTGTGTGTGTGTTTGTCAGTGTGTGTGTCTGTCAGTGTGTGTGTGTGTGTGTCTGTCAGTGTGTGTGTGTCAGTGTGTGTGTGTGTGTGTCTGTCAGTGTGTGTGTGTCTGTCAGTGTGTGTGTGTGTGTGTGTCAGTGTGTGTGTGTGTCTGTCAGTGTGTGTGTGTGTGTGTCTGTCAGTGTGTGTGTGTCAGTGTGTGTGTGTGTGTTTGTGTCTGTCAGTGTGTGTGTGTGTCTCTCAGTGTGTGTGTGTCTGGCAGTGTGTGTGTGTGTGTGTGTATGTCAGTGTGTGTGTGTGTCTGTCAGTATGTGTGTGTGTGTGTGTATGTCAGTGTGTGTGTGTGTCAGTGTGTGTGTCTGTCAGTGTGTGTGTCTGTCAGTGTGTGTGTGTGTGTGTCAGTGTGTGTGTGTGTTTGTCAGTGTGTGTGTGTATGTCAGTGTGTGTGTGTGTGTGTGTCTGTCAGTGTGTGTGTGTCTGTCAGTGTGTGTGTCTGTCAGTGTGTGTGTGTGTGTGTGTGTATGTCAGTGTGTGTGTCTGTCAGTGTGTGTGTGTGTGTGTGTATGTCAGTGTGTGTGTGTCTGTCAGTGTGTGTGTGTTTGTCAGTGTGTGTGTCTGTCAGTGTGTGTGTGTGTGTGTATGTCAGTGTGTGTGTGTGTGTGTGTATGTCAGTGTGTGTGTGTGTCAGTGTGTGTGTCTGTCAGTGTGTGTGTCTGTCAGTGTGTGTGTGTGTGTGTCAGTGTGTGTGTGTGTTTGTCAGTGTGTGTGTGTATGTCAGTGTGTGTGTGTGTGTGTGTCTGTCAGTGTGTGTGTGTCTGTCAGTGTGTGTGTCTGTCAGTGTGTGTGTGTGTGTGTGTGTATGTCAGTGTGTGTGTCTGTCAGTGTGTGTGTGTGTGTGTGTCTGTGTGTGTGTGTTTGTCAGTGTGTGTGTCTGTCAGTGTGTGTCTGTCAGTGTGTGTGTGTGTCTGTCTCTCAGTGTGTGTCTGTCAGTGTGTGTGTTTGTCAGTGTGTGTGTGTGTGTGTCTGTCAGTGTGTGTGTTTGTCAGTGTGTGTGTGTCTGTCAGTGTGTGTGTCTGTCAGTGTGTGTGTTTGTCAGTGTGTGTGTGTGTGTGTCTGTCAGTGTGTGTGTTTGTGTGTGTGTGTGTCTGTCAGTGTGTGTGTCTGTCAGTGTGTGTGTTTGTCAGTGTGTGTGTGTGTGTATGTGTGTCAGAGTGTGTGTGTCTGTCAGTGTGTGTGTCTGTCAGTGTGTGTGTCTGTCTCTCAGTGTGTGTGTCTGTCAGTGTGTGTGTGTGTCTGTCAGTGTGTGTGTTTGTCAGTGTGTGTGTGTGTGTTGTCTGTCAGTGTGCGTGTGTGTGTGTCTGTCTCCCAGTGTGTGTGTCTGTCTCTCAGTGTGTGTGTCTGTCAGTGTGTGTGTCTGTCAGTGTGTGTGTGTGTCTGTCAGTGTGTGTGTTTGTCAGTGTGTGTCTGTGTGTCTGTCTCTCAGTGCGTGTGTCTGTCAGTGTGTGTGTCTGTCAGTGCGTGTGTCTGTCAGTGTGTGTGTGTCTGTCAGTGTGTGTGTGTCTGTCAGTGTGTGTCTGTGTGTGTCTGTCAGTGTGTGTGTCTGTCAGTGTGTGTGTTTGTCAGTGTGTGTGTGTGTGTGTGTCTGTCTGTGTGTGTGTGTGTCTGTCAGTGTGTGTGTTTGTCAGTGTGTGTGTGTGTCTGTCAGTGTGTGTGTCTGTCAGTGTGTGTGTTTGTCAGTGTGTGTGTGTGTGTGTCTGTCAGTGTGTGTGTTTGTCAGTGTGTGTGTGTGTGTGTGTCTGTCAGTGTGTGTGTTTGTCAGTGTGTGTGTGTCTGTCAGTGTGTGTGTCTGTCAGTGTGTGTGTTTGTCAGTGTGTGTGTGTGTGTATGTGTGTCAGAGTGTGTGTGTCTGTCAGTGTGTGTGTGTGTCAGTGTGTGTGTTTGTCAGTGTGTGTGTGTCAGTGTGTGTGTCTGACAGTGTGTGTGTCAGTGTGTGTGTTTGTCAGTGTGTGTGTGTCAGTGTGTGTGTCTGTCAGTGTGTGTGTCAGTGTGTGTGTTTGTCAGTGTGTGTTTGTCAGTGTGTGTGTGTCAGTGTGTGTGTGTGTCAGTGTGTGTGTGTCTGTCAGTGTGTGTGTTTGTCAGTGTGTGTGTGTGTGTCTGTGAGTGTGTGTGTTTGTCAGTGTGTGTGTGTGTGTGTCAGTGTGTGTGTGTCTGTCAGTGTGTGTCTGTCAGTGTGTGTGTGTGTGTATGTGAGTGTGTGTGCGTGTGTCTGCCTGTGTGTGTCTCTCTGTGAGTGTGTGTCTGTGTCTGTCTGCCTGTGAGTGTGTGTGTCAGTGTGTGTGTGTGTATGTTTGTGTGTGTGTGTCTATCAGTGTGTGTGTTTGTGTGTGGGTCTGTCAGTGGGTGTGTGTGTGTTGTCAGTGCGTGTGTTTGTGCGTGTGTCTGTCTCTCAGTGTGTGTGCGTCTGTCAGTGTGTGTGTCTGTCAGTGTGTGTGTCTGTCAGTGTGTGTCTGTCAGTGTGTGTGTGTGTCTGTCTCTCAGTGTGTGTCTGTCAGTGTGTGTCTGTCAGTGTGTGTGTGTTTGTCAGTGTGTGTGTCTGTCAGTGTGTGTGTGTCAGTGTGTGTGTGTGTGTCTGTCAGTGTGTGTGTGTCTGTCAGTGTGTGTGTGTCTGTCAGTGTGTGTGTGTGTGTGTCAGTGTGTGTGTGGGTCTGACAGTGTGTGTGTGTGTGTCTGTCAGTGTGTGTGTGTCAGTGTGTGTGTGTGTATGTTTGTGTGTGTGTGTCTATCAGTGTGTGTGTTTGTGTGTGGGTCTGTCAGTGGGTGTGTGTGTGTTGTCAGTGCGTGTGTTTGTGCGTGTGTCTGTCTCTCAGTGCGTGTGCGTCTGTCAGTGTGTGTGTCTGTCAGTGTGTGTGTCTGTCAGTGTGTGTCTGTCAGTGTGTGTGTGTTTGTCAGTGTGTGTGTCTGTCAGTGTGTGTGTGTGTGTGTCTGTCAGTGTGTGTGTGTCAGTGTGTGTGTGTGTGTGTCTGTCAGTGTGTGTGTGTCTGTCAGTGTGTGTGTGTGTGTGTGTCAGTGTGTGTGTGGGTCTGTCAGTGTGTGTGTGTGTGTGTCTGTCAGTGTGTGTGTGTCAGTGTGTGTGTGTGTGTTTGTGTCTGTCAGTGTGTGTGTGTGTCTCTCAGTGTGTGTGTGTCTGGCAGTGTGTGTGTGTGTGTGTGTATGTCAGTGTGTGTGTGTGTCTGTCAGTATGTGTGTGTGTGTGTGTATGTCAGTGTGTGTGTGTATGTCAGTGCGTGTGTGTGTCAGTGTGTGTGTCTGTCAGTGTGTGTGTCTGTCAGTGTGTGTGTGTGTGTGTCAGTGTGTGTGTGTGTTTGTCAGTGTGTGTGTGTATGTCAGTGTGTGTGTGTGTGTGTGTCTGTCAGTGTGTGTGTGTCTGTCAGTGTGTGTGTCTGTCAGTGTGTGTGTGTGTGTGTGTGTATGTCAGTGTGTGTGTCTGTCAGTGTGTGTGTGTGTGTGTCTGTGTGTGTGTGTTTGTCAGTGTGTGTGTCTGTCAGTGTGTGTCTGTCAGTGTGTGTGTGTGTCTGTCTCTCAGTGTGTGTCTGTCAGTGTGTGTCTGTCAGTGTGTGTGTGTTTGTCAGTGTGTGTGTCTGTCAGTGTGTGTGTGTGTGTCTGTCAGTGTGTGTGTGTCAGTGTGTGTGTGTGTCTGTCAGTGTGTGTGTGTCTGTCAGTGTGTGTGTGTGTGTCAGTGTGTGTGTGTCTGTCAGTGTGTGTGTGTGTGTGTGTCAGTGTGTGTGTGGGTCTGTCAGTGTGTGTGTGTGTGTGTCTGTCAGTGTGTGTGTGTCAGTGTGTGTGTTTGTGTCTGTCAGTGTGTGTGTGTGTCTGTCAGTATGTGTGTGTGTGTGTGTATGTCAGTGTGTGTGTGTGTGTCTGTGTGTGTGTCTGTCAGTGTGTGTGTCTGTCAGTGTGTGTGTGTGTGTGTGTGTCAGTGTGTGTGTGTGTTTGTCAGTGTGTGTGTGTATGTCAGTATGTGTGTGTGTGTGTGTGTCTGTCAGTGTGTGTGTGTCTGTCAGTGTGTGTGTGTATGTCAGTGTGTGTGTGTCTGTCAGTGTGTGTGTCTGTCAGTGTGTGTGTGTGTCAGTGTGTGTGTGTGTATGTCAGTGTGTGTGTCTGTCAGTGTGTGTGTGTGTTTGTCAGTGTGTGTGTTTGTCAGTGTGTGTGTGTCTGTCAGTGTGTGTGTCTGTCAGTGTGTGTGTGTGTTTGTCAGTGTGTGTGTGTCTGTCAGTGTGTGTGTGTGTGTGTTTGTCAGTGTGTGTGTGTCTGTCAGTGTGTGTGTGTGTGTTTGTCAGTGTGTGTGTGTCTGTCAGTGTGTGTGTGTGTGTGTGTGTCTGTCAGTGTGTGTTTGTGTGTTTGTCAGTGTGTGTGTCTGTCAGTGTGTGTGTGTGTGTGTGTCTGTCAGTGTGTGTGTGTGTCTGACAGTGTGTGTGTGTGTGTTTGTCAGTGTGTGTGTGTCTGTCAGTGTGTGTGTGTGTGTGTGTGTCTGTCAGTGTGTGTGTGTGTTTGTCAGTGTGTGTGTGTTTGTCAGTGTGTGTGTCTGTCAGTGTGTGTGTGTGTGTGTGTGTCTGTCAGTGTGTGTGTTTGTGTCTGTCAGTGTGTGTGTGTGTCTGTCAGTGTGTGTGTGTGTCTGTCAGTATGTGTGTGTGTGTGTGTATGTCAGTGTGTGTCTGTCAGTGTGTGTGTGTGTGTGTGTCAGTGTGTGTGTGTGTTTGTCAGTGTGTGTGTGTATGTCAGTATGTGTGTGTGTGTGTGTGTCTGTCAGTGTGTGTGTCTGTCAGTGTGTGTGTGTATGTCAGTGTGTGTGTGTCTGTCAGTGTGTGTGTCTGTCAGTGTGTGTGTGTGTCAGTGTGTGTGTGTATGTCAGTGTGTGTGTCTGTCAGTGTGTGTGTGTGTTTGTCAGTGTGTGTGTTTGTCAGTGTGTGTGTGTCTGTCAGTGTGTGTGTCTGTCAGTGTGTGTGTGTGTTTGTCAGTGTGTGTGTGTCTGTCAGTGTGTGTGTGTGTGTTTGTCAGTGTGTGTGTGTCTGTCAGTGTGTGTGTGTGTGTTTGTCAGTGTGTGTGTGTCTGTCAGTGTGTGTGTGTGTGTGTGTGTCTGTCAGTGTGTGTTTGTGTGTTTGTCAGTGTGTGTGTCTGTCAGTGTGTGTGTGTGTGTGTGTCTGTCAGTGTGTGTGTGTGTCTGTCAGTGTGTGTGTGTGTGTGTTTGTCAGTGTGTGTGTGTCTGTCAGTGTGTGTGTGTGTGTGTGTGTCTGTCAGTGTGTGTGTGTGTTTGCCAGTGTGTGTGTGTTTGTCAGTGTGTGTGTCTGTCAGTGTGTGTGTGTGTGTGTGTGTGTGTCAGTGTGTGTGTCTGTCAGTGTGTGTGTGTATGTCAGTGTGTGTGTGTCTGTCAGTGTGTGTGTCTGTCAGTGTGTGTGTGTGTCAGTGTGTGTGTGTATGTCAGTGTGTGTGTCTGTCAGTGTGTGTGTGTGTTTGTCAGTGTGTGTGTTTGTCAGTGTGTGTGTGTCTGTCAGTGTGTGTGTCTGTCAGTGTGTGTGTGTGTTTGTCAGTGTGTGTGTGTCTGTCAGTGTGTGTGTGTGTGTTTGTCAGTGTGTGTGTGTCTGTCAGTGTGTGTGTGTGTGTTTGTCAGTGTGTGTGTGTCTGTCAGTGTGTGTGTGTGTGTGTGTGTCTGTCAGTGTGTGTTTGTGTGTTTGTCAGTGTGTGTGTCTGTCAGTGTGTGTGTGTGTGTGTGTGTCTGTCAGTGTGTGTGTGTGTCTGTCAGTGTGTGTGTGTGTGTGTTTGTCAGTGTGTGTGTGTCTGTCAGTGTGTGTGTCAGTGTGTGTGTCTGTCAGTGTGTGTGTGTGTGTGTGTTTGTCAGTGTGTGTGTGTCAGTGTGTGTGTGTGTCTGTCAGTGTGTGTGTGTGTGTTTGTCAGTGTGTGTGTGTCTGTCAGTGTGTGTGTGTGTGTGTGTCTGTCAGTGTGTGTGTGTGTTTGTCAGTGTGTGTGTGTTTGTCAGCGTGTGTGTCTGTCAGTGTGTGTGTGTGTGTGTGTGTCTGTCAGTGTGTGTGTGTGTCTGTCAGTGTGTGTGTGTGTTTGTCAGTGTGTGTGTGTTTGTCAGTGTGTGTGTCTGTCAGTGTGTGTGTGTGTGTGTGTGTCTGTCAGTGTGTGTGTGTGTCTGTCAGTGTGTGTGTGTGTGTGTGTGTGTTTGTCAGTGTGTGTGTGTCAGTGTGTGTGTGTGTCTGTCAGTGTGTGTGTGTGTCAGTGTGTGTGTGTGTATGTCAGTGTGTGTGTCTGTCAGTGTGTGTGTGTGTGTGTGTGTGTCTGTCAGTGTGTGTGTGTGTTTGTCAGTGTGTGTGTCTGTCAGTGTGTGTGTGTGTGTGTGTGTGTGTCGCTCTGGCCTGGTTTGGTCCCGAGAATCTTCCATTGCTGCCGATGCCATCCCACAATTAGTCGACAAAATCTTCTTCCCAGCAGTTTTTCTGCCCCAATCCTCGTCGCCACTCTTCTCTATTATTATGTATCTTTGTTATTGCAAAGAGAAAATGTCTGATGATGCTCACACTCTGGATTCTTGTAAAACACGGTGAGAGGTTTATTCAGGGAGTTGCTCACACAATCCAGATGGCGATCTGCTCAAAGCCCAAGCAAACGCTCTGCTGATGCCTCCCCGCATTACGTGATGCAGGACCAGCTGGAATGTATTCCCAGATCATAACATTCTCACCATGTATCCACTATCATCTTCCAAAGGCTCGCATTATTATTCCACTTATCCCACTGAGAATTCTGGCCAATCAATTTGCTTCTCATTCCCTGTCAACAGGAGCTTGCTGCCGCCTCAGATTTCCCCCATAAAAGCTCCTTGAAGCTATTTCCAGTTGTTTCTATTTGTAGCTCCCTTTAATCTCCATCACTCTGTGGCATTTCTCAGCTGGTATTAACCAAGGTTCAGATCAGAATAACAGGAGTGCTGTATCTGCTCCAGGAGTGTTTGATGGGGACAGTGTAGAACATAGAACATTACAGCGCAGTACAGGCCCTTCGGCCCTCGATGTTGCGCCGACCTGTGAAACCCCTCTAAAGCCCATCTACACTATTCCCTTATCGTCCATATGCCTATCCAATGACCATTTGAATGCCCTTAGTGTTGGCGAGTCCACTACTGTTGCAGGCAGGGCATTCCACACCCTTACCAAACTATCAAACCCGTATCAAACCCGTATCGAACTATTCGGAAGGACAGAGTGGATGGTAAGGGAGGTGGTGTTGCTCTGTTATTTAAGGATGACATCCGGGCAATAGTAAGGGATGACATCGGTGCTATGGAGGATAAGGTTGAATCCATTTGGGTGGAAATCAGGAATAGTAAGGCGAAAAAGTCACTGATAGGAGTAGTCTATCGGCCACCAAATAGTAACGTTATGGTGGGGCGGGCAATAAACAAAGAAATAACTGATGCATGTAGAAATGGTACAGCAGTTATCATGGGGGATTTTAATCTACATGTCGATTGGTTTAACCAGGTCGGTCAAGGCAACCGTGAGGAGGAGTTTATAGAATGTATCCGCGATAGTTTCCTAGAACAGTGTGTAATGGAACCTACGAGGGAACAAGCGGTCCTAGATCTTGTCCTGTGTAATGAGACAGGATTGATTCATGATCTCATAGTTAGGGATCCTCTCGGAAGGAGCGATCACAATATGGTGGAATTTAAAATACAGATGGAGGGTGAGAAAGTAAAATCAAATACTAGTGTTTTGTGTTTAAACAAAGGAGATTACAAGGGGATGAGAGAAGAACTAGCTAAGGTAGACTGGGAGCTAAGACTTTATGGTGGAACAGTTGAGGAACAGTGGAGAACCTTCCAAGCGATTGTTCACAGTGCTCAGCAAAGGTTTATACCAACAAAAAGGAAGGACGGAAGAAAGAGGGAAAATCGACCGTGGATATCTAAGGAAATAAGGGAGAGTATCAAATTGAAGGAAAAAGCATATAAAGTGGCAAAGATTGCTGGGAGATTAGAGGACTGGGAAATCTTTAGGGGGCAACAGAAAGCTACTAAAAAAGCTATAAAGAAGAGTAAGATAGAGTATGAGAGTAAACTTGCTCAGAATATAAAAACAGACAGTAAAAGTTTTTACAAATATATAAGACAAAAAAGAGTGGCTAAGGTAAATATTGGTCCTTTAGAGGATGAGAAGGGAGTTTTAATAATGGGAAATGAGGAAATGGCTGAGGAACTGAACAGGTTTTTTGGGTCGGTCTTCACAGTGGAAGACACAAATAACATGCCAGCGATTGATAGAAATGAGGCTATGACAGGTGAGGACCTTGAGAGGATTGTTATCACTAAGGAGGGAGTGATGGGCAAGCTAATGGGGCTAAAGGTAGACAAGTCTCCTGGCCCTGATGGAATGCATCCCAGAGTGCTAAAAGAGATGGCTAGGGAAATTGCAGATGCACTAGTGATAATTTACCGAAATTCACTAGACTCTGGGGTGGTCCCGGTGGATTGGAAATTAGCAAACGTGACGCCACTGTTTAAAAAAGGAGGTAGGCAGAAAGCAGGAAATTATAGGCCAGTGAGTTTAACTTCAGTAATAGGGAAGATGCTGGAATCTATCATCAAGGAAGAAATTGCGAGGCATCTGGATAGAAATTGTCCCATTGGGCAGACGCAGCATGGGTTCGTTAAAGGCAGGTCATGCCTAACTAATTTAGTGGAATTTTTTGAGGACATTACCAGTGCAGTAGATAACGGGGAGCCGATGGATGTAGTATATCTGGATTTTCAGAAAGCCTTTGACAAGGTGCCACACAAAAGGTTGCTGCATAAGATAAAGATGCATGGCATTAAGGGTAAAGTAGTAGCATGGATAGAGGATTGGTTAATTAATAGAAAGCAAAGAGTTGGGATAAATGGGTGTTTCTCTGGTTGGCAATCAGTAGCTAGTGGTGTCCCTCAGGGATCCGTGTTGGGCCCACAATTGTTCACAATTTACATTGATGATTTGGAGTTGGGGACCAAGGGCAATATGTCCAAGTTTGCAGATGACACTAAGATGAGTGGTAAAGCGAAAAGTGCAGAGGATACTGGAAGTCTGCAGAGGGATTTGGATAGGTTAAGTGAATGGGCTCGGGTCTGGCAGATGGAATACAATGTTGACAAATGTGAGGTTATCCATTTTGGTAGGAATAACAGCAAACGGGATTATTATTTAAACGATAAAATATTAAAGCATGCCGCTGTTCAGAGAGACTTGGGTGTGCTAGTGCATGAGTCACAGAAGGTTGGTTTACAAGTGCAACAGGTGATTAAGAAGGCAAATGGAATTTTGTCCTTCATTGCTAGAGGGATGGAGTTTAAGACTAGGGAGGTTATGTTGCAATTGTATAAGGTGTTAGTGGGGCCACACCTGGAGTATTGTGTTCAGTTTTGGTCTCCTTACTTGAGAAAGGACGTACTGGCGCTGGAGGGTGTGCGGAGGAGATTCACGAGGTTAATCCCAGAGCTGAAGGGGTTGGATTATGAGGAGAGGTTGAGTAGACTGGGACTGTACTCGTTGGAATTTAGAAGGATGAGGGGGGATCTTATAGAAACATTTAAAATTATGAAGGGAATAGATAGGATAGATGCGGGCAGGTTGTTTCCACTGGCGGGTGACAGCAGAACTAGGGGGCATAGCCTCAAAATAAGGGGAAGTAGATTTAGGACTGAGTTTAGGAGGAACTTCTTCACCCAAAGGGTTGTGAATCTATGGAATTCCTTGCCCAGTGAAGCAGTTGAGGCTCCTTCATTACATGTTTTTAAGGTAAAGATAGATAGTTTTTTGAAGAATAAAGGGATTAAGGGTTATGGTGTTCGGGCCGGAAAGTGGAGCTGAGTCCACAAAAGATCAGCCATGATCTAATTGAATGGCGGAGCAGGCTCGAGGGGCCAGATGGCCTACTCCTGCTCCTAGTTCTTATGTTCTTATGTTCTTACTACTCTCTGAGTAAAGAACCTCCCTCTGACATCTGTCCCATATCTATCTCCCCTCAATTTAAAGCTATGTCCCCTCGTGCTGGATATCACCATCCGAAGGAAAAAGGCTCTCGATGTCCACCCTATCTAATCCTCTGATCATCTTGTATGCCTCAATTAAATCACCTCTTAACCTTCTTCTCTCTTATGAAAACAGCCTTAAGTCCCTCAGCCTTTCCTCATAAGATCTTCCCTCCATACCAGGCAACATCCTGGTAAATCTCCTCTGCATCCTTTCCAATGCTTCCACATCCTTCCTATAATGCGGCGACCAGAACTGCATGCAATACTCCAAATACAGCCGCACCAGAGTTTTGTACAGCTGCAACATGATCTCATGGCTCCGAAACTCAATTTCTCTACCAATAAAAGCTAACACACCATACGCCTTCTTAACAACCCTATCAACCTGGGTGGCAACTTTCAGGGATCTATGTACATGGACACCGAGGTCTGTCTGCTCATCCACACTAACAAGAATCTTACCATTAGCCCAGTATTCTGTCTTCCTGTTACTCCTTCCAAAATGAATCACCTCACACTTTTCTCCATTAAACTACATTTGCCACCTCTCAGCCCAGCTCTGCAGCTTATCTATATCCCTTTGTAACCTGCAACATCCTTCCGCATTGTCCACAACTCCACCGACTTTAGTGTCATCTGCAAATTTATTCACCCATCCTTCTACGCCCTCCTCTAGGTCATTTATAAAAATGACAAACAGCAGTGGCCCCAAAACAGATCCTTGTGGTACACCACTAGTAACTGAACTCCAGGCTGAATATTTCCCATCAACCACCACCCTCTGTCTTCTTACAGCTAGCCAATTTCTGATCCAAACTGCTAAATCACCCTGAATCCCAGGCCTCCGTATTTTCTGCAATAGCCTACCGTGGGGAACCTTATCAAACGCTTTACTGAAATCCATATACACCACATCAACTGCTTTACCCTCGTCCACCTGTTTGGTCACCTTCTCAAAGAACTCAGTAAGGTTTGTGAGGCACGACCTACCCTGGGGACAGTGTAGAGGGAGCTTTACTCTGTATCTAACCCCGTGCTGTACCTGTCCTGGGAGTGTTTGATGGGGACAGTGTAGAGGGAGCTTTACTCTGTATCTAACCCTGTGCTGTACCTGTCCTGGGAGTGTTTGATGGGGTCAGTGTAGAGGGAGCTTTGCTCTGTATCTAACCCCGTGCTGTACCTGTCCTGGGAGTGTTTGATGGAGACAGTGTAGAGGAAGCTTTACTCTGTATCTAACCCCGTGCTGTACCTGTCCTGGGAGTGTTTGATGGGGACAGTGTAGAGGGAGCTTTACTCTGTATCTAACCCCGTGCTGTACCTGTCCTGGGAGTGTTTGATGGGGACAGTGTAGAGGGAGCTTTACTCTGTATCTAATCCCGTGCTGTACCTGTCCTGGGAGTGTTTGATGGGGATGGTGTAGAGGGAGCTTTACTCTGTATCTAAACGCTCTCAGAGGGTAAAAGCTCTGATTTTGTGGTGCTAAACGTCATATTCTGGTTAGATTTCAGCCATTATTTGGAGTTGGTTCTGATTGCGCATTTCTCAGGTTAGTGAAGGTGAAGCAAAGCGCGTCCATAAAGCTCGGCTCTCTGAGAAGATTCATTAGCATCGCTCAGCGACTGATTCACGGAAGTACAGAGATGAAGAAGATCAGGTTTGGAGTCACAACACTTACTGTCCAGCCTCATGAGTGAGACCCCGAGTGAGATGGTTCGGAGGTCAGATGAAGTTCAATGCGGTGTGAAGTGATGCATTTTGTTAGGATGAACACGGAGACACAATATAAAATAAGCGGTAAAATTCTAAAGGGGAGCAGAGAGGCTGGGTGTATCTGAGCATAAATTATTGAAGATGCCAGGACAGGTGGAGGGAGCAGTTAATAAAGCAGAGAGTATCCTGGGCTTTATGAATAGGGGCCCTGAGGACGAGAACGTGGAGGTTAGGCTGAAATTATCCAAGATTAGTTAGCCCTCAGCTAACCAGGACTGAGCAGTTCTGGTTACCGCACTATAGGAAGGATGTGAACACATTGGAGAGAGTGCGGAAGAGGTTTAGAAGAATGGCCTAGGGATGAGCAACTTCAGATCTGAGGATTGGGATTGGAGAAGTTGGCTCCGTCTCCTTGGAAGAGGAACGTTAAGAGGAGATTTGATAGAGATGTTGAAAACCATGAGGGAAATGGACAAAATAGGGAGAAACTGTTCCCCCTCGTAAGATGAAGGACACTGGTTTAGTTGGGCTGGTTTAGTGGGGCGGGTTTAGCACACTGGGCTAAATCGCTGGCTTTTAAAGCAGACCAAGGCAGGCCAGCAGCACGGTTCAATTCCCGTACCAGCCTCCCCGAACAGGCGCCGGAATGTGGCGACTAGGGGCTTTTCACAGTAACTTCATTTGAAGCCTACTCGTGACAATAAGCCATTTTCATTCATTTTCATTTCATTTTAAGGGGATTTGAAAAAGATTTGCGATGGGAGAAAAAACTGGGGTTTGGAACGCGCAGCCCAGAAGTACGGCAGAGGAAGGTTCAATTGAAGCCTTCAAGAGGGTATGAGATGATTATTTGAATATAAACAATGTGCAGGGGAAAGGGCTGGGGGAACGGCACTACGCCATGATGCTCCTTTGGAGAGCCAGGGCAGGCACAATGGGCCAAATGGCCTCCTTCTGCCCCATAACAATTCTGTGATTCTGTAAAGTGTGTTGTGCCATCCCGAGGTTGTGAAAGGCACTATATAAATGCAGATTATTATTATTCAGTCTTTCTTTTAAGGAGTGACATCCAATTGGCCAGATTTCAATACAAAGTAAGCGGCTCCCCAAGTCTCTGTTTAGACTGCGTCAGAAGCGGAGTTTCGTCCACACCCTTAACGCTTTCAACATTCAGAAATTCTACACACTTTATGCTTCTGTCTCATGACTTCATCTTCTTGTTCCAGTTTCCATTGTGCTGCGAGCTGCCACTCCCACTAACATTTATTCCCATTCAGTTGATGACTCACTCAAACAGTGAAAACGCAGCAACATATTTTTGAGAGTCAAAAGAAAGCGAGATGGTGAAAAATCTAATTAATTTGGGAGTCAGCGTTCATAACTCAGATTATCCACTGTAAAGAATGTCCTTCAAATGTTCCAGTTAATAAAAACTCAGTCAGTTTGGTTTCATTCTAATCCCCAATCCCTTCTGAAAGGTGAGAAATACTTGAATTTTTATCTCCAGCTGTAAAATAGTAAATGCGACGCAGCCAATTCCCGCCCGGGAAACGTGTCCCAGTTCTGTGCCGGACCTCAGGAAAGACGGGAAGGTTTTGGAAGATATTGCAAAGAAGTTTCACAGGAAACTGGAGAAATTACAATCGTTTCCCTTGGAGAAGAGAAGGCTGTGAGGAAATTTGATAGTTAATCAAAATAGCTGGAGTATTGTGCGGAGTTCTGGAATCCACATTATAGTCGGGATGTGACAGCACTGGAAAGGGAGCAGAGGGGATTTACCAGGATGGTGCCTGGGCTGGAGAGTGTTAGTTATGGAGAGAGATTGGATAGACTGGGGTTATTTTCCTTGGAGCAGAGGAGGCTGAGGGGGAACATGATTGAAATGTATAAAATTATGGGGGGCACAGATAGAAAAATGAAATGAAATGAAAATTGCTTATTGTCACAAGTAACCTTCAAATGAAGTTACTGTGAAAAGCCCCTAGTCGCCACATTCCGGCCCCTGTTCAGGGAGGCTGGAACGGGAATTGAACCGTGCTGCTGGCTTGCCTTGGTCTGCTTTCAAAGCCAGCGATTTAGCCCAGTGCTAAACAGCCCCGAGTATACAGGAAGAAACGTTTCCCCTTGGGTGGAGGGATCAATGACCAGGGGGCATTGATTTCAGTAAGGGGCAAGAGGTTTAGAGGGGATGTGAGGGGAAACCTTTTCCCCCAGAGGGTGGTGGGTGTCTGGAACTCGCTGCCTGACAGGGGGGTGGAGGCAGAGACCCTCGTAACATTGAAGAAGTATTTAGATGTGCACTTGCGATGCTGAAGCAGACAAGGCTCAGGGCAGCATGGTGGAAAAGTGGTTAGCACTGTTGCCTCACAGCTCCAGGGTCCCAGGTTCGATTCCCGGCTGGGTCACTGTCTGTGCGGAGTTTGCACGTCCTCCCCGTGTGTGCGTGGGTTTCCTCCGGGTGCTCTGGTTTCCTCCCACAGTCCAAAGCCGTGCAGGTTAGGTGGATTGGCCGTGATAAATTGCCTCTTAGTGTCCAAAGATGTGCAGGATAGGGTGTGGGTGTGGGCCTAAATTGGGAGTTCTTTCAGAGGGTCAGTGCAAATCGATGGGCCGAATATCCTCCTTCTGCACTGTGGGGATTGCAGAAAGGCTGTGGGCTAAGTACTGGAAAATGTGGAATGTTTGGGGTTGTTTTTGAATGGTACAGATATGATGGGCCGAATGGCCTATTCTGTGATGTAGACTCTGTGATTCTATAATCATGCGGGGTCTGGACAAGGTAGATCGGAAGAAACTATTCGCACTTGTGAAAGGATTGAGACGGAGAGGACAGAGAGTTCATGGAAATGGCAAAAGAAGCAAAAATGATTTAAGAAAGACCTTTGGCCTGTGGCGAGAGCTTTGGATGGGCCACAGAGGCAGCTTCAGACAGGACATTTGAACGGGAATTTATTCTAACGTCCAGAAGGAGTCCATACTGAGCCGAACAGATTGAGTCAAAGGAAAAAGAACAAGAGCAGCTACTCTACCACAGGAGCCCTCACAGTTCATGGCCCTCCAGTTTTATGCCTCATCCCTCAGGATGTAGAAGTGGGCGACTCGCCCCTCAGTGGGGGAGTGTGTATTCCCCATAGTCCTTTGGGAATATCATTTCCCCCAGTTGTGATGATAGGTCGACTATCATCTGTATCTAATATCCCTGTTCACATCCCTGTAAATCCTATGATCAGCATGTGTATTTTATGTTATGTTTCATTGATGTAATTCTACCATCCGACCAGCAGCTGGGGGCGAGTACGGAGTCCCAAGACCGGGGATGCACCATGTGTTTCTTCAGGAGGTGTTAGTGAGGAGTCGATAGCAGTCACAGGTTAAAGTAGGTCTGTTATATCTTAGTGTAAGTTAGTGATAGACGTTTATTTCCAACTGTATTCATCTCAGACATTTTAGTTATTAGTTATAGAACATAGAACAGTACAGCACAGAACAGGCCCTTCAGCCCTCGATGTTGTGCCGAGCAATGATCACCCTACTCAAACCCACGTATCCACCCTATACCCGTAACCCAACAATCCCCCCCCCCCCTTAACCTTACTTTTTAGGACACTACGGGCAATTTAGCATGGCCAATCCACCAGTTAATGTAGTCTTAGGGGTAACTAGCTTTGTTTATAAAACAAAGTCTGATGTTCTTTGTTCACATCAACCCATTCCCTCCGAAGCCCATAGCAACGCCGCACACGCAACTGGGCCGACACAGAGAGTGGGAGGCGGGGGCGGATGCCGGCGTCTCTTAGGAAACGGTTTGCCCTCAATGGTGTCAGACGGAGGGGGGTCTGACGGCGTGCAGCGGAGCAGGGGCGCCTCATCCGTCCAGACTAGCGGCGAATGTCGGGCACAGGTGGGCTTGGCACCGGGGGAACCGAGTCCATCTCCGAATCAGGGGATTCTGAGCCATTGATATTCCCAAAGGACTATAGGGAATACACACCCCCCCATTGAGGGGTGGGGGGGGGGGGGGGGCATTTCTACATCCTGAGGGCCATGAACTGTGAGGGCTCCCAACAGCGAGTTGGGTGGAACGGAACGGTTGCCATGCGGCGTAGCGAGGGCGGAGACGTCGTAGGGGGTCAGACAGGGTCCGTGGGGCTGTCGGAGGTGCTGCCTAGTGCCTAGTCGGAGGTGTTGCCCATGGGCATAGTGCCAGGCGCCAGGCTCTAAGGCGGTCCAGGTGGCGCTTCACTTGTTGGCACCGCACTTGCAGGCGATACGATGTCTGCCCAGTCCACCTCACAACAGCGGTCACCCTGAGTGCAGTTACGGACGGAAATCCCATCTCCGGGAAGAAAACACGAACCAGAAGCTTGGAATGCGGAACCGCAATCTGAAGATCCTCCGCCTTTCACACTTGATATACCTTCAATTCACCGTGAGGCAGAGAGAGCGAGTGAACAGTAGGCTTTATTAGTCATGAACTTGCCTAGCCGGAGTCAGTAGTACAGATGAATGCTGCCCACAAGAGGCCGGCATATATATGGCCCCGGTGTGGGCGGAGCCAGAGGCGGAGCCATATCCGGGTTACAGTGCGGTACCTGGAAGCAGTTCATATCACCACTTCCAGGTCATAGGTCACAGGTTATGGTATCATGCATGCATTATGGTGAATACATTCACCACATTCACCCCCCTGTTCAAAAAATCAAGTCCAGCGGGGGTGACGTGGGGTCATTACATATTCAGTCTATCTGGAGGCTGGATCGTTCTCTTCGACATCTGCAGCTCTGGCGGTGCGGCGGGCACAGTTGTCACAGGTGGTGACTCCAGGGGCATTGTGTCTGGAGCTTGAGCCTCAGTCCGGGGTGTTGGAGACGGTTGGAGTGCGGGGGTAAGGGTGAGGGGGGGGGGGGTGATGGGTGATGGCAGTGTCTGCGCGGGACAATACAGGAGACCCAGGGGGGCGTACGGGGCGCTGTGGGTGGCGGCAGGCAGCGGGGAGGGGGGATGTAGGCAGGGGGATGCGTTGGTGGGGGAACCAGCTGGCGCCAGGCTCCGCAGGGAGACCGTATCTTGCCGTCCGTCCTGGTGCGTGATGTAAGCGTACTGGGGGTTAGCGTGGAGCAGCTGGACCCTCTCGACCAAGGGGTCGGTCTTATGGCTCCTCATGTGCCTCCGAAGAAGGACGGGTCCCGGAGTTTTCAGCCAAGATGGAAGCGAGACCCCGGAGATGGACTTCCTGGGGAAGATAAACAAATGATCGTGAGGGGTCTCGGTCGTGGCTGTGCAGAGGAGCGATCTGATGGAGTGGAGGGCGTCAGCGAGGACCTCCTGCCAGCGGGTGATGGAGAGACTTCTAGACCTAAGGGCCAGAAGATCGGCCTTCCATACCGTCGCGTTCTCCCTCTCCACCTGCCCGTTTCCCTGCGGGTTATAGCTCATAGTCCTGCTCGAGGCGATGCCTTTGTTGAGCAGGTACTGATGCAGCTCATCGCTCATGAACGATGTTCCCCGGTCACTGTGGACGTAGGCAGGGAAACCGAACAGCGTGAAGATGCTGCGCAGGGCCTTTATTACGGTGGCCGAGGTCATGTCGGGGCAGGGGACGGCGAAGGGGAAGCGAGAGTACTCATCGATGACGGTTAGAAAGTATATATTCCGGTTGGTGGAGGGAGGGGCCCTTTGAAGTCACTGCTTAGGCGCTCATAGGGCCAGGAGGCCTTTACCAGGTAGGCCATGTCTGGCTGGTAGAAGTGCGGTTTGCACTCCGCGCAGCCTTGGCAGTCCCTGGTCATTGCCCTGACCTCCTCGGTGGAGAAGGGCAGATTGTGGGCCTTAATGAAGTGGGTAAACCGGGTGACCCCTGGGTGGCAAAGGTCATTGTGGATAGCCCAAAGTCGGTCACCTTGCGCACTGGCGCATGTGCCATGGGACAGGGCAGCTGGGGGCTCATTGAGCTTCCCAGGACGGTACCTGATATTGTAATTGTAGGTGGAGAGTTCGATCCTCCACCTCAAGATTTTATCATTTTTTATTTTGCCCCGTTGTGCGTTGTCGAACATGAAGGCAACCGATCCTTGGTCAGTGACGAGGGTGAACCTCCTACCGGCTCGGTAGTGCCTCCAGTGCCACACGGCTTCCCCTATGGCTTGTGCTTCCTTCTCGACCGAGGGGTGCTGAATTTGGGAAGCGTGGAGGGTCCTGGAGAAGAATGCTACTGGCCTGCCCGCCTGGCTGAGGGTGGCGGCCAGGGTGACGCCTGACGCGTCGGCCTCTACCTGAAAGGGATGGACTCGTCCACCGCGTGCATTGCGGCCTTGGTGATGTCGACCTTGATGCGGATGAAGGCCACGCGGGCCACAGCCGTCAGGGGAAAGGTGGTTGTTTGAATAAGTGGGCGGGCTTGTCCGTATAGTTGGGGACCCACTTGGCGTAGTAGAAGAAAAGCCCCAGGCATCGTTCTAAAGCCTTGAGGCTGTGGGGAGGGGGGAGTTCTGTGAGGGGGGGGGCGCATACAGTCCAGGTCGGGCCCTTGGACTCCGTTCTCTATGACATAGCCGAGGATGGCTAGTCAGGTAGTACGGAAGACACATTTTTCTTTGTTGTATGTGAGATTCAGGGATTGGGCGGCCTGGAGGAACCTCTGGAGGTTGGCGTCATGGTCCTGCTGATCATGGCCGCAGATGGTCACATTGTCCAAGTACGGGTATGTAGCCCACAAACCGTATTGGGCCACCATTCGGTCCATCGTTCTCTAAAAGACTGAGACTCCGTTAGTGACGCCGAAGGGGACTCTGAGGAAGTGGAATAGCCGGCCAGCTGCCTCGAAAGCAGTGTAGTGGCGCATTCCCGGGCGGATTGGCGATCTTCCGGGCGGATTGGCGATCTTCCAGGCGGATTGGGAGCTGGTGGTAGGCCGACTTCAGATCCACCGTGGAGAACACACGGTACTGCGCGATCTGGTTGACCATCTCCGCTATGCGGGGGAGGGGGTACGCATCCAGTTGCGTGAACCGGTTAATGGTCTGGCTGTAGTCCACAACCATCTGATTCTTTTCCCCGGTCCAGACGATCACCACTTGCGCTCTCCAGGGGCTGTTGCTGGCCTCGATGATCCCTTCACTCAACAGTCGCTGGACCTCCGACTTGATAAACGTCATGTCCAGCGAGCTGTACCGCCTCCTCCTGGTGGCAATGGGCTTACAGTCAGGGGTGACATTCGCAAAGAGCGAAGGGGGGAGACCTTGAGGGTAGCGAGGCTGCACACCGTGAAGGGGGGGGGGGGGGGGGGGGGGGGGGGCAAGGGTCCGCCGAACTGACGGGTCAGGCGTCGGTGGTTACATTGAAAGTCCAATCCGAGCAGTAAAGGTGGGGGAGGACGTAGAGCTTGAAGCGAGCGTACTCTGCGCCCTGCATCGCGAGATTGGCGATACAGTACCCCCGGATCTGAACCGAATGGGACCCGGAGGCAAGGGAAATTGTTTGGGAAGCTGGGTAGGTGTGGAGGGAGCAGCGCCTTACCGTGTCGGGGTGGACAAAGCTCTCCGTGCTCCTGGAGTCGAAGAGGCAGGGGGTCTCGGCCCGTTGACCCTGACGACCATCATGGATTTCTTCAGCTGTTTTGGCTGTGACTGGTCGAGGGTGACTGCGCCCAGCTGCGGGTAGTCTGTGTGGTCGGTGGAGTCACAAGATGGCGGCCCCCATGATTCGCACGTGTTGGGCTAAGGCGAAGATGGCAACCAAGATGGCGGCCCCCCATCGGTCACACGTGTCGGTCGGTGTTGGGGCCGACGACCAAGATGGCGGCCCCCATGCCGAGGGGGCATTCAGGGCAAGCACGCAGCCGCATTGCGGGGTCTGCGGGGCTGGGAGTCCATGGGTCGGGCCTGCTGTGCTTTCGATTTCTGGGCCTTAGTCCGGCCCAGACAGACTCTGGCGAAGTGCCCCTTTTACCCACAATCGCTACACGTTGATGTGCGGGCTGGGCAGCGCTGCCGGGGGTGTTGGCCACAGAAGAAGCAACACGGTTCCCGGGACTGGGCTGGCAGACGTGTGGCACAGGCCTGCGATGTAGTCGGGTCCGATGGGGGTCACAATGAGGGTGTCCACGAGGGGTTCGCCAGGCCCGTGGGGAATGCGCTGAGGTTCTGGTAGGCCACCTCCAGTGAGGTCGCTAGCTTTACCGTGTCCCGCAGGTCGGAGGTCCCATTTTCCAGCAGACGCTGCCTGATATAGTTCGAGCGGACCCCCGCCACGTAGGTGTCCCGGATCTGTGAGTTCATATGTTCCTCTGCCATCACATCTCGATAGCTGCAGTTCCTCGCAAATACAGTCAGGGTTTCGGGATATTCGTCCAGCGATTCTCCGGCACGTTGACGGTGGGTAGTGAGGAGGTGCCTTGCGAACACCTCATTTATGGACTTCACGAAATGCACCTTGAGAGTTGCGACCGCCGCCTTGTACGTGGCCGCTTTTTCGATCATTACCGAGATTCGATGGCTCACCCGGGCGTGGGGGAGTTGCAGCTTGAGAGTCTCTGTGGGAGGCGTTGTGGAGGAGTCGAGGTAGGCCTCAAAGCATCGGAGCCAATGTTCGAATATTTCCTTGGCTTCGTACGCGTGGGTGTCGAGTTCGAGCCTGTCTGGCTTTTGAGCAGCTTCCATAGTGCTGTCTATGACCAATAAATTGATATACCTTCAATTCACCGTGAGGCAGAGAGAGCGAGTGAACAGTAGGCTTTATTAGTCATGAACTTGCCTAGCCAGAGTCAGTAGTACAGAATGGATGCCACTTACAAGAGGCCGGCCTATATGTGCCCTGGTGTGGGCTGAGCCAGAGGCGGAGCCATATTACACTCCCCACACTACACTCCCCACTGGGAGTGAGTGTGTGTGAGGCTGGGATGAGTGTGTGTGGGGAGTGTAATGTGTGTGTGGGGCTGGGATGAGTGTGTGTGGGGAGTGTAATGTGTGTGTGCGGCTGGGATGAGTGTGTGTGGGGAGTGTAATGTGTGTGTGTGGCTGGGATGGGTGTGTGTGGGGAGTGTAATGTGTGTGTGCGGCTGGGATGAGTGTGTGTGGGGAGTGTAATGTGTGTGTGCGGCTGGGATGAGTGTGTGTGGGGAGTGTAATGTGTGTGTGAGGCTGGGATGAGTGTGTGTGGGGAGTGTAATGTGTGTGTGCGGCTGGGATGAGTGTGTGTGGGGAATGTAATGTGTGTGTGCGGCTGGGGTGAGTGTGTGTGGGGAGTGTGTGCAGCTGGGATGAGTGTGTGTGGGGAGTGTAATGTGTGTGTGGCTGGGATGAGTGTGTATGGGGAGTTCAGTGTGTGTGTGTGGCTGGGATGAGTGTGTGTGAGGAGTGTAATGTGTGTGTGCGGCTGGGATGAGTGTGTGGGGAGTGTAATGTGTGTGTGCGGGGAGTGTAATGTGTGTGTGTGGCTGGGATGAGTGTGTGGGGAGTGTAATGTGTGTGTGCGGCTGGGATGAGTGTGTGTGGGGAGTGTAATGTGTGTGTGAGGCTGGGATGAGTGTGTGTGGGGAGTGTAATGTGTGTGTGCGGCTGGGATGAGTGTGTGTGGGGAGTGTAATGTGTGTGTGCGGCTCGGATGAGTGTGTGTGGGGAGTGTAATGAGTGTGTGCGGCTGGGATGAGTGTGTGTGGGGAGTGTAATGTGTGTGTGTGGCTGGGATGAGTGTGTGTGGGGAGTGTAATGTGTGTGCGGCTGGGATGAGTGTGTGTGGGGAGAGTAATGTGTGTGTGGGGCTGGGATGAATGCGTGTGGGGAGTGTAATGTGTGTGTGCGGCTCGGATGAGTGTGTGTGGGGAGTGTAATGAGTGTGTGCGGCTGGGATGAGTGTGTGTGGGGAGTGTAATTTGTGTGTTCGGCTGGGATGAGTGTGTGTGGGGAGTGTAATGTGTGTGAGGCTGGGATGAGTGTGTGTGGGGAGTGTAATGTGTGTGTGCGGCTGGGATGAGTGTGTGTGGGGAGTGTAATGTGTGTGAGGCTGGGATGAGTGTGTGTGGGGAGTGTAATGTGTGTGTGCGGCTGGGATGAGTGTGTGTGGGGAGTGTAATGTGTGTGTGTGGCTGGGATGAGTGTGTGTGGGGAGTGTAATGTGTGTGCGGCTGGGATGAGTGTGTTTGGGGAGTGTAATGTGTGTGTGCGGCTGGGATGAGTGTGTTTGGGGAGTGTAATGTGTGTGTGCGGCTGGGATGAGTGTGTGTGGGGAGTGTAATGTGTGTGCGTGGCTGGGATGAGTGTGTGTGGGGAGTGTAATGTGTGTCAGCGGCTGGGATGAGTGTGTGCGGGGAGTGTAATGTGTGTGTGCGGCTGGGATGAGTGTGTGTGGGGAGTGTAATGTGTGTGTGTGTGGCTGGGATGAGTGTGTGCGGGGAGTGTAATGTGTGTGTGCGGCTGGGATGAGTGTGTGTGGGGAGTGTAATGTGTGTGTGTGTGGCTGGGATGAGTGTGTGTGAGGAGTGTAATTTGTGTGTGAGGCTGGGATGAGTGTGTGTGGGGAGTGTAATGTGTGTGTGTGGCTGGGATGAGTGTGTGTGGGGAGTGTAATGTGTGTGTGCGGCTGGGATGAGTGTGTGTGGGGAGTGTAATGTGTGTGTGGGGCTGGGATGAGTGTGTGTGGGGAGTGTAATGTGTGTGTGGGGCTGGGATGAGTGTGTGTGGGGAGTGTAATGTGTGTGTGAGGCTGGGATGAGTGTGTGTGGGGAGTGTAATGTGTGTGTGTGCGGCTGGGATGAGTGTGTGTGGGGAGTGTAATGTGTGTGTGTGGCTGGGATGAGTGTGTGTGGGGAGTGTAATGTGTGTGTGGGGGCTGGGATGAGTGTGTGTGGGGAGTGTAATGTGTGTGTGCGGCTGGGTTGAGTGTGTGTGGGGAGTGTAATGTGTGTGTGGGGCTGGGATGAGTGTGTGTGGGGAGGGTAATGTGTGTGTGAGGCTGGGATGAGTGTGTGTGGGGAGTGTAATGTGTGTGTGGGGCTGGGATGAGTGTGTGTGGGGAGTGTAATGTGTGTGTGTGGCTGGGATGAGTGTGTGTGGGGAGTGTAGTGTGTGTGTGAGGCTGGGATGAGTGTGTGTGGGGAGTGTAATGTGTGTGTGTGGCTGGGATGAGTGTGTGTGGGGAGTGTAGTGTGTGTGTGAGGCTGGGATGAGTGTGTGTGGGGGGGGGGGTGTAATGTGTATCTGCGGCTGCAGCTTGTCAGCCTCCCGAGTGTCAATCACGGACCCGGTGAATCCGGCTCCGTTTCTCACGGATTCTCCACGTGGAGCCGGTGCTGACCCTAATGGTAACGGAAACGGTCCGGGTGCGGCACCGGTTTGTCTGTCATTAAAGTCCCCGGATTCTCCGTTGGCGACAACCCTTAGTCTCAGAAACAGAGAATCCAGCCCAGAGCCTTTTGAGCAAGATGAAGATCATTCACTTCCCATGCATATTTTATGACTTGTTCCTGTGCTGTGACCATCACTGGCCAAGCCAATGTTTATTGCCCAACACTAATTGCCCCTGAGAAGGTGAGCTGCCTTAATGAACCGTTGCAGTCCAGGTGGTGTAGGTACACCCACTGTGCTGTTAGGGAGGGAGTTCCAGGATGTTGCCCCAGCGACAGTGAAGGAACGGCCGATATATTTCCCAGTCAGGGTGGTGAATGACTTGGAGGGGAACCTCCAGGTGGCGGGGGTCCCAGGTATCTGCTGCTCTTGTCCTTCTAGATGGTAATGGTCGTGGGTTTGGAAGGAGCTGTCTGAGAAACCTTAGTGAGTTCCTGCAGTGCATGTTGTGCAATGTGGATGATACACACGGCTGCCACTGTGTCCGTGGTGGAGGGAGTGAATGTTTAAGGTGCTGGATGAGGTGTCAATCAAGTGAGCTGCTTTGTCCTGGAAGTGTTGAGCGTTTTGAGTGTTTTTGGAGCTGCGTTCATCCTTCGCCTGACTCATCCTCCGCCTGACTCATCCTCCGCCTGACTCATCCTCCGCCTGACTCATCCTCCGCCTGACTCATCCTCCGCCTGACCCATCCTCCGCCTGACCCATCCTCCGCCTGACTCATCCTCCGCCTGACCCATCCTCCGCCTGACCCATCCTCCGCCTGACCCATCCTCCGCCTGACTCATCCTCCGCCTGACTCATCCTCCGCCTGACTCATCCTCCGCCTGACTCATCCTCCGCCTGACTCATCCTCCGCCTGACTCATCCTCCGCCCGACCCATCCTCCGCCTGACTCATCCTCCGCCTGACCCATCCTCCGCCTGACTCATCCTCCGCCTGACTCATCCTCCGCCTGACTCATCCTCCGCCTGACTCATCCTCCGCCTGACTCATCCTCCGCCTGACCCATCCTCCGCCTGACTCATCCTCCGCCTGACCCATCCTCCGCCTGACTCATCCTCCGCCTGACTCATCCTCCGCCCGACCCATCCTCCGCCTGACTCATCCTCCGCCTGACCCATCCTCCGCCTGACTCATCCTCCGCCTGACTCATCCTCCGCCTGACTCATCCTCCGCCTGACTCATCCTCCGCCTGACTCATCCTCCGCCTGACCCATCCTCCGCCTGACTCATCCTCTCCGCCTGACCCATCCTCCGCCTGACCCATCCTCCGCCTGACCCATCCTCCGCCTGACCCATCCTCCGCCTGACGCATCCTCCGCCTGACTCATCCTCCGCCTGACTCATCCTCCGCCTGACCCATCCTCCGCCTGACCCATCCTCCGCCTGACCCATCCTCCGCCTGACCCATCCTCCGCCTGACTCATCCTCCGCCTGACTCATCCTCCGCCTGACTCATCCTCCGCCTGACTCATCCTCCGCCTGACTCATCCTCCGCCTGACCCATCCTCCGCCTGACCCATCCTCCGCCTGACCCATCCTCCGCCTGACCCATCCTCCGCCTGACCCATCCTCCGCCTGACCCATCCTCCGCCTGACCCATCCTCCGCCTGACTCATCCTCCGCCTGACTCATCCTCCGCCTGACCCATCCTCCGCCTGACTCATCCTCCGCCTGACTCATCCTCCGCCTGACCCATCCTCCGCCTGACTCATCCTCATCCTGACTCATCCTCCGCCTGACTCATCCTCCGCCTGACCCATCCTCCGCCTGACCCATCCTCCGCCTGACTCATCCTCCGCCTGACTCATCCTCCGCCTGACTCATCCTCCGCCTGACTCATCCTCCGCCTGACTCATCCTCCGCCTGACTCATCCTCCGCCTGACCCATCCTCAGCCTGACCCATCCTCCGCCTGACTCATCCTCCGCCTGACCCATCCTCCGCCTGACTCATCCTCAGCCTGACTCATCCTCCGCCTGACTCATCCTCCGCCTGACCCATCCTCCGCCTGACTCATCCTCCGCCTGACTCATCCTCCGCCTGACTCATCCTCCGCCTGACTCATCCTCCGCCTGACTCATCCTCCGCCTGACTCATCCTCCGCCTGACCCATCCTCCGCCTGACCCATCCTCCGCCTGACCCATCCTCCGCCTGACCCATCTTCCGCCAGACCCATCCTCCGCCTGACTCATCCTCCGCCTGACTCATCCTCCGCCTGACTCATCACCTGTCACCGGGGTGACTGTGAGCAAAAGGATCCCGGCATGGGGGTCGGGGCGGAGTGGATTTCTGTGCAAGCTGCCGGAGTAACAGGACGCCAGCAGCTGGTCAGGAACTGTTAACCACTTAAAACATAATCCATGGAAGGTTCTGTGAAGGATTTGGTGGCAATGACCCAGGAATAAGTTGCTAAGTGAGTGGAATCTCTCAGTCAGGAGCTTTGATTGAAAACAAGTCACCATTTAGATCCCACTGTTGTGGGATTTGAACTCGTATCCCGTGGATTATTAATACAATAACAGAACCACTACTCCATGGTACCAATAGTATAGGTAAGATTGCCCTATTCTGGTGGTTGATGTTAATGGTTCCGTTGGCACAGAATGGCCGCTTGTCTGGGATCAGGTGAGGTACGGCTGGGTGTGGCAATTGGGAATAACTGGGAGCCTCTTCCCCACCTCTGGAATTCTTACATTGCTGGGTGAACCCCACAAGAAGATATTCCTAGTTTTCCTAACGGAATGGGTGGAACAGATTGAATGGGCAGCACGGTGGCACAGTGGTTAGCACTGCTGCCTCATGGTGCCAGGGTCCCAGGTTCGATTCCCGGCTTGGGTCACTGTCTGTGTGGAGTCTGCATGTTCTCCCCGTGTGTGCGTGGGTTTCCTCCGGGCGCTCTGGTTTCCTCCCACAGTCTAATGCGGTGCAGGTTAGGTGGATTGGCCAGGATAAATTGCCTCTTAGTGTCCAGCGATGTGCAGGTTAGATGGATTGACAATACCAAAGTTACCCCTTAGTGTCCCACATTTGGGTGGGGTTACTGGCCTAGGCTGCTGGAGTGGACCTAGGTAGGGTGCTCTTTCAGTGGGTCAGTGCAGACTCGATGGGCTGAATGGCCTCCTCCTGCACTGTCGAGATTCTATGATAACAGGGAGTGGGCAGGATTGGCATAACTATCTATGGTAGGTGGTGTGTGGTAGCCGAAACACCCTCTTCTATTTCAGCACAGTGCCAGCTGACATCAACCATCACATAGTCCATCTCCTAATATTAAACTGGAGATTCAGCAATCGGATCTGGGATATTCCTGCAGTTATTTTTGCTTTTTGGGTGACAGATGATGAGACGTCTTACGATGGCTTTACGCAGGTTTTATTGCTAATCTACTCAACGCCCTCAGTGTCCCCTTGACGGCTTAGAGCAATGCAGTGGATACTGGATCCCTTACTAATTGAATCAAAGAGATGAGAGGACATTGTTAAGACACAGAAGCCATTCAGCTCCTCGTGTTTCCTCTAGGATTCCATTAGATCACGGCTGATCTGACTTGTCTTTACATACCCGCCTTTACTCTGTATCCTTTAATATCTTGGCTTAACAAAAACTGATCAATCTCAGATTTAAAATTAACGATTGAGTGAGCACGATTTCTGTTTGTTGAACTGTGTTCTAAACTTCCATCACCTTTGCGTTTTTTTCAAACTTCACTCTGAAAGGCCTCATTCTGTTAGACAATGCCCCTAGTCCTAAACTCCCCAACAAACACAGATATCTGCTCTATAAAAGTTTCATTTAGTATGCTGAAAATTTAAATCATATCACCCCCTTAACCTTCTAATTTCCAGGTAAAACAACTTTAATGTGTGTAATCTCGCCACATCATTTAATCCAGGAATCATTTTGGTAAATCTGACTGCACTCCCTCTAAGGCCAATATATTCCTCCTCAGGAGTGGTTCCCAGCACATTTCCCAGTCACTCCAGGTGTGATCGAACCAGGTCTTTGTACAGCTGCAGTATGGCTGTGATCTCCTTGTATTCTGGTCCCTCGATATAAAGACCAGCTTCCATTAGCTCCTTTCATGGAAACCTTGATGCTGTTTTTTCTGTTTTCCATATGTAACAGTTTATCTATGTACCCAAAGCTGCCGTCTCTTTGAACCCTCACTGTGGATAGTTCTTCCTCGTTTAGAAAGTGGTTTTTTCTCTACTTTCCAGGTTCAAAGTGGACGGCCTCATATATCCTCCATTTGCTTGTTTTGCACTTCACCTATCAATATCTCGTTGTAATTTTAGGCTTTTATGTGCACAATTCCACCCTATCTTTGTGTTATCAACAAACCTGCATTTATCTAAATGCCCAGTAAAGACAGCGAATAGTTGAGGCTCCAACACAGAATTTGAAGTGACATTCTGCCAATTTGAGTACCTGTCTACTATCCCTGCTCAGGATGTTTCACCCAAAGTTTCCTCCCACAGTCCAAAGATGTGCGGGTTAGGTGGATTGGCCAGGCTAAATTGGCCTTAGTGTCCTAAAAAAATAATGTTAATGTTAATGGGGGTTGTTGGGTTACTGGTATAGGGTGGATACGTGGGCTTGAGTAGGGTGATCATTGCTCGGCACAACATTGAGGGCCGAAGGGCCTGTCCTGTGCTGTATGTTCTAATTCTAATTCTAACACCTCACCAATACATCAAACCACAAGGGAAGACATGGCAAATCTTACAGGTTAACTCAGCACCCATACCTCTCTCCGTGGCAACAGAGGTCATGGCCTTTGAACTCAGTACATTTCCTGTGATCTTTTTAGGATATCAGTTAGGGCGATCCCACAGCCTCATGGTCACTTTTACTGACAGGAGCTTTTTAAAACAGATTCTTTATTGGAACAGGATTAAAATTCTCAAACTATCCTCAATGGGATGTAAGCTTCCACTGCCTTGTGAATCTTGGTCTGATTTCCCACGATG
Source organism: Scyliorhinus canicula (assembly GCF_902713615.1). Classification (NCBI taxonomy): domain Eukaryota; kingdom Metazoa; phylum Chordata; class Chondrichthyes; order Carcharhiniformes; family Scyliorhinidae; genus Scyliorhinus; species Scyliorhinus canicula. The sequence goes on from NC_052163.1 coordinate 2,380,527, forward strand.
AAAGCTTGCTACCCATTGCCCCAGTCACATCACACTGACCCAGCGCTCTCACACATTGTGTAAGGCAGACACAATGAAGGGTTGCAGTAGCTAATAGGAGCTGGGATCTGTGGGATTGTACATTCACCTGAGGAAGGAGCAGTGCTCCGAAAGCTAGTGATTTGAAACAACTTGGTGTTGTAAAACTTTGTACTGTTCTTTATTTTAAACACACAGAAGCTTGCTGCTGAATTGTTTCACTGGAACAAGAACAGGAAAATACACCCTTCCATACAAATTAAAATGATTACGGGCAGTAAGTGAGTCTGACAGAGTGTTTGCTATCTGGGAGTGTGGGGATAACCAAGATTACATTCAGACTTCAGGGTGAAGTCCTACACAATAATTCCCAGCCAGCACAAACTAGACTTTTCAGCAGAATTCAATCTGTTAGTGAATCTCATTGAAAACATCACATGGGTCCATGTGAGGGAGGGAACGAGAGAGAATGACCCTCCAGCTCTCTCTACAGTAACACACAGCCGCAAGATCAGGTTTCACTGAGCGAACAGGTGAAGGGGCTGTCAGCCGCTCACATCACTTGGTCGGCATTTAGAAAAAACACTTGTTTTCTCCCATCTGAGCAGCTGGCATATCAATTCCCCACTCAACAAACTGTCCTACATAGATGCCCCAATACCCATCTACACGTCCCCATGCCCAAATACACATAAATGTCCACATACACACATACAAGTCATATACACACGTATACACATACACCTCCATACACTCAGGCACACACATACATGCCAAATACACACATACATCACTATATACATGTACATATGCAATACCATGTCCATAATAATAATAATCTATTAATGTTACAAGTAGGCTTACTTTAACACTGCAGTGAGCACTGGGACTGCGGCGCTGAGGACCCGGGTTCGAATCCCGGCCCTGGGTCACTGTCCGTGTGGAGTTTGCACATTCTCCCTGTGCCTGCATGGGCTTCACCCCCACAACCCAAAGATGTGCAGGATAGGTGGATTGAACACGCTAAATTGCCCCTTAAAAGAATAATTGGGTACTCTAAATTTATAAAGAAAAAAAACAAACACTGCAATGAAGTTACTGTGAAGAGCCCCTAGTCGCCAACTCCGGTGCCTGTTCGGGTACACAGAGGGAGAATTCAGAATGTCCAAATTACCCAACAGCACGTCTTTCGGGACTTGTGGGAGGAAACCGGAGCACCCGTAGGAAACCCACACAGACACGGGGAGAACGTGCAGACTCCGCACAGACAGTGACCCAAGCCGGGAATCGAACCTGGGACCCTGGTGCTGTGAAGCAACAGAGCTAACCACTGTGCTACCGTGCTGCCCAAACACACATTGATGTCCATATACATTCATGTACAAATAATCATGCGCATATACACACAGACACTAGCTCATACCCACCCCAATATTTTTCTAATTAATTCATAAGAAAAGAAATACAAAGAATTATGGAGCAGAAAGAGGCCATTTGGCCCATTTTTCTGTGCTGGCCAAAAAAGAGATCTGACCTTTTTAACTCTTAAATGTGATGATGGGTTCCAATTCTACCTTCCATTCTGATGGTGAATTCCAGACCCACCATCCTCTGGCTGAAAAACATTCCTCTACAACTCCTCTTTAATCTTTATCCAACTTGTGGTTACTGACCTTTCAGCTAATGAACCAGAGCCTTCCCAACACTCGATCCAGGCCTCTAATAATTTTATACACCTCAATAAAAGCTCCTTCCGTCTCTTCTGTCCCAAAGAAAACATTCTGTTGATTGTCAGGTCCAACTTGAAAACTAGCAAAAATTTGGCAACAGCTTCAAAAAAAGGCCACACTTTGAAAACCAGGGCTGATTATAGGCCGTCCGTGAAATGAAGACTCAATAATTCCAATCTCCAGTGTCACAGGAAAAGGAAGCCACCAATAAAGCCACCTTTCCGAGGGTAAACGTGCCAAACATGCTGCCACTAATCAAGCAAAGGCGGCTTTGCTGATTTTGGCCTGTGCACAGGATCGAAGATGGCTCCATCACCAAGGATATGTGGTGGTAGCCCACGCCACGAGACCAGCAGCAAGGATATGGGGTGGTAGCCCACGCCACGAGACCAGCAGCAAGGATATGGGGTGGTAGCCCACGCCACGAGACCAGCAGCAAGGATATGGGGTGGTAGCCCACGCCACGAGACCAGCAGCAAGGATATGGGGTGGTAGCCCACGCCACGAGACCAGCAGCAAGGATATGGGGTGGTAGCCCACGCCACGAGACCAGCAGCAAGGATATGGGGTGGTAGCCCACGCCACGAGACCAGCAGCAAGGATATGGGGTGGTAGCCCACGCCACGAGACCAGCAGCAAGGATATGGGGTGGTAGCCCACGCCACGAGACCAGCAGCAAGGATATGGGGTGGTAGCCCACGCCACGAGACCAGCAGCAAGGATATGGGGTGGTAGCCCACGCCACGAGACCAGCAGGAAGGATATGGGGTGGTAGCCCACGCCACGAGACCAGCAGCAAGGATATGGGGTGGTAGCCCACGCCACGAGACCAGCAGCAAGGATATGGGGTGGTAGCCCACGCCACGAGACCAGCAGCAAGGATATGGGGTGGTAGCCCACGCCACGAGACCAGCAGCAAGGATATGGGGTGGTAGCCCACGCCACGAGACCAGCAGCAAGGATATGGGGTGGTAGCCCACGCCACGAGACCAGCAGCAAGGATATGGGGTGGTAGCCCACGCCACGAGACCAGCAGCAAGGATATGGGGTGGTAGCCCACGCCACGAGACCAGCAGCAAGGATATGGGGTGGTAGCCCACGCCACGAGACCAGCAGCAAGGATATGGGGTGGTAGCCCACGCCACGAGACCAGCAGCAAGGATATGGGGTGGTAGCCCACGCCACGAGACCAGCAGCAAGGATATGGGTGGTAGCCCACGCCACGAGACCAGCAGCAAGGATATGGGGTGGTAGCCCACGCCACGAGACCAGCAGCAAGGATATGGGGTGGTAGCCCACGCCACGAGACCAGCAGCAAGGATATGGGGTGGTAGCCCACGCCACGAGACCAGCAGCAAGGATATGGGGTGGTAGCCCACGCCACGAGACCAGCAGCAAGGATATGGGGTGGTAGCCCACGCCACGAGACCAGCAGCAAGGATATGGGGTGGTAGCCCACGCCACGAGACCAGCAGCAAGGATATGGGGTGGTAGCCCACGCCACGAGACCAGCAGCAAGGATATGGGGTGGTAGCCCACGCCACGAGACCAGCAGCAAGGATATGGGGTGGTAGCCCACGCCACGAGACCAGCAGCAAGGATATGGGGTGGTAGCCCACGCCACGAGACCAGCAGCAAGGATATGGGGTGGTAGCCCACGCCACGAGACCAGCAGCAAGGATATGGGGTGGTAGCCCACGCCACGAGACCAGCAGCAAGGATATGGGGTGGTAGCCCACGCCACGAGACCAGCAGCAAGGATATGGGGTGGTAGCCCACGCCACGAGACCAGCAGCAAGGATATGGGGTGGTAGCCCACGCCACGAGACCAGCAGCAAGGATATGGGGTGGTAGCCCACGCCACGAGACCAGCAGCAAGGATATGGGGTGGTAGCCCACGCCACGAGACCAGCAGCAAGGATATGGGGTGGTAGCCCACGCCACGAGACCAGCAGCAAGGATATGGGGTGGTAGCCCACGCCACGAGACCAGCAGCAAGGATATGGGGTGGTAGCCCACGCCACGAGACCAGCAGCAAGGATATGGGGTGGTAGCCCACGCCACGAGACCAGCAGGTTGGTCTCAGCTCCACTTCAAGGATGTTGTCAAAAGAGACATAAAAGTCAGGTCCCTATTGAGCTTAAAAAAAAGAGGGTTGATGTGGTCTCTATGGACTTTCAAAAGGTGTTTGGTAAAATACCGGGTAACTGGGATTGCCAGCAAATCAAAAACCCATGGAACAAAAGGACAGGAGCAGCAAGGATATGGAGTTGGCAGAATGAAAGGAGAGAGAGAGAGAGAGTGATGATTAACCTTAGTTTTCTGGACTGAAGGAAGGTATAGAGGGTCAGGGCTAAGATCACTGCTTTTCTTGATCTATATGAATAACCTAGACTGTGCAGGGCATAATTTTATAATTTGCAGATGACACAAACATGAATGGTGTCAAGAAGTCACAGGGGGGCTGGTGGAATTCCGCTTCCAAGGATGCAGTGATTTCAAAATTGGAGGGGTGTCTGAAGGAAGTAACCTTGTAGAGCTGCAGAGGTTGAGTGGGGCAGGAGGATTGATTAGATGGCTATGGAGGGCTCTCAGGGACTCTGTGGGCCAAATGACTCGAAGACCATCGGTGTAGAACTTCCAAAGCGTGGCAATCAGTCAGCTTGGCACTGCCTGTTCTTACTGACCCGGGTCAGGAGCTGCACATTTCATCCTCCACCTTCCTACTTAAATCATAACACCATAAGAACTAGGAGCAGGAGTCGGCCATCTGGCCCCTCGAGCCTCCTCCCCCATTCAATGAGATCACGGCTGATCTTTTTGCGCACTCAGCTCCACTTACCCACCCGCTCACCTTAATTCCTTTACTGTTCAAAAATCTATCTATCTTTGTCTTAAAAACATTCAACAAAGGAGCCTCAACTGCTTCACTGGGCAGGGAATTCCATAGATTCACAACCCTTTGGGTGAAGAAGTTCCTCCTAAACTCAGTCCTAAATCTACTTCCCCTTATTTTGAAGCTATGCCCCTGGGTTCGAGTTTCACTTGCCAGCGGAAACTACCTCCCTGTTTGTTTCTATCTCATCTATTCTCTTCATAATGTTATATGTTTCGATAAGATCTCCCCTCATTCTTCTGAATTCCAATGGCTAGGAAGGGGGGGGGGGGGGGGGCAGGGTCAGACTGTCAGTCAGCGAGGGGCTAGGATAGGTCTGAGGGGTTAGATGGTCAGTCAGGGTGGGTAGGATGTGCGTTGATTCCAGGTCAAGTGCAGGCCTTGCACAGTTTTCCTGTACGCGAGCAGGAATTGGCTCAAACGTTTAGACAATGAACCTTGTTCTCTTGTTACCTTTAACAAATGTTTCATCGTCTGTACAAGACGTTCTGCCAGCCCATTTGTGGCAATTGGGGACGACACAACAGCAAAGTGGTTAGCACTGTTGCTTCACAGCGCCAGGGTCCCAGGTTTGATTCCCGGCTTGGGTCACTGTCTGTGTGGAGTCTGCACGTTCTCCCCGTGTCTGCGTGGGTTTCCTCCGGGTGCTCCGGTTTCCTCCCACAAGTCCCGAAAGACGTGCTGTTAGGTGAATTGGTCATTCCGAATTCTCCCTTTGTGGGACTGGTTTAGCACAGTGGGCTAAATAGCTGGCTTGCAATGCAGACCAAGGCAGGCCAGCAGCATGGTTCAATTCGTGTACTGGCCTCCCCGAACAGGCGCCGGAATGTGGCAACTAGGGGCTTTTCACAATAACTTAATTGAAGCCTACTCGTGACAATAAGCGATTATTATTATTGTATTATATTGTACATGAACAGGTGCCGGAATGTGGCGACTTGGGGATTTTGACAGTAACTTCATTGCAGTGTTAATGTCAGCCTACTTGTGACAATAAAGATTATTATTATTCTATAGATGATAAGGAGTGGACCTGATGTATCAAATTCCGTTCTCTTCAAGTAGTTTATGAACCCCAGATATGAGCTGTGGTCCATTATCGCTCACCAATTATTCAGCTCACCGAGTTCACCCAATCTCTCAATTGTTTTCTCCAATGATCAGACTGAAGGGACGATCCTATAAAACAGAGATGAGGAGGAATTTCTTCAGCCAGAGGGTGGTGAATCTGTGGAACTCTTCGCCGCAGAAGGCTGTGGAGGCCAATTCACTGAGTGTGTTTAAGACAGAGATAGACAGGTTCTTGATTAATAAGGGGATCAGGGGTTATGGAGAGAAGGCAGGAGAATGGGGATGAGAAAAATATCAGCCATGATTGAATGGCGGAGCAGACTCGATGGGCTGAGTGGCCTAATTCTGCTCCTATGTTTTGTGATATTGACTCCATGATGGAAACTTCAGGCCATTTCAAGTGAGCATTGACTAGAATTGTTCTGTGCGGTGCTGTTCTATGTTAGAAACATGCGCCCTTTAAATGGTCTGGTGAAATCAACATGCTCCTGTTGTCACGCCTCTTCTGGCCATTCCCACGGGTGCAATGGGACTAATGATGGCAGGTTCCACACTTTTGAACAAGACAAACACATTCCCGCCTTCTCCTCAATTCCGGCATCCAAAAATAGCTCCTGGCTATCTCCTTGATCTTCACAATACCAAAATGGACTTTGTGTAATTGGTTTAATTCACATTTTCTGAACAATGGTGGAATGCTGACTCTCACCCCCCAGAAGAGACAACCTATCTGTTCCGATAACTCACGTCTTCGGATGGAATGCGGCTTTAGTTCAGGGTTTGCTCCTGAAGTCTTGCTTTGAAGCACCGTGTCCATAACCTCCAAGAGTCCTGGATCATTCCTGGTGTGGTTCCTCACCTGGCCAGCAGTTACAAGAGTTTATCTACTTGCTCAAAGTAGAAAATATTTCCACACAAACCGCTTATTGACAAACTATTTGGCAAGGATAGATGAGAGTCCATCTGTGATCCCATGAATGTTTGATCGTGTGTGTGTGTATGTGTGTGTGTGTGTGTGTACGCTGATAAGAGCAACATCCACCTCTGCATTCTGCTGCTGCCTGTAACGGAATCCCGGTGTGAAGTCCAAAAATTGTTGTTCATGGACGATGGTCCATCAATAAAGTGAATTCCCTCTTGCACAGGAATTGGTAAAACTGTTTTATTCCAAAGATGATTCCTTTGCCTTCTTTCTCTATCTTTGCAATGGGGTGGTGGTGGCATAGGGTCGTCTCATAGATCATAGAATTTACAGTGCAGAAGGAAGGCATTCAGCACCGGCTCTAGGAAAGAGCACACGACTTAAGCCCACGCCTCCACCCTATCCCCATAACCCAGTAACCCCAACTAACCTTTTTGGACACTAAGGGGCAATTTAGCATGGCTAATCCATCGAACCTGCACATCTTTGGACTGTGGGAGGAAACCGGAGCACCCGGAGGGAACCCACGCACACACGGGGAGAACGTGCAGACTCCGCACAGACAGACCCAAGCCAGGAATCGAACCTGGGACCCTGGAGCTGTGAAGCAACTGTGCTAACCACTGTGCTACTGTGCTGCCCCAAGACTATTAATGCAGAGACCCAGGATAATGACCTGGGGACCCAGGTTCAAATCATACCCTGGCAGGTGATGGAATTTAAACTCAACAAAATATCTGGAATTAAAAGTCTAATGATAATCGATTGTTGTAAAAACCCTTCTGGTTCACTCATGTCCCAAGCCACTCAGTTGTATTCAGCTGCGGCAGCTCACCACCACCTTCTGAAGGGATGGGCAATAAATGCTGGCCTAACCAGCGATGTGAATGAACTTTTTAAAAATGCTTTTGGCTTTATTCAGGTCATCGATGTGACACCTGGCGTCACCTCTGGCCATTCTGTGGGACACCCCCATAGCCCATCGATGCGACACCTCGCGTCACCTCTGGCCATTCTGTGGGACACCCCCACAGCCCATCGATGTGACACCTCGCGTCACCTCTGGCCATTCTGTGGGAAACCCCCACAACCCATAAGGTGATGCCTCACATGCTAGTCGCAGGATCAAAATGTGTCAGGACTTCTGACTTGAGTAGCGCCTCTTTAGCTCTTCCTCATTCTTCCCAGCAGCCAAGATGTCATCCAGGTAACTCTGGGCTCTGTCTAATACATTTAAATTTGTTTAATACTGTAGCTTGTTGATTTCAGGTTTAGTACATAATTTGTTGGAACAACGCTGGTGCTGAGGTCATGCCAAATGGTAATCTTTTGTACCAAAATAACCCTCGTGTATCACAATCGTCAAGAAGTATTGTGATTTCTGATTCAAGTTGATTGGAGGACATGTTGACCTTACTGAAGTGTTAGACTCCAGGCAATCCAGTGAAAAGTTTATCAGTAGAGGGGACTGCTCTGCACGCAGTACTGCATTAATTGTGACTTTAAAATCGTCACAAATGTGTAGAGATCGTCTTTTTTCATCATGTGAACAATTGGCGTAGCCCAATAACTCACATTAACGGGTTCAAGGACTGCTGTTCTAACCAGCCATTCTAGTTCTGCCTCTATCCTGGGCCTGATTCTGTATGGCATTGACTTAGCTTTGAAGCATCTCACCTGGCTTTCTTCCTTGATCTTCCGCTTTACCGAGATAACCCTTCACGCTTCCCTATCAACGTTGAAGACAATGGCAAGTTTCTTCAAGATTTTGGCGAGGTCTGGCACGAGATTTACCTCGGTCCAATTTAATCTGAAAGTTTCCAGCCAAGTTCTTCCCATTGGTGCTGAATAATTTACTTTGACTATGTGCACGGACAAATCTACCATCTGTCCATCTAATTGCACTGGTACATCAATAGGGCCCTTTAATGGAGCCACTTCTCCAGTGTAGGTTTGTAACACTATCTTCGAGGGTTGCAGAATAATATCATCATAGAATTTACAGTGCAGAAGGAGGCCATTCGGCCCATCGAGCCTGCACCAGCTCCTGGAAAGAGCACCCTACCCAAGGTCAACACCTCCACCCTATCCCCATAACCCAGTAACCCCACCCAACACGAAGGGCAATTTTGGACACTAAGGACAATTTAGCATGGCCAAACCACCTAACCTGCACATCTTTGGACTGTGGGAGGAAACCGGAGCACCCGGAGGAAACCCACGCACACACGGGGAGGATGTGCAGACTCCGCACAGACAGTGACACAAGCCGGAATCGAACCTGGGACCCTGGAGCTGTGAAGCAGTTGTGCTATCCACAATGCTACCGTGCTGCCCCTATGTTGGGGTTTTTCTTGATAAACAGTCTCTGGCCCTGGTGTGAAATCTGCCGCAGTGTCCACTTCCATCAGCGGATCTCCCAGGAATCGAGTGACCCAATATCAGGTTGTTTCACCAGCAATAGCTGTACATTTAATGACAGTTCATTTTCGGACTATGAATCGAGTTCCTTTTTGTACCACGTGGACACTTTTACCTTGATTCAGCTTTTATCCTTTGCTTTCTTCAGCTGTTGCTTCCTGAAACTTGTTTCTTTATCCACTAAGCTGTGCAATGTGACCCTTTCTGCCACAATTTCTGCACACAATGTTTTTGCACAAACGATCTGCTGCTGAGTGCCTGGTTTTTGCACACCTATGGCAAGTGCGAGCCTGTGTTTGTGTTCGAGTTCCAATGAACATCTTGTGAATTCTTGTGCTTGAACTCAACTGTTGAACTTCTTTGGCCGCTAATACTTTCTTTAAGGTCAGGCTGCTTTTGGTTAACAACTGCTTTTGAATAGCTTCACTCTTTAAACCACAGACTAGTCTATCCCTGATTGTATCATTTAACACATCCCCAAATTTGCAATGCTCAGCCAGTCCTTTCAGGGTATCAACAAACCGTGTAATTGATTCATCTGCTTCTTGGTTGTGCTTTTGTGAGCTAAACCTTTCCAATAACAGACCATGCGATGACCAATGGTTTTGGAGAATAGTGGCTTTGCAAAACTTCCACTATTTCTTTGTAATGATGTGGAGATACCGGCATTGGACTGGGAGCACAGTAAGAAGTCTTACAACACCAGGTTAAAGTCCAATCTGTTGGCCCCTGGTGTTGTAAGACTTCTTACTATTTCTTTGAATGTTTATGTGCCTGGCTTCTCTGGCTGTACCAGACTCCACAGGCGGTTAAATGTCCCCCCCCCCCCCCCCCCCCCCCCCCCCCCGCCACCGTTATGCTCAGGAACGTTGGTATTTTTATATCTGCTGCTATCTCATTCTGTATACAAGCTTCATCGCTCTGTATTCTCATCAAACGGCCCCATGGCTCCAAAAACTCCTGCCATTTTTCTCAATAGGACCTGCGTGTGCACAATATCCCATGAATTTTTAGCACAACCTTTCTCCCCAAAACGAGGGACAACCGGATCTCAAACCGTGTCCCCTTGTGGTTTGCAACACCCCCAACTCCAACTTTGACGCTGCAGGGTACTTCTCACTCATGGCGACCGGATACATTTCTGGCACAGCACGTGGCCGGCGTTTCTCCGAGGCCGGTTCCTTCAGTTTCTTTGGTTCCTCTGGTGGCTGCGACGGTTATTTGGCTCCCCTGTCATCAGCTTTCAAGTAGCAACAACATTATTTCCTTGGGAGCCGACAAACGCTGTTCACCTACCCCACCGCCAGTTTTTATGTGGTCTTGGAGGTTCAACTAAAGCACAGGGTTTTATTTAGAAGACGTTAACACTGCCGGCTGTGATGTTAGACTTCCCCCGCAAACTGCCGATGATGCAATCGCTCCACGTGCCCCTGTTCAGCTGCATGGTCACTTGTGAGGGAAACACTACAAACATTATGAATGCACAAGGGCGGGGGTGGGGTCGGTTAGTCAGTTGGGAGGGAGGGGGGTAGTCAGGGGTGGGGGCCAGTAGTATATCCAGAAGTGGTTTTAGACCTTCTCATATCGAACTTTTCCTGGGTAACGATTCTGCTAAGACAGTAGGACCCAGTTTCCAGTGCAGGCTAATGTTCCATCAGATGGTTGAACTTCCAGGGAAATTTCTGTGCAGTCCCCGTGTGGGGAATCTTTGGGGAGGTTCCCAGAACATCATCTGGGGTACCTCCAACCCCGGGATCAGGCGTTCTGGGCCGTGGCTCGATGAAAACTTACAGATGAGGTTTAACATGATAAATTCTGTTCGGAAGAACCAAGAGACACAATATGAAATAAAGGGAATAATTAAAAGGGGGTGCAGGATTTGACAGATCTGGGGGGAGGGGGGTATATCTACATAAATTATTGAAGGTAGCAGGTTGAAAAAGTGGTTAAAAACATAGGCAATCCTGAGTTTCTTTAAAGTTGGAGCATTGAGTAGAAAACCAAGGAATTTCTGATCAACCTTTAAAAAACAGATTCAGCCTCAATTGGAGAATTATTTTGAATTCTGAGCAGCAAACTTTAGAAAGGATAGTGGAGAGAGGGCAGAAAAGATTCACAAAGACGGTTCCAGCGATGAGGAACTTCAGATATATGGATAGTTTGACTTGTTCTCCTTGGAGAAGGTTGAGAGGAGATTTGATCGAGGTGTCCACACCGAGTGGGTGTGGAGAAAACGTTACACAGAGAGTGGGCAGAACATACAGTGCAGAAAGAGGCCATTCGGCCCATCGAGTCTGCACCGACTCACTTAAGCTCTCACTTCAACCCTAACCCCTTAACCAATAACCCCTCCTAATCTTTTTGGACACTTTAGGCAATTTAGCATGGCCAATTCACCTAACCTGCACGTCTTTGGACTGTGGGAGGAAACCGGGGCACCCGGAGGAAACCCACGCAGACACGGGGAGAACGTGCAGACTCCGCACAGACAGTGGCCCAAGCCGGGAATCGAACCTGGGACCCTGGCGCTCTGAAGCCACAGTGATAACCAATATGCTGCCGTGCTGCCCTGGGGATCTGTAATGTACTGCCGGAGGGCGTGGTGCATTTCAAATTGGATAATTGTCTGAAAAGAAAAGACATTGCAGTGCTCTAGGGAAAAGGCAGGGATATGAAAGGTCATTCTGCCATTTTACGGCACAGTTATATGGTTCTGAACAAGGTGAAAGGTGAGTGGTTCAGATGTTTAGTACAGTGACAGTGGGAGAACACAGCGATGGTTACATCTCAAAGCCATTCATTGCACATGTTAATTCTTCCATGGGATGTGGCTGTTGCCGGCCAGACCAACATTTCCTGCTTCTCCCTAATTGCCCTTGGACTGAGTGGCTTGTGCAGCCATTTTAGAGGATAGTTAAGAGTCAATCATGGGCAGCACGGTGGCACAGTGGTTAGCATTGCTGCCTCACGGCACGAAAGTTCCAGGTTTGATCCCGGCTCTGGGTCACTGTCCGTGTGGAGTTTGCACATTCTCCCCGTGTCTGCATGGGTCTCACCCCCACAACCCAAAGATGGGCAGGGTAGGTGGCTTGGCCATGCTAAATTGCCCCTTAATTGGAAAAAAAACAATTGGGTAAAATTTATTTTTAAAAAGTCAATCACAACTGTGAATATGGAGTCATGTGGTCAGACCAGGAAAGGGTGGCAGATATCCGATTAGTGAACCAGATGGTCACTATTACCAATTCCAGATTTAATAATTGAATTTAAATTCCACCTGCAGTGTGGTGGGATTTGAATCCATGTCCCTGAGCATTAACCCTGGGCCTCTGGATTTCCAATCCAGTGACATTAACGCTACACCACCATCTCCCCAGAGTTTGGGTTGAAATATTGAATTTGAAATGTTTGACAGGCTTGAGACCATTCTGCCCATCGTCCTTGTATCATTTGCTCCTTCCTCGTAACACTTCAAATCTGAAAGGACCTGTGTAAATTCATTATCTTTCTTCATATTTATTTGAGGGCTGCGAGGATTGTTCAAGATTAAGTGTGAGAAATCCAGCACGTAAACTTTATCTTTAAACTTTGTTTTTCGTTTTTGAATGGCTGAGTAGTACTGACTATGGCGATGACCTTGAAAGGGGTTTGCTGATTGGTAACAGGTTGGTGAATCTTGACCAGCGCTGATCCCAGTGCTGGAGCGTGTCAGAGTTTCCAAACTATCTGTGTGAGTTCACAGTGAAATTCCCTCCAGCAGAGTTTTGCATGAGCTGAAATATATGTGGTGTGGAAAATGGACTGCCAAGTGAGTATTGGATAGTCAAATCTGCAGGTTGTGAATGTTTGGACAAGAGGAAGGGAAGGTTCCTGCTCCTGTCCATATTACCCAGCAACTCCTCACTGAAGAGAGCCTGAGTAAAGGTCAGGAGCCGGCTTAGATGTTTTGGGGTGGCACAGTGCTTAGCACTGCTGCCTCTCAGTGCCAGGGACCCAGGTTGGATTCCAACATCAGATGACTTGCGGAGTCTGCACGGTCTCCCCGTGTGTGCGTGGGTTTCCTCCGGGTGCTCCGGTTTCCTCCCACAGTCCAATGATGTGCAGGTTAGGTGGGCGAGCCATGTAAAATTGCCCCTTAGTGTCCAAAGGTTGGTTGGGTGATGGGGCATTGTGCCTCGGTGGGGTGTTCTTTCAAAGGGTTGGTGCACTCGATGGGTCGGTAGGCCCCCTTTTGCGCTGTTGGGTTTTTGTGATGCCTTCTGTAGTTGAAAGCTCTGATGGTGCTTAATAACCAGACTGATGGCACCAGAATCTCAACTGCTAGCTTATTGCCTCCGTAAATTCCAGGTCATCCATATCTTTGCTGCCTATATCCAAACTTGCACCAGGACCTGTTCGCCCGTCACACACGTTTGCGGATCTACATTGGTCTGGCAACGCCTCAACTTTAAAATTTGCATTCTTGTATTTAAATCTCTCCATGCCTTTGCCCCGCCCTATATCTACAACCTACTCCAGCCCTACGCTGTGTTTTCAGATCGCTGCCACTCCAATTTTGGCCTCTTACAAATCCGTGAGTTTAATTGCTCCACCATTGGCAGCCGTGGGATCTGGAATTTCCTCCACCAACCTCTCAATCTCTCTCTTCTCCAAGATAATCCTTAAAATCTACCTCTTGCACCAAGCTTTTGGTCACTTTTCCCAAATATCTCCTTGTGTGGCTTGGTATTTAAAAACTGTCGGATTCACACACCTAATAATAATAATCTTTATTGTCACAAGTTAGGTGGATGAGCCTTACATTAACACTTACGTTAACACTGCAATGAAGTTACTGTGAAAATATAAAGCCCCAGACTTGTGGAGTACTGGACAGCCACTTTCGAGGCTATGTCCAAAATGGTGGGGGTGAGGGTGGAGCCATGCCCGATAGTGGCGGTCTTCAGGGTATCAGACCAGCCAGATCTATTCCTGGGGAGGAGGGCGGACGCCCTTGCCTTTGCCTCCCTGATCGCCCGCTGTAGAATCCTGTTCGGCCGGTGGTCAGCAGCACCGCCCAGAGCTGCAGACTGGCTGTCCGACCTCTCGGAATCTCTCCAAATGGAAAAAAAATCAAATTCGCCATCCGAGGGTCGGACGACGACTTCCACAGAACGTGGGAGCCATTCACCCAATTGTTCCAGGACAACAAGCAGAATAATAGCCAGGTAGCCAAGAATCAGGGGAAAGTAGCCAAGACGGGAGAGGGAGGGATAGACCGGCGGGGGGGAGGCAAGGGAATAACAGCCAGAAGCAGGGCACGGGAAACGACAACAAACTTGGAGAATACAGTAAAAGAGAGTATGGAAAATCCAGGCGAAAGATGGGACAAACGGCCGAAGCCGAGGTGAACGCGCGACGACAACGGCAGCAAAAACCATCCGGGAGAAGCAAGCGACAACACCAACACCGGATCCATTCCCGTATCGCCCTCTCTGTATTGGATATAACCAATGTCATTGTTTCTCCGGCACCCAAATGTATATGTACCTCCCCAGTTCCCCCCCCACAAACAGGTGCCTGCTTGTTTGTTAAAAATAATATTGCTAACTGTAGAGTTGCACAATATCATACCAGTCTTTTTATTTTGTTTTTCTCTTCTCTTCTATAACATATATATATATTATTCTGTGTACACAACTGTAAATATACTGTTCCAAAACCCAATAAAAAACATTTAGAAAAAAATATAAAGCACCAGATGTTGTGCTATAATGATAATAATAGTTTATTGTCACAAGTAGGCTTCAATGAAGTTACTGTGAAAAGCCCCTAGTCACCACATTCCAGCACCTGTTCAGGGAAGCCGGTACAGGAATTGAACCCGCTCTGTTGGTCTTGTTCTGCATTGCAAGCCAGCTGTCTTAGACCACTGTGCTAAACCAGCCCCTGGTACATCAAAGGTGGTTAGATAAATGTAAGTTGTTGTTGCAGCAGTACAGGGACAGGAGGCACAATTGTAAATACAGTTGGCCGTGACAATGGGTGGAGTTTCCTCGCTCACTGCATAGCGGGTACACTCTCCAGCTTGGTGCAATGTCGCTACCTGGTGGAGAATTCCAGGACTGCTGGAGAAGAACAGCAGGAGATAGACTCACTCACCGCCCATGTAAACACTTGCATTGACGATATGGGGAACTTCTGATCTGGTCAGGCTCTGACAGTTACAGTGACTCCTTTAACATGAGAACATTTTGCCAAAGTTTTTTCTTTTGTTATTTTTCACAATAATGATGTGAGAAATGGAAGGAGAAAATTTCTCTCCGTTTATGATGATGTCAGTGTTTTCAAGCATGTTTTCAGAGAATCATGACGGATCAGCACAGAAAGAGGCCATTCGGCCCATCATGCACGTGTCAGTCTTTTAGTAGGGCTACCGCTTAGTCGCACCCTTCCTGTTCTTTGCCTTTACATGCATCTTTCTGCCTTCATCCATTTATTAAATTCACTTTTAAACATTCCATCTGCCTTTCAGGCAAACATTTCATTTCACAACTCACACTGTCAGTAAGAACCTTCCTCATGTTGCCTCTAGTTTTTTTGCCAATCACCTCAAATCGATCTTTTCAGGTTACTGATTGTCCTTGAATACATTTGGATCTGACACTAAAGTCCATAAGAACATAGAACATACAGTGCAGAAAGAGGCCATTCGGCCCATCGAGTCTGCACCAACCCACTTAAGCCCTCACTTCCACCCTATCCCCGTAGCCCAATAACCCCTCCTAACTTTGTTTTTGGTCACTAAGGGCAATTAATCATGGACAATCCACCTAACCTGCACGTCTTTGGACTGTGGGAGGAAACCGGAGCACCCGGAGGAAACCCACGCAGTCACGGGGAGGAAGTGCAGACTCCGCACAGACAGTGACCCAGCTGGGAATCGAACCGGAGACCCTGGTGCTGTGAAGCCACAGTGCTATCCACAATGCTACCGTGTTGCCCAGCTAGAAACTTCTTCATGATCAATTCTAACACCTTCCCAATGACAGACATCAAGTTTTAATTTCCCATTTTCTTCCTTTCTTCTTTCTGGAATAAAGAGATTGTATTTGCTACTTTCCAATTTGATGGAACCTTTCCAGAATTTAGCGAATTTTGGAAAATTAACACCAAAGCATCTACTAACACATTAGCCCCTCTTCTACGGCCCTGGACCTGGAGACGTGCCAACTGCAGCTCCATCAATTTGCTCAGGACAGCTTCCCTAGTGATTATAATTTCACCGAGTTCCCCTCTCCGTCCTGATTTACTACTAAAGGGCAACACGGTAGCACAGTGGTTAGCACTGTTGCTTCAGAGCGCCAGGGCCCCCAGGTTAGATTCCCTGGTTGGGTCGCTGTCTGTGCGGAGTCTGTACGTTCTCCCCGTGTCTGCGTGGGTTTCCTCCGGGTGCTCCGGTTTCCTCCCACAAGACGTGTTTGTCAGGTGAATTGGGCATTCTGAATTCTCCCTCGGTGTACCCGAACAATGTGGCGACTAGGGGATTTTCACAGTAACTTCATTGCAGTGTTAATGTAAACCTACTGGTGACAATAATAAAGATTATTGTGACGATAGAAGCAAAATATTTATTAATTTTATCAACTATTTCTTTTTTATCGCCAATTAATTCCCCATTCTCACTCGCTTGAGGACCAACACGTACTTTACTCACGTTTGTCCTTTTCAAATACCTGTAGAAACTCTTACTATCAGCTTTTTTTAATAAATAAATTTCGAGTACCCAATTATTTTTTTCCAATTAAGGGGCAATTTAGCGTGGCCAAGCCACCTACCCTGCACATCTTTGGGTTGTGGGGATGAAACCCACACAGACACGGGGAGAATGTGCAAAGTCTGCATGGACTGTGACCCAAGGCCAGGATTCGAACCTAGGACTTCAGTGCCATGAGGCAGCAGTGCTAACCACTGTGTCAATGTGCTGCCTTATTACTATCACCGTTTATATTTCTAGCTAGCTTTCACTCATACTCTATTTCCTTTTAATCATTCTCTGTCATTCTTTATATCCTGACCAATCCTCTGATCTGCCACTCATCTTTGTGCAGTTATATACTTTTCAGTACGATGCTTTCCTTAACCCAGGATGGTGGGTCCTACCCTTTGAATTTTTCTTCACAGTAGGAATATACTTATTCTGCAATAACCCCTTAAATGTCTGCGACTGCTTCTCCACTGATCTATCCTCTAGCTTAGTATCCTAGTCCACTTCACCTTGTTCAGCTTGCATGCCCAAATCGTTGCCCTAATTTAACTTTAAAATACTAGTCTTAGATCCACTCTTCACCCTTTCAAATTGGATGTAAAATGCATTCATAAGAACTAGGAGCAGGAGTCGGCCATATGGCCCCTCGAGCCTGCTCCGCCATTCAATGAGATCATGGCTGATCTTTTGTGGACTCAGCTCCACTTTCCCGCCCGAACACCATAACCCTTTATTCTTCAAAAAACTATCTATCTTTACCTTAAAAACATTTAATGAAGGAGCCTCAACTGCTTCACTGGGCAAGGAATTCCATAGATTCACAACCCTTTGGTGAAGAAGTTCCTCCTAAACTCAGTCCTAATATTATAGTCATATTGTACAATCATATTGTAGTCGATGCTACCTAGAAGTGCCTCCACTCTGAGGTGATTGATTAATCTTGCTACTTTATTCAATACCAAGCCTAATAGAACCTGCTCTCTGTTTGGTGCCACATGTGTTGTTCTAAGAAAGTCTCTCAAAAGCATTTTATGAACTCCTCATATTTCTAGTTTATATATAGATTAAAATCACCCATGATTATTGCCATCCTTTATCACAAGCACCCAATATTCCTTGTACACTTTATCCTACGTTGTGGTTAGTTAGGTAGACCACTCCCATTCATGACTTCTTCACCCTACTATTCCTCATCTCCACCCAAAAGGATTCTACATCTTGGTGTCCTGAACCAAGGTCACCTCTAACTATAGCACTAAGGCTATCCTTGATTAACAATGTTACCCCTCCACCTTTACCATGCTTCCTATTCGTCTTGAATATCATACCCCTCGATATTCAGGACTCAATCCCCACAGCCATTACCTCCAAAATGACTATCAGATCAAATTTATTGACTTCAATGTGGGTTATTAATTAATTTAGGTTGTTTTGAATGCCACGTGCGTTTAGATACAGAGCCTTTAGCTTTTTTTTTTGTTAGACTTGTGGTGTGGCGATGATCTTGTTGGTGGTGGTGTTCCCATGCATCTTTGCTGCCTTTGCCCTTCTGGTTGGTAGAGATTGCAGATTTGGAAGGTGCTACAGAGAGTTGCTACAAGAAGGGAGTGCTGATCAATTGGGCTGTTTTGTCCTGAGTGGCACTCAGTTTCTTGAGTGTTTTCGGAGCTGCACTTAATCGGGTAATTAGCAAGTATTCCAACTCTGAGCCTTGTAGATGGTGTATGGGCTTTGGGAGTCAGGAAGTGAGCTATTCTGCAGAATTCCCAATCTCTGATCTGCTCTTGTAGCCACAGAATTTATATGACTTGACCAGATAGTGGGGGATTCAGCAACGATAATGCTGGTGAATAATGCAGATGGTTAAATTCTATCTTGTTGGAGATGGCTACTGCCCAGTCCTCATGTGGCATCAATGTTATTTGTCACTATCAGCCAAGTTTGAATGTGGTCCAGGACTTGCTGCATATATGGACACAGTCTGCATAAATATCTAAGTTGTGAATGGTACTGACCATTGTTAAATCATCAGCAAACTTCACCATTTCTGACCATCTGATGAAGAGAAGGTCATTGAAGCAGCTGAAGATGGTTGGGCTTACCAAGGATACTACCCTGAAGAACTCCTGCAGCGATGTCCTGGGACTGAGATCGCGGAAATAAAAGCAGAAAATTCTGGGCAAACTCAGTAGGTTTGACAGAATCTGTGGAGAGAGAAACAGAGATAACGTTTCTTTAGAGCAGGGAGAAATGTGATAGGAGGGTGCTAGCAATGGTTACATCACAGCTCGTACCTGGGGCTGAGACACCGCTCGTACCTGGGGCTGAGACACCGCTCGTACCTGGGGTACCAGACACCGCTCGTACCTGGGGCTGAGACACCGCTCGTACCTAGGGCTGAGACACCGCTCGTACCTGGGGCTGAGACACCGCTCGTACCTGGGGCTGAGACACCGCTCGTACCTGTGGTTCAGACACCGCTCGTACCTGGGGCTGAGACACCGCTCGTACCTGGGGCTGAGACACCGCTCGTACCTGGGGCTGAGACACCGCTCGTACCTGGGGTTCAGACACCGCTCGTACCTGGGGCTGAGACACCGCTCGTACCTGGGGCTGAGACACCGCTCGTACCTGGGGCTGAGACACCGCTCGTACCTGGGGCTGAGAAACCGCTCGTACCTGGGGCTGAGACACCGCTCGTACCTGGGATTCAGACACCGCTCGTACCTGGGGCTGAGACACCGCTCGTACCTGGGATTCAGACACCGCTCGTACCTGGGATTCAGACACCGCTCGTACCTGGGGCTGAGACACCGCTCGTACCTGGGATTCAGACACCGCTCGTACCTGGGGCTGAGACACCGCTCGTACCTGGGGCTGAGACACCGCTCGTACCTGGGGTTCAGACACCGCTCGTACCTGGGGCTGAGACACCGCTCGTACCTGGGGCTGAGACAACGCTCGTACCTGGGGTTCAGACACCGCTCGTACCTGGGGCTGAGACACCGCTCGTACCTGGGGCTGAGACACCGCTCGTACCTGGGGTCCAGACACCGCTCGTACCTGGGGTTCAGACACCGCTCGTACCTGGGGCTGAGAAACCGCTCGTACCTGGGGCTGAGACACCGCTCGTACCTGGGGCTGAGACACCGCTCGTACCTGGGGTCCAGACACCGCTCGTACCTGGGATTCAGACACCGCTTGTACCTGGGGCTGAGACACCGCTCGTACCTGGGACTGAGACACCGCTCGTACCTGGGGCTGAGACACCGCTCGTACCTGGGGCTGAGACACCGCTCGTACCTGGGGCTGAGACACCGCTCGTACCTGGGGCTGAGACACCGCTCGTACCTGGGGCTGAGACACCCCTCGTACATGGGGCTGAGACACCGCTCGTACCTGGGGCTGAGACACCGTTCGTACCTGGGATTCAGACACCGCTCGTACTTGCGATTCAGACACCGCTCGTACCTGTGGTTCAGACAACGCTCGTACCTGGGATTCAGACAACGCTCGTACCTGGGGCTGAGACACCGCTCGTACCTGGGGTTCAGACACCGTTCGTACCTGGGGCTGAGACACCGCTCGTACCTGGGGCTGAGACACCGCTCGTACCTGGGGTTCAGACACCGTTCGTACCTGGGGCTGAGACACCGCTCGTACCTGGGGTTCAGACACCGCTCGTACCTGGGATTCAGACACCGCTCGTACCTTGGACTGAGACACCGCTTGTACCTGGGGCTGAGACACCGCTCGTACCTGGGTTTCAGATACCGCTCGTACCTGGGGCTGAGACACCGCTCGTACCTGGGGCTGAGACACCGCTCGTACCTGGGGCTGAGACGTTGCTCGTACAAGCGGCGAGGCCACATTGGATTTGGTGCTGGGTAATGAACCAGGACAGGTGTTAGAATTGGAGGTAGGTGAGCACTTTGGTGATAGTGACCACAATTCAGTTACGTTTAAGTTAGCGATGGAAAGGGATAGGTATATACCGCAGGGCAACAGTTATAGCTGGGGGAAAGGCAATTATGATGCCATGAGGCAAGACTTAGGATGCATAGGATGGGGAAGGAAACTGCAGGGGATGTGCACAATTGAAATGTGGAGCTCATTCAAGGAACAGCTACTCCGTGCCCTTGACAAGTATGTACCTGTCAGGCAAGGAGGAAGTGGTCGAGCGAGGGAACCGTGGTTTACTAAAGTAGTTGAATCACTTGTCAAGAGGAAGAAGGAGGCTTATGTAAAGATGAGACGTGAAGGTTCAGTTAGGGCGCTCGAGAGTTACAAGTTAGCTAGGAAGGACCTAAAGAGAGAGCGAAGAAGAACCAGGAGCGGACATGAGAAGTCTTTGGCAGGTAGGATTAAGGATAACCCTAAAGCTTTCTATAGGTATGTTAGGAATAAAAGAATGACGAGGGTAAGAGTAGGGCCAGTCAAGGACGGTAGTGGGAAGTTGTGCGTAGAGTCCGAGGAGATAGGAGAGGTGCTAAATGAGTATTTTTCGTCAGTATTCATGCAGGAAAAAGACAATGTTGTCGAGGAGAATACTGAGATACAGGCTACTAGACTAGAAGGGCTTGAGGTTCATAAGGAGGAGGTGTTAGCAATTCTGGAAAGTGTGAAAATAGATAAGTCCCCTGGGCCGGATGGGATTTAGCCTAGGATTCTCTGGGAAGCTAGGGAGGAGATTGCTGAGCCGTTGATCTTTAAGTCATCATTGTCTACAGGAATAGTGCCAGAAGACCTGTTCTGTTTGGAGGATAGCAAATGTTGTCCCCTTGTTCAAGAGGGGAGTAGTGACAACCCCGGTAACTATAGACCAGTGAGCTGTACTTCTGTTGTGGGCAAAGTCTTGGAAAGGTTTATAAGAGATAGGATTTATAATTATCTAGAAAGGAATAATTTGATTAGGGATAGTCAACACGGTTTTGTGAAGGGTAGGTCGTGCCTCACAAACCTTATTGAGTTCTTTGAGAAGGTGACCAAACAGGTGGATGAGGGTAAAGCAGTTGATGTGGTGTATATGGATTTCAGTAAAGCGTTTGATAAGGTTCCCCACGGTAGGCTATTGCAGAAAATACGGAGGCATGGGATTCAGGGTGATTTAGCAGTTTGGATCAGAAATTGGTTAGCTGTAAGAAGACAGAGGGTGGTGGTTGATGGGAAATGTTCAGCCTGGAGTTCAGTTACTAGTGGTGTACCACAAGGATCTGTTTTGGGGCCACTGCTGTTTGTCATTTTTATAAATGACCTGCAGGAGGGCGTAGAAGGATGGGTGAGTAAATTTGCAGATGATACTAAAGTCGGTGGAGTTGTGGACAGTGCAGAAGGATGTTGCAGGTTACAAAGGGACATAGATAAGCTGCAGAGTTGGGCTGAGAGGTAGCAAATGGAGTTTAACGCAGAAAAGTGAGAGGTGATTCATTTTGGAAGGAGTAACAGGAAGGCAGAGTACTGGGCTAATGGTAAGATTCTTGTTAGTGTGGATGAGCAGACAGACCTCGGTGTCCATGTACATAGATCCCTGAAAGTTGCCACCCAGGTTGATAGGGTTGTTAAGAAGGCGTATGGTGTGTTAGCCTTTATTGGTAGAGGAATTGAGTTTCGGAGCCATGAGGTCATGTTGCAGCTGTACAAAACTCTGGTGCGGCCGCATTTGGAGTATTGCGTGCAGTTCTGGTCGCCGCATTATAGGAAGGACGTGGAAGCATTGGAAAGGGTGCAGAGGAGATTTACCAGGATGTTGCCTGGTATGGAGGGAAGATCTTATGAGGAAAGGTTGAGGGACTTAATGCTGTTTTCGTTAGAGAGAAGAAGGTTAAGAGGTGACTTAATTGAGGCATACAAAATGATCAGAGGATTAGATAGGGTGGACAGTGAGAACCTTTTTCCTCGGATGGTGATGGCTAGCACGAGGGGACATAGATTTAAATTGAGGGGAGATAGATATAGGACAGATGTCAGAGGTAGGTTCTTTACTCAGAGAGCAGTAAGTGTGTGGAATGCCCTGCCTGCAACAGTAGTGGACTCGCCAGCATTAAGGGCATTTAAATGGTCATTGGATAAACATATGGATGATAAGGGAATAGTGTAGATGGGCTTTAGAGTGGTTTCACCGCAAAATCGAGGGCCGAAGGGCCTGTACTGCGCTATAATGTTCTATGTTCGTACCTGTGGTTCAGACACCACCCGTACCTGGGGCTGAGACACCGCTCGTACCTGGGGCTGAGACACCGCTCGTACCTGGGGCTCAGACACCGCTCGTACCTGGGGCTGAGACACCGCTCGTACCTGGGGCTGAGACACCGCTCGTACCTGGGGCTGAGACACCGCTCGTACCTGGGGCTGAGACACCGCTCGTACCTGGGGTTCAGACACCGCTCGTACCTGGGGCTGAGACACCGCTCGTACCTGGGGCTGAGACACCGCTCGTACCTGGGGTTCAGACACCGCTCGTACCTGGGGTTCAGACACCGCTCGTACCTGGGGTTCAGACACCGCTCGTACCTGGGGCTGAGACACCGCTCGTACCTGGGGCTGAGACACCGCTCGTACCTGGGGCTGAGACACCGCTCGTACCTGGGGCTGAGACACCGCTCGTACCTGGGGCTGAGACACCGCTCGTACCTGGGGCTGAGACACCGCTCGTACCTGGGGCTGAGACACCGCTCGTACCTGGGGTCCAGACACCGCTCGTACCTGGGGCTGAGACACCGCTCGTACCTGGGGCTGAGACACCGCTCGTACCTGGGGTTCAGACACCGCTCGTACCTGGGGCTGAGACACTGCTCGTACCTGGGGTTCAGACATCGCTCGTACCTGGGGTTCAGACACCGCTCGTACCTGGGGCTGAGACACCGCTCGTACCTGGGGTTCAGACACCGCTCGTACCTGGGGCTGAGACACCGCTCGTACCTGGGGCTGAGACACCGCTCGTACCTGGGGCTGAGACACCGCTCGTACCTGGGATTCAGACACCGCTCGTACCTGGGGCTGAGACACCGCTCGTACCTGGGGCTGAGACACCGCTCGTACCTGGGATTCAGACACCGCTCGTACCTGGGGCTGAGACACCGCTCGTACCTGGGGCTGAGACACCGCTCGTACCTGGGGTTCAGACACCGCTCGTACCTGGGGTTCAGACACCGCTCGTACCTGGGATTCAGACACCGCTCGTACCTGGGGCTGAGACACCGCTCGTACCTGGGGTTCAGACACCGCTCGTACCTGGGGTTCAGACACCGCTCGTACCTGGGGTTCAGACACCGCTCGTACCTGGGGCTGAGACACCGCTCGTACCTGGGGCTGAGACACCGCTCGTACCTGGGGTCCAGACACCGCTCGTACCTGGGGCTGAGACACCGCTCGTACCTGGGGCTGAGACACCGCTCGTACCTGGGGCTCAGACACCGCTCGTACCTGGGGTTCAGACACCGCTCGTACCTGGGGTTCAGACACCGCTCGTACCTGGGGCTGAGACACCGCTCGTACCTGGGGCTGAGACACCGCTCGTACCTGGGGCTCAGACACTGCTCGTACCTGGGATTCAGACACCGCTCGTACCTGGGGCTGAGACACCGCTCGTACCTGGGGCTGAGACACCGCTCGTACCTGGGGCTCAGACACTGCTCGTACCTGGGATTCAGACACCGCTCGTACCTGGGGTTCAGACACCGCTCGTACCTGGGGCTGAGACACCGCTCGTACCTGGGATTCAGACACCGCTCGTACCTGGGGCTGAGACACCGCTCGTACCTGGGGCTGAGACACCGCTCGTACCTGGAGTCCTGACACCTCTCGTACCTGTGGTTCAGACACCGCTCATATCTGGGGCTGAGACACCGCTCGTACCTGGGATTCAGACACCGCTCGTACCTGGGGCTGAGACACCGCTCGTACCTGGGGCTGAGACACCGCTCGTACCTGGGGCTGAGACACCGCTCGTACCTGGGGCTGAGACACCGCTCGTACCTGGGGCTGAGACACCGCTTGTACCTGGGGTTCAGACACCGTTCGTACCTGGGGTTCAGACACCGCTCGTACCTGGGGTTGACACCGCTCGTACCTGGGGTTCAGACACCGCTCGTACCTGGGGTTGACACCGCTCGTACCTGGGGTTCAGACACCGCTCGTACCTGGGGTTCAAGGATACAGATTTCACCTGCAACTGGGAGCTCTTCTTGGGATGCAGGCGTTACTGATGCCGGTTCGCTCTGCGGGTATGGGCAGGGAGGAGGGGCATTGAGGTGTGTGTTTGGGGGTACAGGTGCTGGCTCTCCTTGGGGGAACAGACTGATAGCTTTTTCTGTTGCAGGCATGCGTCTCCCAGTGTCAGGTTACAGATTAGGTAAACTGGGGCTCAGACACACCCTGTTTCACACACCCTCACCAGCAAGGGGAAGTGTAATGTAGGCAATTTGACATCAATGGGAAAGTAATTGGGTGTGTGTGAAACTGGTTTGCTGTTTCGCCTATTTTTCACTGCTGCCCTTGGCAATCTCACCCCCTCCCTAGCTCCGTGCCTCAGGCATGGAGTGATGTCAAACCTACCGCACACCTTTCTATTTATAATCAAATCTTGACAAAATTACCGAGTTTGCCAACAAATGTTAAATTCGTTCTAAGATTGTTGAGAACTGAAAATAAGTTTGTATAAAATCCACAATTCACAAATTATCTTTCCACAGTCCAACAATCTTACTCAACCAGAAAAAGCACACAGAGTACAGGATCTCACAGGCTCAGTGAAGTCTGGCACTCGGAGTGGATACAGCAGCTGATTTGGAATCTCCACAGAGTAGGGGAGGATTGCGTGAGGCTGCTTGCTTGATGCAGTTTGTGCAGTGTCTTGCACAAAGCAGCAACTGGAGCTGAGAGAGAAAACCAGGTGATGAAGATAGATCTACAGCACTCAACTCCATCAATTCTCAATCACTGCAAGAGGACATTTATTCTGTAATTTCTCACTTGCTTGTCCCTCCTGGAAGGACAAAAAAAAAAAGCTTAATTTACTTAAAATGCCACAGGATGACACTGAACAAGCACCTGACTACTCACATCAGCAGCACATCTAGATAGATAGAACAGTACAGCACAGAACAGGCCCTTCGGCCCTCAATGTTGTGCTGAGCCATGATCACCCTACTCAAACCCACGTATCCACCCTATGCCCGTAACCCAACAACCTCCCCCTTAACCTTACTTTTATTAGGACACTACGGGCAATTTAGCATGGCCAATCCACCTAACCCGCACATCTTTGGACTGTGGGAGGAAACCGGAGCACCCGGAGGAAACCCACGCACACAGGGGGAGGACGTGTTGACTCCACAGACAGTGACCCAGCCGGGAATCGAACCTGGGACCCTGGAGCTGTGAAGCATTTATGCTAACCACCATGCTACCCTGCTGCCATCCAGTCCCTTGTGGGGTTTTTGCAAGAACAGGAAGGTGGGCAACAAGGCATTAATTTGAGAAGTGATGAAAGATGTCCATCTCCTCCTGTTCTTGTACCCTTCTTTAATAAAATGAAATGAAATGAAATGAAAAAATGAAATGAATATCACTTCTTGTCACGAGTAGGCTTCAATGAAGTTACTGTGAAAAGCCCCTAGTCGCCACATTCCGCCGCCTGTCCAGGGAGGCTGGTACGGGAATCGAACCGTGCTGCTGGCCTGCGATTTAGCTGAGTGAGCTAAACCAGCCCCTTTACATATGGGGTGGACAAGAGACATTTCTCTAAGAGAAGGTTTAGAGGTGACCTGACAGAAATCTTTTAAGATTATGAAGAGATTCAATAGGGTAGACTTAAGAGAAAATGTTTCCACTCGTTAGGGGAGATCAGACCTTGGGCTATAAAGATAAGATTAGCACTAATAAATCCAATGGGCAATGCAGACAGTGGTGAGAATGGGGAACTCACTACCACAGGAAATAGCTGATGCATTTAAGGGAAGCTAGATAATCACAACACAGAAAGGAATAGAAGATTATGTTGATAGGGTGAGAGAAGATGGGTGAAAGGTGACCCATGTGGAAAATCAACACCAGTATAGACCAGATGGGCTGAATGGTCTGTTGCTGTGCAATGTTTTTATATTTAAAAAATCTTTATTGTCACAAGTAGGCTTACATTAACACTGCCACAAAGTTACTGTGAAAATCCCCTAGTCGCACCATTCCGGTGCCTGTTCGGGTACACCGAGGGAGAATTCAGAATGTCCAATTCACCTAACAAGCACGTCTTTCAGGACATGTGGGAGGAAACCGGAGCACTGGGAGGAAACCTACGCAGACACGGGGAGAACGTGCAGACTCCGCACAGACAGTGACCCAAGCAGGGAATTGAATCTGGATCCCTGGCGCTACGAAGCACCAGTGCTAACCACTGTGCTACCATGCCGCCCACGTTCTATAAAATGTTTTCACTGACATTTTGCTGTTTTCCCACAGTGGCCACGCACAAGGACAGTTAACCCTGACCCCTGCTAATCTGAAAACAATCAGCAGGATGCGAGCATGAGAAGCCCGGGAATGCAGAACAGCACCCAATTTGCCCATTACGGTTATAAATAAACTCCCATTTCTCACATACACCTCTGCGATGTCACAGCTAAGACTGGGGACTCAGTGCAAAGTTTGGGTGGGGGAATAGGACAGGGGGAGGGGAAGAGACTTGGGTCCAAACCAGTGAATAGATCATAGAATTTAAAGTCCAGAAGGAGGCCATTCGGCCCATCGAGTATGCACCAGCTCCTGGAAAGAGCACCCTACCCAAGGTCAACACCTCCACCCTATCCCCATAACCCAGTAACCCCACCCAACACGAAGGGCAATTTTGGACACTAAGGACAATTTAGCATGGCCAAACCACCTAACCTGCACATCTTTGGACTGTGGGAGGAAACCGGAGCACCCGGAGGAAACCCACGCACACACGGGGAGGATGTGCAGACTCCGCACAGACAGTGACCCAAGCCGGAATCGAACCTGGGACCCTGGAGCTGTGAAGCAATTGTGCTATCCACAATGCTACCGTGCTGCCCTACTACTGCAGTCCCACTACTGCAGGAAGCATGCCCCTTGCTGGTGAAAAATGAAATGAAAATCGATTATTGTCACAAGTTGGCTTCAAATGAAGTTAATGTGAAAAGCCCCTAGTCGCAACATTCTGGCACCTGTTCGGGGAGGCCGGTACGGGAATTGAACCGTGCTGCTGGCCTGCTTTGGTCTGCTTTCAAAGCCAGCGATTTAGCCCTGTGCTAAACAGCCCCTGTAACAAGGTACTTGTGAATTACCACCACCATAAGGGGTGACAAACTAACGAACATGAAAATGAAATGAAAATCGCTTATTGTCACGAGTAGGCTTCAATGAAGTTACTGTGAAAAGCCCCTAGTCGCCACATTCCGGCGCCTGTCCGGGGAGGCTGGTACGGGAATCGAACCGTGCTGCTGGCCTGCTTTAAAAGCCAGCAATTTAGCCCTGTGAGCTAAACCAACATCAATCATTAATAAGGAATGCACTACAAAGAAAAATATACATGCTAATTAAATTTTTTCTTCTGTTTGGGGGGAAAAGGAAAAGAGATAGCAAGGATTACCCTGAATTAAGTATGAGAAACATCCTGTAATTTTATATATGGTGATAATGTCCCAAACTCACTTCACACCTATATAATAATAAAAAAAAATAATTTTAAGAGTACCCAATTCATTTTTTCCAATTAAGAGGCAATTTAGCTTTGCCAATCCAACTACCCTGCACATCTTCGGGCGAAACCCAAGCAAACACGGGGAGAATGTGCAAACTCCACACAGAGCCGGGATCGAACCTGGGATCTCGGCGCCGTGAGGCAGCAGGGCTAACCACTGCGCCACCGAGCTGCGCTATATATAATTTTTTAATGCATGAATCTCAGTTATCTTTAACATGTAGCAATAGGGACAAACTTAAGCATCAATTTTCTGATCCTACTAGTTCATCTCCATCATGAGGGAACAGCAAGAGGTGGCAAAGATACAAAGAGCATACAAAATAGAGGCAGAAGACCATATGGCCTATCGAGCATGCCCCGCCATTCAGTATGACCGCAGCTGATCTTGGCCTCCAACTCTTCCTGCCCATTTCCCAGATCCCTAGATTCCCAGGAGGTCAAACACCCATCAACCTCGGTCTTACATATATGAAACAATGGAGCATCCCAACCCAGAGAATTCCAAAGATTCACAACCCTTTGATTGAAGACATTTCTCTCCATCGCAGTTCTAAATGATTGGTCCCTTATCTTGAAACTGTGCCCCCTTGTTCTAGCCGCTCCACCCAGGGCAAATGCCTAAGTGTCTACCCTGTTAACCCCCTTTGCAATCTTCAATGTTTCAATGCTATCACCTCTCGGGCAGCACGGTAGCACAAGTGATTAGCACGGTGGCTTCACAGCTCCAGGGTCCCGGGTTCGATTCCCGGCTGGGTCACTGTCTGTGTGGAGCCTGCACATTCTCCACGTGTCTGTGTGGGTTTCCTCCGGGTGCTCCGGTTTTCTCCCACAGTCCAAAGATGTGCAGGCTAGGTGGATTGGCCATGATAAATTGCACTTAGTGACCATGCACTGTATGTTCTATGTTCCCTCTCTCGTTCTTTTAAAATCCAGAGAATATATACCCAATTTACTCAGCCTCTCAGTTAATCTACTTTCTTGGAGATGTTGGTTGAGGGAGGAATGTTGAAGAACTTCAAAATGTTTCACAGAATCTTTAACACTGACTCGAACAGGCAGAGAGCCTCGGTTTGACATCTCACCCTAATTTCCATTATTTGTAGATAGCAAAATACATTTTTTTTAAAGTCTATCACACAAACATACACACACGGCTAAAACACATGCCCCGTTGTGATAAAATTCCTATTCGGTGTCGCAGATGAAAGCCTGATTGACATTTCCAATTTAGCTCCGAGCTCATTGCCCTGAAGTGCTGCAAGATGTCAGATTCAATGGGTACTATCAGGGATTGATGCCTCTTAAATCAGAGTACATTGGACAGGACGTGGTACATTTGATCGACAATTAAACCAATGTCAAGTAAATACACAAATTCATTCAACTGTCCTTCAACCATAGGGAGCTGAATGACCCAACCTGTGTTCAGAATTACTCATCCACCAGAACAAAACTCTGTAAAAGCTTTTCCAATGTCTTCAATTTTGAGGACAGATACACAGGCACAAGATTCAGCCCCTCAAGTGGATTTCACCATCAGCTGCCACATTTCCCTTACAAGCCTGTTCAGACATAATACAGGGCATGCTGCAAATACTGATGGTTTCTGGTTACGCTGATGATCCACAAACCCTGTTCCCAGGAATTCCTTTTATCCGATAAAAAGGACTAGACTTTGAGCCCACTGTTTCCGTTAGCAGGATTTACCTGTACATTAATGGAGGCATTTTACACTCCCCAGACGCCACCCCCTCTGCCACCAATATGACCAAGAAGTTTGCTGTAAAGTCAACTCGCTGTATATGGGGCAACAGGCACGTTTCAGTCCTGTACAACACCACCACATTGTGGTCAGACAGCTGTACTGCAACTCAGGTTAACGGTCAATCAACAATATGTTCACAAAAAAAATTAGGGTGTACATTGACTAACCCTTCCCAACAGTGTAGAGAGAGCTTTACTCGGCATTATCAGCTTTATACAGAACAAAATGATGGAAACACTCAGCAGGTCAGGCTGCATTTGTGAAAGGAGAACCACAGTTAATGTTTTACATTGATGGTCTATCATCAGAACTCTGAAATGTTGGCTGTGACAGGGCTGGCAAGCCATTCAAATCTTCATTCACATCAGCAGTGCTGGAAGAGCCCATCAGTGTTGAGAAACTCCAGCCACTAAATCCATTTAATTTTTTATTAGCTTGCATGTTCGTGCTGTGTACAAAATGGCTGCTGCTTGTATCTACACCAATGGTCTGTTAGTTGGTTTTTGATGCAGCTGGTTGTCGGAGAAATGGTGGCCTGGGACCCTAGGAGAGTCCCCGACTCTTCTACCAATAGTGGCATGGAATCTTTACCATCCACCTGAAACATCAGGGTTTCAGTTTAGCTTTTATCAAAGGGCAGTATTCCCTTTACACTACAGTCTCACTATAGATTACGTGTAATCTAGATCAGTGCTTCTCAAAGTGTGGTACGCGTACCGGTGCCGGTACTCGAGCCATCGTCTGCCGGTACTTGGAGTGTTTCCAGAAAAGAAAGAGACAGTAATCCTGGATTGGCTTGTTTCGCTCACCGGTCCCTGGCACATTGAAAAAAAAAACTGCCGGTCCCCCACATCAGATAGTTTGAGATGCACTGGTCTAGATGATCTAGAGGTATCATAGTGGCACAGTGGTTAGCACTGCTGCCTCACAGCACCAGGGACCCGGGTTTAATTCTGGCCTTGGGTAACTGTGCGGAGTCTGCATGTTCTCCCCATGTCTGCGTGGGTTTCCTCCGGGTGCTCCGGTTTCCTCCCACAGTTCAAAGATGTGCAGGTTAGGTGGGCTGACCATGATAAATTGCCCCTCAGTGTCTAGCAGTGTGTAGGTTAGGTGGGGTTATAGGGATAGGGCAGGGGATTGGGCCTAGGTAGGATGCTCTTTCAGACGATCGGTGCAGACTCGATGGGCCGAATCACCACCATCTGCACTGTAGGAATTCTATGGTTCTATGCTATATGCTGAAGTCCCTGGATTTGGGTGGAAATCCATGAAGTTCTAGTTCAGAGGTGAAAGTTCTAACATTAGAGGCAGATAGGCACTTCTGCAATCAAGCTGGAAATATCTTTGTGCTGAAGAAATGAAATGCTTAATTATGACAGCTAGTCGGAGTGTAGAAGCACCCTTCAACTCTGTCCCAACAATGTTCTTTAAAACTCCAATTCACTACAGCACTCCAACAATAGTGATACTACTGACCTGGAGAGGTGGGTGTCACCTGTTAATTCACGATGACATGAACATTTCTGTTTCACAGTGACACACTGCCTAATATTGCTGAATTTGAGAGATCTATTACCTGGTACCATTGAGGGTTAGTTTCATACTGCCCCGGAAGTCATCTTCCTTGGGCCTATATTGTCCATAAAAATGTCCTTCAATCAAGTATCCAAGGGCAATGCGCAGTATTCCAACCAATTCCCCAGATAACACAATACAGAGAGGGAATGCACATCAACACTGATTACCAAGAAGAGGGCATTTTAAAGTGCTGCTTTTGGATGGGAGGCAAGGTTTAGGGTGTTGAAATGGTTTTGAGGGAGATTATTTGTCTGGCTTCACTATAAAATTGATAACATCACCAATTTAGATTGCTAAAAGGTAAAAAAAAACAATTGCAGGAAACTTGACCGAATAAAAATAAAATGCAATTTATTCAGTCATTGTAAATCAAGGGGCCCAGAATGAATCCATTTCCAGTTTCTATGATGTGAGAACGCAGGTCCCATTACACAAATTAGTTCAGAGCTGCAGAAACACAATCAGGAAAACACCAGCCTTCTTTGTTTACATATATATATTTTTCTTGTACAAAGTTACATTCTGAACCACAAAGGTTCATTAATAATAGGTAATAAATACTGAAATGGCTACACTGGAATATGAGCTATTCAAGCTCACCATAATGAAGCCTTGGGTTTCAACAGAGAGCAATTCAACGCCGGAGCATTCAGTTTTCAAATTACAGAGCAATTAAAATACAAGATAAAGTGTCTAAAGAGGTCAACTTACAAAAAAAATACAGACCATAAAATTTGTATTTTTTTTAAAATATGCTTAGAGAGACGCAAATGTTCCTTTCTCAACAAAACTGTCAATATAATTAAAGCACTTCTGTTAGAGAAAAGAAGACATTTTAGTAGTGTATAAAATGATTCTGAGGTGCAGTACAGGTTGTTAATGTTCCCTGTCAAAACTGTCCAGAGTTTTCTACAATAAATTGCAAGAAAGAAAACTGAACCGGATGATATTCCCCTAAACACCACAAGGCTCTAAAACAAGACTGACTGATGGACTGTTTTCTCCCCCCTCTCCCTACCAATCATTTGACACGAGTGCTACTCCGGGTTAATATCCTTTGGTAACCGTGATAACACCCACACAGAAATAAATAGCTTTCTTTATAATCATTGCAAATACAAATTAGTTCTTTAGAATAGTGTTAGCATAATAACCCTTAAGAACTAACACCTGTTGTTTTACTAAGGCAGCCTATGTTCTTTGAAGTGAAGTGACTATGCTCAGCAAGCGCTGTCTTTTAACAGTAGGATAACCCTATAAAAAGGACGAGGACAGAAGAGCAGCTCAGAGAAGCTGACCGCCTGCTCTGAACTCACCATGCAAACTGAGGAACCATGGTGAAAAACTGCTCAAACACTCTGCGGTGAAGAAATTAAACAAAAATAAACCAAAATAAAACAACATGCAAGGTTTTCGTGTAACTCAGTCATTCTGTCGTGAAGTTGTATAATTCAATCATCGTTGAACATGACCTGCCACACAATTAAGTGACTTCTCTCTGCTTTGGCCAGTGAAGGCTGAATCTGTAGAGTCTCCCTGAGCTCCTCGGTCTCTTCACTCTCATCACCTAAAGGGAACAACACATTTCATGACGTATGAAGATAACAAGAAGATATTGTTCATCCTACTGCACAGAAGCCGACCATTCAGTAATTTTATTTGTACCAGTACTAACCCTCGGATTAGTTCCACCCACCCACGCTGCTCTTTCCACACAGCCATACAAAATATTTCCCCTTCGAGTAGATATCCAATTCCCTGTGGAAAGTTACCACTCAATCTGTTTCCACCATTCTTAGATAGTGAGTTTGAGATGAGAAACATTCAGCGCAGATGTCTCATTGCTTTTTAAAAAATAAATGGAGTGTATTGATTTGGAACCCATACAGGGTACAGCTTCTCAGGATAGCACTGGCGAATGCCAAAGGAAGCCAATACCCCACCTGCCAAAGGAACACTGTGACCCAACTCCATATACCTGGCTTGGGTACACCCTTTAATATCCTTGCATAACAGAAATTCTATCTCAGATTTAAAATTAACAACTGTTCCCGCAGAGAGTTCCAAACTTCCACCACCCTTTGAGTGAAGAAGTTCTTCCTAACATCGCTCCTGAACAGTTTTATTTCTACCTACCCACTTCCGCTACCTGGGGATCCAAATAGCCCATGACTGGAAAGGGATCCACAAATGGAACCTCACCAGCCTGACGGAGGAAGTAAAAATGGACCTGCAAAGATGGAACACACTCCCACTCTCCCTCGCGGGGAGAGTCCAGATGATCAAAATGAACGTACTGCCCAGGTTCCTCTTCCCGTTTAGATCCATTCCGATCTACATCCCCAAGGCCTTTTTCAAAGTGCTGGACAAACTTGTCATGGCGTTCGTATGGGGGGTGGGGGGGGGGGGGGGGGGGGGGGGTTAAAAATGCTAGGATCCCAAAGAAGGTCCTACAAAAAACAAAATCCAGGGGGGGGGGGGGGGGCTAGCCCTCCCGAACCTACAATTCTACCACTGGGCGGCAACAGCCGAGCGAGTAAGGGGATGGATCCAGGAGCCAGAAGCCGAGTGGGTGCGTGCGGAGGAGGCCTCCTGCATGGGGACCTCCCTCCGGGCCCTCGCCACGGCAGCAACCAACTGCGGCAGCAATTTGGCCTGACCAAAATGTCGGACAAGGCTCCCATCTGCAACAACCATAGGTTCACACCAGCACTGACTGACGCCACCTTCAAAAGGTGGAAGCAGGACGGGGGGACACTGACAGTCAGGGACCTATACATGGACGACAGGATCGCAACACTGGACGAACTGACAGAGAAATTTCGGCTAGCCGGGGGGAACGAGCTACGGTACCTGCAGCTCAAAAACTTCTTACGAAAGGAGACAAGGACGTACCCACAACCGCCACGACAGACACTACTGGAAGACCTACTGGACGCAAGTATCCTAGAGAAAGGGAACTGTAGCGACATGTATGACCGACTGGTAGAAAGGGTCAACACCGTACTGGACGCAACAAGAATGAAATGGGAGGATGACCTGGGGATTGAGATAGGGTGGGGACTCTGGAGCGAAGCACTGCATAGGGTCAACTCCACCTCCACGTGCGCAAGGCTCAGCCTGATGCAACTAAAAGTGGTACATAGAGCCCACTTAACAAGAAACCGTATGAGTAGGTTCTTCCCGGAGGTGGAGGACAGATGTGAACGGTGCCAAAGAGGCCCGGCCTACCACGCCCACATGTTCTGGTCTTGCCCCAGACTTGTGGAGTACTGGACAGCCTTCTTCGAGGCTATGTCCAAAGTGGTGGGGGTGAGGGTGGAGCCATGCCCGATAGTGGCGGTCTTTCGGGGTTTCAGACCAGCCAGATCTATTCCTGGGAAGGAGGGCGGACGCCCTTGCCTTTGCCTCCCTGATCGCCCGCCATAGAATCCTGTTTGGCTGGCGGTCAGCAGCACCGCCCAGAGCTGCAGACTGGCTGTCCGACCTCTCGGAATCTCTTCAAATGGAGAAAATCAAATTCGCCATCCGAGGGTCAGACAACGGCTTCCACAGAACGTGGGAGCCATTCATGCAATTGTTCCGGGACCTGTTTGTGGCCAACGAACAAGAGGAAGAATAGTCGGATGGCCAAGAATCAGGGGAAAATGGACGGGAATCGAGGGAAGATAGCCAGGGGGGGGGGGAAGAGGGCTACGGGTTCGTTATGGGGGTTTGATGGCAAGCTAAGGCCCAAAACCAAACTGTAAATAATTGCCTATAAACATGTGCCTCGGCCATATTGGGGAATGTAAAATATGTATGCCGGCTAAAGGGGGCGGCCACAGTTGTTACTATGAAGATGCTTACCTGTAAATATACATGTCAATTTTTGCGTGTTTTTTTTTCTTTTTATCTAATAATTTGTAATTTGTTGGATATAAAATATGAAAACTCAATTAAAAACATTTCAAAAAAAAATTTCTACCTACCCACCTTTCCCTGTTAATACCTGGAATACCCCCTTCCCCAGCCTAGTAAAGTGTACTAAATGGGGAATAGACAATAGAACTCCGCTCTTCAATTAAGGTACGGGAGACAAATGGAACATTTCCCATAATGAAGTTCATATTTATATTAAGCAGTAAATATGCAATATCCTCACCCATCCTGAAGTCAATGTATCCCTCGCCACCACTCATAACCAGCACCGATCTCACTGGCTGTTGGCTGGATCCATCTGATACAGAAGCTCCCAATTTTTCAAACGGGTATTCAACATCACCAAACGGTATACCTAGAGCACGACCAAACAAGGTTTAAAATATTTCAACACCAGCAAAGATCACTTTTGTTTTTCAAAGACGCATCAATCCTACATTCTTCTTCTATGTAATAACTGTCAGCAGGAGTGCAGTGGAAACCTGCACTGGCTCAGTCCTGATTGACTGATTGGTAGGGAGACATGCTTCACCAGAAAAACAGTCCTGTAGAGCTGGAGTATTCTGCTTCAACAAGGCACACACAAAACATTAGCACATAGATTGTGGCAAAAATCCAATCTAAAGTGAGACTGGGGCCTGAACGCAATTCCTCTGAACAGGATGTCCTGCTACCGTTAACAACAATATTCTTCTAAAGTAAAAGGCACAATGTGGCCACATTTCACCACCAGTTTCAGCAGGAATCTAATCACTCCTTTACAGCAGCACAGGATAAAAGTAGTTTTTAGACCTCCAGCTCTGGTATATCTGGAATGAAAATATTGAACTTGAGAATGCAAGGGTCCTTCCTGTTAGTTCCCTGATTTCCCCATTGTTTTATCTTTTGCGCTGTTATAATTTTTGATCCATGAGTTATTAAGGGACATGTATCTTTAAGTCAAGCAGCAGGGAGAACGAGAATTCTGAAGTTACAGGAGAAAACACTCTGCTAGTCTGAACAGGAGCTTCAGATGTTTCGACACCAGAGAGCAGGGTGGGGTGAGGAAGGACTCGGTTTGATTGATTGATTGGTGGCCAATGAATTGGACAAAAAGCCGTACTTTGTCCGGTAACAGGTGGTGATTGGATCCTATCCCAGTGGGGTCCCAAGGAGCATAGTTTGGCTTCTGAAAGCACAGGGACAAGGACTCTCGCTCTCTCCTCTGTGTTCTCTCCAGAAAGGCTGTGAGTGCTGTATTCTGAAACTACAGAGACCTGAATTAATCTACAGTAAAACCTCAGACTGAAAGCAAAGTTTGAAGAGGAAGGTGCGAGAAATCACCATCTGAAACAAGGACGCTTTCTTTCCTTTTAACTTATGATTTTTTACCCCTTTCCTTCTCTGTTTGTCTGTCTTGTGTGTATAATATGTATATAACATATATATTGGAGATAGAGAGAGTGAGTTGGGGGGGGGGGGGGGGGGGAATAAATAAAGTGGGGAATTAGATAATAATTAACCAGTTGTATTTGCTGCATATCTCATTACAATTTTTGTTACAAATAAAACGTAATTGTGTTTGCAATCACAAACCTGGTGACTGTAATTATTGGGCAGCCCAAGGTCAAAGACTTGGGTATTTTTTGAAGAATTGTTGGTTAATTCAGTTGTGTTGTGACTCTGGGTCAAGCGGGCTAGAATTGACCGTGTACTAACCCAGGGTGTCTTAACAGGAAGAAAGGTCAAAGGAGTGGTTAAAAATTGGGCGGCATGGTGAACGCAGTGGTTAGCACTGCTGCCTCATGGTCTCAAGGACCCAGGTTTGATCCCGGATCACTGCCTGCATGGAGTTTGCACATTCTCCCCGTGTCTGCGTGGCTCTCACCCCCACAACCCAAAGATGTGCAGGGTAGGCTGATTGGCCACGCTAAAAAATTTGATACGGTTAAAGGAGAATACGTTAATTCACAAAGAAATATCAGTTTAATTCAATAGTTAGCTTAACTAAGTTGCTAACATATTCAATATGTACAACTCCAGAACATAAGCACACAATTTGGACTGAAATTTCCATGTAGTAGTGAGAGCTCTCATTGTCAGAGGTGCTATTTTTCAGATAAAACATTAAACCGAAGCCCCATCTGGCTGTTTCAGTAGTATAGGTGGATACTAACGATCCCATGATACTCTTCAGCAGAAGGAAGTTCTGTCCCAATGGGTCCTGGCCAACATTCCTCCCTCAATCAACTCCAAGAAAAACAGATTAACTATTGCATCTGAGACGTTGCTGTGCACAGTGATTTATTTGTATTCACAAAACGTATTCACAGAATGTGAGCAATACTGTCAAAATCTGTATTTATTGTCCATGTCTTTACATTACTGGTCACCTAACATAACCACGGGAAAGAATTTTGCAACACCGTTCAGGTTTTAAATAAAAGTATTTTTCTTAATCAAATATAACAAACATGACTTCATAAATAAGAATTAGATTTGCCAATCATCATGTCCCTGAGTGTAATTCCCACCAGAAATTCAATAAAGAATCTAGTTTCGGGAGCATGTTTCCTGTGGGGGTAAAGGCTGCTCTCAAACTGCTCACCTGGAACGGCTACAAAGAACTTCACAGCATCCCGGTGTCCGTGGAAACATAGCTGAGCATGTGCCATAGAGCAGTACGGTATAAATGTGCCAGGGGTGATCTTGTCACTGTTTTCATCGCCATAGACACGGATGACATTTCCGGGACGGTTTCCTGTTCCCCCTGGTGCCTTATTGGCTGGAGAAAGAGAGCACGTGGTAAATGACAACTAGTTCAGTGACAAACTGAGAAGATTCCTGGAGAAAATCATTACATATATACAAAAAAAGACAGCCTCTAGCATGGCAGTGTTGGCTGAAGCTGAAGCAAAATGGAAAAGGTGTTAAAGTAACTTTAGGAAGACCGTGCCAGTTCAGGAAAGATTGGGGTAAAATAAATTGACGGAGCATGCTCGGTTCGGGACTATGTCAGGCGAACATGGGTAATGGAGTGTGCTTAATGCTAATCTGCCACTTCTCTCCTGTCTATGAAAATTCTGATGATACTGGAGCTGTGACATTAAGAAAATTACATTTACTGGAATATTTGCAGTAAATATCATTGGATTCAGATCCATGAGATTTAAATAGTGGTAGCAGTAAAACTTCACTAAAAATGCTTTGTGAAGTTTTATTTTATAAACTGGTCTCTAACTTTAAAAGTACTTTATTAAAATTAAAGTTTTAAATGAGTAATTTTGCAGTCAAGTAGACGGAGGTTTAAACTATGCACAGTGGTTACAATTGTACAGCAATCAGTTGATGGGTAAGCTTCTACATCATCTCAGAAGTATAGTAGTTATATCAGACTTCCTATCCCAGCTGTAAGTTCTAACCCATGGACTATAGGTATTAACCTTCCACACTGCAAATTTCACAAAGCATGTGAAAAACTCAAATCCATTTACAATGAGCACCCATTTAGCCAGTTTGAACAGGCCAAGTTTATCCTGTGCAAGCTAATTTATGAAGCTTCAACCCATTAACTGGTTAACCTGTTTAGAAGCTTGCAACGTTCTACAGTATTAACTCCACCATCCTGACCTACTCAGTTCCACATTTGAAACAAATGCTGTTTGTAGTGTTGAACAGAAGACTCAGTGTTCTGCCAGGAATCTAATCTAATCACACTGGGGACAAATTGTTCTGTATTTTCAAGGCAAGGTGTACCTTTGCTGAGAAAGGAAAGCTCTCTTTTTGCCCAGGTTTGTGTAGATTAGCCTAAAAAAACAAACTGGTTTCGAAGTGTTAACCCACACCTCAGAGAATTCCTGCTGAACTAGTGCATCTTTGTCACATGTTGGACTAGGCAATCCTATAGCACCTCCACCACACCCTCTCTATTTCAAATTGTCCCGGCCGAATGCATTAAAATTAGACCAGACTCCACAAACTTTCAAACAGCATAATTTCTTTTTAGGCTGGATTCAGAACTAGGTTCTGGGGTGTGAGGAGGGCAGAATGATGCGCAGCATGATACCCCAGTTTTACTGACTCACTAAAAGCTGTGCAACAGTAGGAATTTGGCTTCCAAATATAAAATATCGAGGCAAAATAAACATTTGAGGTAGATTTTCAACAGACACATTAGTACTCTGGATGAACGTGCCCATGGAGAGCGTTACTATTCAACTGCTCCCAGAGGCGGGCAGTTCCTGCTTGCATGATGACAGAAAATGGTCAGCACTTTAGTCATGTGATTCAAGGGTCGGAATCCAACTTCCTTTTCTCATATATAAAAATACATGTAAAAAGGCAGGTTGAATGCTGAAATAAAGGGCCCAATTTTAACCCATTCAAAGCCCATCCATCTGCATAGAGTTAAAATCAGGTTCACTGTCCCAGTCAGTCTGAAAATAATCAGACTGCAAGTATCCAACTTCAATGTTATTGGTTGTATAACACAGGTTATGTGTTGGTTAGATGGTGGTACTGGGTTATGATATTGGGGTGGAGGTGTGGGCTTGGGTAGGATGCTCTTTCCAAGGGCCGGTGCAGACTCGATGGGCTGTGTGGCCTCCATCTGTACTGTAAATTCTATGAAAGATTATGTGGGTTTAGCTGCAAAAAAACTTGGTTCTTGTTCCGAACAGAAAAATACCAACCCTATTCTTTCACAACTGGGTTAAATTTTGATGAAAAGGCTGAACATTAGACACATTCTCCATACCTATGGCCACATGGGTCCTTTTTTTAACATTAGTAAATGGAACAGAGAGTCATTACAGATAAAGAAATGAAACACAGGCAGCAGTGTTTGCACAGCTTCAGTGAGGAGACATGGAAATGACAGTCCTCAAGACAAAATGAAAGGTCCCTCAGAGCTGAGGGAGGGAACATTGGGTACTTAGGCTATTGTGACCATCCAGCAAACATACATACTGCCGCATTGCAGTGACCAGCATCAGGATAAACATTAAGACAAAGAGAGAAATAAAAACAGGAGGGCAAACATTATAAATAAAAGTTGGCTATAAACTGCCTTGACTGGCTAAAGCGGCCTGAAAGAGAAAGATTCCGATGGTTTGATCTGCACTTACCCCTCAGACCCAGTAACCGTCCCTGGTGAAGGACTACAGCTATAGTGAGAAGAGGTGGCAAAGGGGGAGTGGACAAGTATGACAGTAGAGGAAAAGAATTAATAAGAACCGACTACTCTTGAATCTCAAACCTGTAGTTTTCTTTTAAAATGTATAGACAGTGCAAGAACAGAATCTGTTGTCACAAAAACCTTTCAAAGATGTTAAACAAACTGTGGTCATGGTAGCTGGAGGAGCTGGAAGGTTCATTCAAAACAACAATTGCTTCCAGCCCCAACAAAACTACATCAAATCCATGCAGCACAATACATTCCGACTGACTGGGTTAAAGACCTGAATGTAACAGAGAATTAAGATAGTGCACACTAGTTCACCAACAGGCAACTATGCCAGTCTTATTCCAATGCAAAGACTGGGCTGCAACGCAATCTTTAGCAAGCTCTAGATTACTGCTTCAGAATGGCTGCTCAGTCTATTTGGAAAAGTAACAATGTCACTAAAACTTCAACCTCACTGAATCTGGTGAATATGTTGTCAGGTTGAGAGAAGAGTAATGGCATCATCTCCTCCCAGGTTTCTGAAACCAAATATCATTCTTTTGTGATATAAAGAGAAAACTGTGGACATAATCAGCAGCTCTGGCAGCATCTGCGGAGAAATATTTTGGGTAGATTACCTTTTGTCGGAACTGAGAGTACTTAGAGATGTAACAGTTCTTGAGCAAGGCAGGGAAAGAACCAAACCAAATGTAGAAGAGAAATTAACTACAGAATGGTTACAGCACGGTCATGACTGTGCTGGCTCTCTGCAAGAACAAATTATCTAATCCACTCCCACCTCCCTGTAGCCCTGCAAATTTCTCTCTTCAATGCTTATTGTGATGAATGCAGAAATGTCAGATATATTATTTGGCACAGTCAGGGTTAAGAGTCTGGGTTAGTGTGTGTGACTGCTGCAGCCATGTTTTTAAAAATCCTGGTTTGAAAGACAGCCAGGCTTTTTAGAACCAGGGGTAGAATTAAAGCACCATAAACATTTGGGCTAATGGACTTTTATTTTACATTAAGAGGGTTCCCTGGGGAGTAGATAATTAGAGACATTGTGTTCAGCTTAGTGAGATGTAGCAGTTAATGGGAGGAGCTAGGGATTGAAGCAGTCAGGTGTTGAGGTTTTCAGGATTCGTTTTTGACTGGAAGAGGAGCTGAGAAGGTTTCTGAATAAATACAGCCATAGATTCTGCATTATTCTGACAGCAAGTCAGGTCTCTTTCTTTCAAGATGTCTCAAAAGATCTCTGTATCTCAAAGTTGTGTGTCCAAGACATTTAGTTACAGCCAGTATTCCTGAGTCTGCTAACTGTATTTAAAAGTGCATTGTGATTTGAGATGGTTTCGATGTTTGAGTGGAAATAAAGATAGCAGTTAGGTAGAATGCTCTTTCATAGGATCAATGCAGATTCAATGGGCCAAATAGCCTCCTTCTGCACTGTAGGAATTCTATGGGTTCTAACTAGACAGGTTTTCTTGTGCTTAACAAAGAAAGAGGTTAGCTTTATTGTGCTTAACAGGTCTAAGTATTGGTCCTGGAGAAAGTGTGTCTGGGAAATTGGTCATGGAAAGCAAGATTATGGCGGATGAATTAAACAGGTATTTTGCATCAGTCTTCATTATACAGGACACCAGTAACATCCCAGAAATAGTTGCAAATCAGGAAATGGAAGGGAGGGAGGAACTCAGGAAAAATACAATCATCAGGGAAGTGGTATTGAGCAAATTGTTGGGTCTGCGGGCTGACAAATCCCCTGGTCCAGATGAACCTCACCCTAAAGTAAAGAAGTGGCTAATGAGAAGTGCACTGGTTTTAATTTTCCAAAATTCCCTAGATTTGAGAAAGGTTCCATTAGATTGGAAGATTGCAAATGTAACTCCTTTATTCAAAAAAGGGAGGGAGATGGAAAGCAGGAAACTATAGGCCACTTAGCCGTATATCTGCCGTTGGGAAAATGTTAGAAGCTGCTATTCAAGACGTTATAGCAGGGTACTTGAAAAGATTCAAGGCAATCAGGCAGAGTCAATATGGTACAGTGAAAGGGAAATCATGTTTGACCAATTTATTGGATTTCTTTGACCGATCACATGTGCAGCGGATAAAGGGAAACTGGTGGATATACTGTACTTAGATTTCCAGAAGGCATTTGATAAGATGCCATGTCAAAGGTTATTGTGTAAAACAAAAGTGTAGGGAGTAACATATTGGCATGGATTGAAGATTGGCTGGCTACCAGGAAACAGAGTTGGCATAAATGGGTCTTTTTCTGGTTGGCAGGACGTGATGAGTGTTGTGCCACAGGAACAGTACCGTGGCCTCAACGTTTTACAATTTATATAAATGACTTGGATGAAGGGACTGGGTTGCTAAATTTGCTGATGACACAAAGATAGGTAGGAAAGTGTGAATAGAATGCAAGCAGGTTACAAAGGGATTATAGATACATTATGTGAGTGGGAAAAAGTCTGGCGAATGGAGTATAATATTGAAAAATGTGAAATTGTCCATTTTGGCAGGAAGAATTAAAAAAGTATCTAAATGGTGATAGATTTCAGAACTTTGACGTGCAGAGGAATCGGGATGCCCTAGTGTGTGAATCACTAAAGCTAATATACAGGTACAGCAAATAATTGGGAAAGCGAATAGAATGTTATTGTTTATTATGAGGGAAATGGATTACAAAAGTAGGGAGGTTATGCTTCAGATGTACAAGGCACTAATGTGACCACATCTGGAGTAGCGCGCACAGTATTATATTTGTCTCCTTATTCAAGGAAAGATGTAAATGTGTTAGAAGCAGCTCAAAGAAGATTGACTAGACCAATGCCAGGAATGGGCAGGTTGGGTAATGAGGACAGGTTTGGGAGGTTAGGCTTAGGCTCAAAATGGATAGAAAGCTGGTTGAAAAAGGTGAAAAATCGCTTATTGTCACGAGTAGGCTTCAATGAAGTTACTGTGAAAAGCCCCTAGTCACCACATTCCGGCGCCTGGGGGCTTTTCACAGTAACTTCATTGAAGCCTACTTGTGACAATACGTTAGCAGACAGGAAGCAAAAATATAAATGGAATAGAACATATAGTGCAGGAGGGCGGCATTTGGCCCATCGAGACTGCACCAACCCATTTAAGGCCTCACTTCCACCCTATCCCTCTAACCCAATAACCCTATCTAACCTTTTGAACACTAAGGGCAATTTAGCATGGCCAATCCACCTAACCTGCACGTCTTTGAACTGAATAAGTGGGTCTTTTTCAGATTGGCAGGTAGTGACTAGTGGGGTACCACAAGGATCTGTGCTAGGACCCCACCTGTCACATTATATATTAATGATTTGAGGGAACTAAATGTATAATCTCCTAAT
Source organism: Scyliorhinus canicula (assembly GCF_902713615.1). NCBI lineage: Eukaryota > Metazoa > Chordata > Chondrichthyes > Carcharhiniformes > Scyliorhinidae > Scyliorhinus > Scyliorhinus canicula. The sequence continues at coordinate 2,424,829 of NC_052163.1, forward strand.
TTGCAGATGAAACAAAATTGGGTGGGAGGGTGAGCTTTGAGGAGGATGCAATGATGCTTCAACGGGATTTGAACAAGCTGAGTGAGTGTGCATAAGCATGGCAGATGCAGTATAATGTGAGGTTATCCATTTTCGTAGTGAAAACAAGGAAGGTAGATTATTATTTGAATGGGCGTAAATTGAAAGAGGTGGTTCCTCAGCGAGACAGTGGTGTCCCCATGCATTAGTCAGTGATAGTAAGTGCGCAGGTAAGCAGACAGTAAAGAAGGTAAATGGCATACTGCCTTCATAACGAGAGGATTTGAGTATAGGAATAGAGATGTTATTCTGCAATTGTGAAGGACATTGGTGAGGCCACACCTGGAGTATTGTGGGCAGTTTTGGTGTCCTTATCTGAGGAAGGATGTTTTTGCTATGGAGGGAGTTCAGAGCAGGTTTACCAGGCTGATTCCTGGGGTGGCGGGACTGTCATATGAGGAGAGATTGAGTCGGTTAGGATTATATTCATTGGAGTTTAATAGAGTGAGGGGGGATCTCATAGAAACTTACAAGAAGGGGAGTAGAGACAACCCCAGTAACTATAGACCAGTGAGCCTTACTTCTGTTGTGGGCAAAGTCTTGGAAAGGTTAATAAGAGATAGGATTTATAATCATCTAGAAAGGAATAATTTGATTAGGGATAGTCAACACGGTTTTGTGCCTCACAAACCTTATTGAGTTCTTTGAGAAGGTGACCAAACAGGTGGACGAGGGTAAAGCAGTTGATGTGGTGTATATGGATTTCAGTAAAGCGTTTGATAAGGTTCCCCACGGTAGGCTATTGCAGAAAATACGGAGGCATGGGATTCAGGGTGATTTAGCAGTTTGGATCAGAAATTGGTTAGCTGTAAGAAGACAGAGGGTGGTGGTTGATGGGAAATGTTCAGCCTGGAGTTCAGTTACTAGTGGTGTACCACAAGGATCTGTTTTGGGGCCACTGCTGTTTGTAATTTTTATAAATGACCTGCAGGAGGGCGTAGAAGGATGGGTGAGTAAATTTGCAGATGATACTAAAGTCGGTGGAGTTGTGGACAGTGCGGAAGGATGTTGCAGGTTACAAAGGGACATAGATAAGCTGCAGAGTTGGGCTGAGAGGTAGCAAATGGAGTTTAACGCAGAAAAGTGTGAGGTGATTCATTTTGGAAGGAGTAACAGGAATACAGAATACTGGGCTAATGGTAAGATTCTTGTTAGTGTGGATGAGCAGACAGACCTCGGTGTCCATGTACATAGATCCCTGAAAGTTGCCACCCAGGTTGATAGGGTTGTTAAGAAGGCGTATGGTGTGTTAGCTTTTATTGGTAGACGGATTGAGTTTCGGAGCCATGAGGTCATGTTGCAGCTGTATAAAACTCTGGTGCGGCCGCATTTGGAGTATTGCGTGCAGTTCTGGTCGCCGCATTATTGGAAGGATGTGGAAGCATTGGAAAGGATGCCGAGGAGATTTACCAGGATGTTGCCTGGTATGGAGGGAAGATCTTACGAGGAAAGGCTGAGGGACTTGAGGTGTTTTCGTTAGAGAGAAGAAGGTTAAGAGGTGACTTAATTGAGGCATACAAGATGATCAGAGGATTAGATAGGGTGAACAGCGAGAGCCTTTTTCCTCGGATGGTGATGGCTAGCATGAGGGGACATAGCTTTAAATTGAGGGGAGATAGATAAAGGACAGATGTCAGAGGTAGATTCTTTACTCAGAGAGTAGTAAGGGCGTGGAATGCCCTGCCTGCAACAGTAGTGGACTCGCCAACATTAAGGGCATTTAAATGGTCATTGGATAAACATATGGATGATAAGGGAATAGTGTAGATGGGCTTTAGTGTGGTTTCACTGGTTGGCACAACATCGAGGGCCGAAGGGCCTGTACATGCTGTAATATTCTATATTCTATCTATCTCTACAAAATTCTAACAGGATTAGACAGGGTAGATTCAGAAAGAATGTTCCCAATGGTGGGTAGTCCAGAACTAGGGTCATAGTTTGAGGATAAAGGATAATCCTTTTAGGACTGAGGTGAGGAGCATTTTCTTCACCCAGAGAGTGGTGAATCTGTGGAATTCACTACCACAGAAAAGAGTTGAGGCCAAAATGTTGTGCAATTTCAAGAAGGAATTACATATAGCTTTTGCCCCCTGCAGCTAAAGGAATTGAGGGATATCGAACATGATCACAATGAATGACGGAGGAGGCTTAAAGGGCCGAATGCCTCCTTCTGCTTCTATTTCCAATGTATGTTTCTGTATATCCACTGGACTTTAGAAGAGTAAGAGGCGATTTGATCAAAACCTTTAAGATCCTGAAGGGTATTGACAGGGTGGATGTGAAGAGGATATTTCCTCTTGTGAGAGAATCGAGAATTAGGGAGTTACTGTTTAAAAATAAGGGGTTGCACATTTAAGACAGAGATGAAGGGAAATATTTTCTCGGAGGGTCATGATTCTCTGAAACTCTCTTCCTCAAAAGATAGTGGAGGCAGAGTCTTTGAATATTTTTAAAGCAGAGCTGGATAGATTCTTGATTAACAAGGGGGTAAAGGTTATCACACATTTGAAGTTCACACATGCACACCAATAGATGACAGGGTTGAGGGGGGGGGGGGGGGGGGGGGGGGGTTATTTTTCAATTTAAGAGTCCAAACAAATAAAAGGGATATACAGTCTGTAGTTTGGTGATTCGACTGGCTTCAGGCTGAATTCGAAGTTCTTGTGACTTTCCTTTGGTGACCCTGATATTTTGGATTACATAGGTTACATAGAATTTACAGTGCAGAAGGAGGCCATTCGGCCCATCGAGTCTGCACCGGCTCCTGGAAAGAGCACCCTACCCAAGGTTAACACCTCCACCCTATCCCCACAACCCAGTAACCCCACCCAACACTAAGGGCAATTTATCATGGCCAATCCACCTAACCTGCACATCTTTGGACTGTGGGAGGAAACCGGAGCACCCGGAGGAAACCCACGCACACACAGGGAGAACGTGCAGACTCCGCACAGACAGTGACCCAAGCCGGAATCGATCCTGGGACCCTGGAGCTGTGAAGCGATTGTGCTATCCACAATGCTACCGTGCTGCACACGGATTGAAAGGTGTAGATGGCTGATTTGGTTGTTCCCCTGGATCCATTGATTTGAACATGGTCATCACTAGTGCATTCCCACTTGTAACTTTATCAGTTCATGTCTGTAAATTATCTTTCTCTGCCAGTGGCCTATTGTTCAGTTGATTGGATTTGGCATATTCCCATTGTAGCTTGATAAATTCATGTCTGGGAACCCCCATGTTGAACTGAAAGTGGCTATTGTAACGCCGCTGTTTAAAAAGGGAGGCAGAAGACGGGAAATTATAGGCCGGTTAGCCTGACTTTGATCATTGGGAAGATTTTAGAGTCCACTGTTAAAGATGAGAACGCGAAGCTCTTGGAAGTGGATGGTAAAATAGGGCTGAGTCAGCACGGCTTTGTTAAGGGGAGGTCATGTCTGACAAATCTGTTAGAGTTCTTTGAGGAAGTAACAAGGAAGTTAGACAAAGGAGAACCAGTGGACGTGATTTATTTAGATTTCCAGAAGGCCATTGACAAGGTGCCACGTAGGAGACTGTTAAGTAAGTTCAGAGCCCATGGTGTTCAGGGTAAGATCCTGGCATGGATAGAGGATTGGCTGACTGGCAGAAGGCAGAGAGTGGGGATAAAGGGGTCGTTTTCAGGATGGCAGCCGGTGACTACTGGTGTGCCTCAGGAGTCGGTGCTGGGACCACAACTTTTTACAATATACATTAATGATCTGGAAGAAGGAACTGAAGGCACTGTTGCTAGGTTTGCAGATGATACAAAGATATGTGGAGGTACAGGTAATATTGAGGAAGCAGGGGGGCTGCAGAAGAATTTGGACAGGCTAGGAGAGTGGGCAAAGAAGTGACAGATGGAATACAATGTGTAAAAATGTGAGGTTATGCACTTTGGAAGGAGGAATGGAAGCATAGACTATTTTTTAAATGGGGAAATCAGAAGCACAAAGGGACTTGGGATTCTTTGATCACAATTCTCTTACAGTTAATGTGCAGGTTCAGTCGGCAGTTGGGAAGGCAATTGCAATGTTAGCATTCATGTCAAGAGGGCTCTAGTACAAGACCAGGGATGTACTTCTGATGTACTTCTTCAGACCCCATTTGGAGTACTGTGAGCAGTTTTGGGCCCTGTATCTAAGGAAGGATGTGCTGGTCTTGGAAAGGCCCCAGAGGAGGTTCACAAGAATTATCCCTGGAATTAAGAACTTGTCGTATGAGGAACGGTTGAGGACTCTGGGTCTGTACTCATTGGAGTTTAGAAGGATGAGGGAAGATCTTATTGAAACTTACAAGATACTGCAAGGCCTGGATAGAGTGGACATGGAGAGGATGTTTCCACTTCTAGGAACAACTAGAACCAGAGGACACCATTTCAGACTAAAGGGACAATCCTGTAAAACAGAGATGAGGAGGAATATCTTCAGCTAGAGGGTGGTGAATCTGTGGAACTCTTTGCTGCAGACGGCTGTGGAGGCCAAATCACAGTGTCTTTAAGGCAGAGATAGATAGGTTCTTGATTAATAAGGGGTCGGGTGTTAACAGGAGAAGGGAGGAGAATGGGGATGAGAAAAATATCAGCCATAATTGAATGGCAGAGCAGACTGGATGGGGCGAGTGGCCTAATTCTGCTCCTATGTCTTATGGTCTAATATCTCCGATTGTTTTTTTTTTTTTTTAAGTATAAATTTAGAGTACCCAATTAATTTTTTCCAATTAAGGGCCAATTTAGCGTGTTCAATCCACCTAGCCTGCACATCTTTGGGTTGTGGGGGCTAAACCCACGCAAACCAGGGAGAATGTGTAAACGCCACATGGACAGTGATTCAGAGCCAGGATCGAACCTGGGACCTCGGCGCCGTGAGGCTGCAGTGCTAACCCACTGCGCCACCGTGCTGCTGTATATCTCAGATTGTTAATGGAGACAGGATAAGTGGCTCACTGATATTCCTGTGAGGCTATTGTCCTTGATAAATCTTCGTAACGCACCAAGTTTGAGATACAGTATATGTAATGTGGAGAGTACAGTGATGAAAATTGGGTAACCATCTTTATTGAGAGCTCAGGTCACAATTGTAGTTTGTGTTTTCAAAAAGTCTCTGTTTTTAAAAGTTCAGTTCAGTGTTCTAGTCAGTGGATTAAAAATCATTATTTGGCACAAAGCATGTTTTGTTGACACATAATTGAACTCTCCTCTAGCACACACTCTGCATTCCAGATTCAAACCATTCTCTGCGTAAATCATTCTCATGACACGTTGGTTCTTTTACTCATCACTTTAAATTGGTGTCGTGTGGGTCTCCGTCCTTCCAACAATGGGAATAGTTTCACCTTGCTGGTTTCTCTCTTCAGTTACTGCCAGACATGCTGAGTATTTCTGGTATCTTCTGAGTCTATTTCAAATTGACACCATCTGCAGTCTTACTCATTTGTACATTATTTCCATGTGAAGATTAATAGCTTTTAATTAAAAATAAAATGTTTATTTGTAAATAATAAAATGGTTATGTGGCACATAAAATGGAATTCTGTCAACATTTCCTAATCCACTAAACCTGATAACCTGAGCAAAGTGGGTGGAGGGTCACAGGGAAAAGGGCACCATCGCCTCACTGCAAGTGGGAAATGGGAGAAAGAAACAAAAACAAGGAATTCAAATGGAGTTCTCTCATTGGGTGGCTGGTAAGCCAGCTGTCCAGGAGCAGAGACATTGGCCAAACCAAAAGCTGTATACATCACAAGTGATAATGGATCATGCTTGCTCATCAATGGCAAACAGACCAACTCAAGTAAAATCTTAAACACTCCAAATTAGAATGCAGGGTAGAAACACAGGAGGAATGTTACTTACTTCGCAGGATCTTCATCCTTCAAATGTTGCAGGCTCCATGCACTTATAGGTTTGCAGTTAAGAGCTGCTTTATGATTGGTGTACACAAAACAACAATCTCCAACAAGACATTCTGACTTGCTCTCAACCTCCCGCTCTTAGAAGGCAGGATATTGAATTCCACACAATCACCATAAAAAGCCTGACAGAGGGCAGGATTAGAGCTGGTAAGTAGAAGATTCAGACAGGGTCCATAGGGTTTCTCAAAAAAAAAAGGAATTTGAGCAGAAATGTTTTAGCGTCTAACATTGCGGGCTAGATTTCAACTGAAGAGGCAAATTGTAGATATGTTGGAGGTGCAGAGGGAATGCGTTTCATTGCTCAAAATAGCTGGTCTCCCTTTCAGGGGAGTGGGAAAACATGAGTGATTACATCAGATTATGTACACATCTTAGATGGATCCTTGTTATTCATGGCTGTCCTTTTCTTTGCTTCGCTCCCACTGGTGCCAGTTCTAAAGAATATGCCATTGTGCGAGGATGTATGGAATTGATTACACTTTCCCTCCTCACCTTAAATTACATTGTGTCTCTCATTCCGAGGAAAGTTCAAAGCCCTGAAAGACCTTTCCCTCTTTAGAGGTAACAAGCAGTGACACACTAGAAAAACTAATACTCAAAAGCACACCATTCCTTTTGCTACACATTGTCCTCATACCATATTCTGCATCCTCCCAATACCATGAAAGGAATTACAATTTGAAGGGAACAAGGTGGTGTTTATGTTCATGGGCTGTACATGTGCAGACTATCCCAACTTTGTAGTGCAGATACTTGGAATTTATCAGACAAATTTCCATTTAAGCTTTCATATTTTCAGCATAGTGCAAGAGAATGTGTTCTTTTAGTCTAAATACTCCTCAATTACAACTTAGAACATAGAACATAGAACATAGAACGATACAGCGCAGTACAGGTCCTTCGGCCCTCAATGTTGCACCGACATGGAAAAAAAAAACTAAAGGCCATCTAACCTACACTATGCCCTTATCATCCATATGCTTATCCAATAAACTTTTAAATGCCCTCAATGTTGGCGAGTTCACTACTGTTGCAGGTAGGGCATTCCACGGCCTCACCACTCTTTGCGTAAAAAACCCACCTCTGACCTCTGTCCTATATCTATTGCCCCTCAATTTAAGGCTATGTCCCCTCATGATAGCCACCTCCATCCGCGGGAGAAGGCTCTCGCTGTCCACCCTATCTAACCCTCTGATCATTTTGTATGTCTCTATTAGGTCAACTTAGTCAGCCACTGAACAAGTACTACACTGCTCTGAATCCAGATTCATTGCACTGAATCCCCATTAATTGTATCTGTCCAAACTAGAGTGCACGCTTGCTTCCAGTTTACCCAAGACCTTTTGGCACGCAAATTGAATTTTCACCCCTTTCCTTCATACACCAGATATAAAACAGAACAATATCGCAGTATCAGGACCCACCACCAGCGCACAATGGCAGAATTGTGTACCATCTACAAGATGGTCTTTTTTGACAGCAATAGTCCAATCTGTGAATCTACCAACTAGACGGATAAGGACAGCATAAGCAGCTGCAAATTCTCCTCCAGGTCAGACACTTGGAATTGTATCGCTGTTCCTTCATTGTTGCTGGCTTTAAAATCCAGAATTTCCTCCCTAACAGCACTGTGGTGTACCCACGACAGATAGACTGCAGCAGTTTAAGGCCGGTCACCGATTAGGGCCAGACAGTAAATGCAACTCCTGCTTGTGATGCCCACTCCCTGAGTATGGATGCAACGAAAACCTTCCTGCACCACCTTTTGAGGCATTCCACGAAGAGGGAATGGCAGAATTCAGGGCTGGCTGATGTCAGTGCTCAAGCATGGGACTATAACCAGGAAACAGCCAGACAGTCTTGCAATAAAAGTGGAAAAGGTGGTCTGCTGATCAGAGAGAAGCACTTTCTCTCAATGATATTGCTCTTTTGGAGTGCAAGAACTGCACAAGGCAATACGCACATAGAATATAGGAGCAGGAGGAGGCCTTTTATGAGTCTCTATGAGACCCCCCTCATTCCTCTAAGCTCCAGCAAGAACAATCCCAACCTAGTCAATCTCTCCTCATATGACAGTCCCCCCCCCTCCCTGGAATCAGTCTGGTAAACCTTTGCTGCACTCCCAATAGGGAAATTCCCTCCCCATTATCCCAAAGGTAAATCTAAATCAATTACCCAAGAAGTCAATTAGAAACAAGTTCCACAGAGCAAACTGAGAAACAAAAATCACTTATTGTCACAAGTAGGCTTCAATGAAGTTACTGTGAAAAGCCCCTAGTCGCCACATTCCGGCGCCTGTTCGGGGAGGCTGGCCCCTAATCAGCATTAAAGAAACAAAGAGAAAAGATGCACACGTGTAAATCACTTTTTCTCAAAGTAAACTCCATCACTTACTTTCTGTTAGAGGGATGGAGATGATCACGCCATTGCCTGTGCCCACCCACAGGCGGTTGCAGGATACCATGAGAGCTGTGATTCGCACAAAAGAGAAACCAAGTTTCCCAGTACCTTAAAAACACCAACAAAAAAAAATTTCAAACACTTTGTAAACATATCAAGTCATAAAGTCATTAAGGCACAGAATGGGGCCTTGCAGCCCATCAAGTTCCTGCCGGCCTTCCATAGAGCACTCCAGTCAGTCCAAGTAAATATTGTTACTTTGGAGTAGACTAGAATCTGTTACCTCCTCGCCAAATACAGCAAATTATAACACATAATATGTAAAAATTACAGTTCATTCCCTATTTGAGAAAACAGTGCCTTCTTCTCTTCCACGGTAAACACATCAGATTGAATACTCATCAGATCTTTCTCTATTTCATCATTTTATTCCTATTTCTTTTCAACGACACAATGGTCTCTGCCTCATCCACTCCTACAGGTAAAGCATTGCATGCTCCAACAAACATGTATAAAAATTGTCTCCCAGTGCTTCTCCTCATTCTCGATGAAAACTTTACGATGGTGGCAGCACATCAACTTGTGGGGATAGTCTTTCCTTATTCACAATCAAGATCTTTCATTTAAAAAACTTCTATTAATACCAGTTTGTTCTGTCTTGCCACTAAATTCCTTCGATTACTACACTGAACCAGGGAAAATAAGGAAAGTACCTTCAGTCTCTCCTTGCAATGAAAAACAGAAAATTCTGGAAATTTACAACGGGTCAGTAAGCATCCATAAAGATCAGACTTGACCTCTACATCATAACCCCTTGCTCTCTTTATCGAATGATCTAGCGTGCATTTTCAACATTTCTAATTTTCCAGTTTATTTTAGGATAGTTTCTAACCCTGACTACAGTCTATGTCTTTCAAATATCTGCATTTCCACTTGAAAAATTCCACACAAACCCATTTTGCTGTTCCTCCACACCCATGTCTTTCCGTGGAGTCTATACATCCATTCCTCGATAAACTTCATCTCCCATCTGTCTGCTAACATGCATATTTTCCTGAACTTCTATACAATATGATAAAACCTTTACTTTTAACCTATTCTAAATTATCTATATGCATAGGAAACAAGTGAATGATGTGGGATACCAACTGGTGTTTCGGGGAGAGAGGTAGAAAACTGGAGAAAAAAATGCTTTTAAGTAAAATTCAGAATTGTTTTTAAAATATAAAAATATGGAATAATCATAGTGATCACCCACCTAACATTTTGCTGACATACGGTTCAATGTCTACATCTTGTAGGTGCTGGTAGGTATGTACATGGTAAAGGCGAAGGGTGGAGTCTAGGCGGATGGAAACCCACACCCCATCTCCCACCCAAGCCAACTGTCTGACCTGGCTTTCCTTCCGTGGGTGGGCATCAAAGGATTTCTGGGGAAGCACAAGTAGAAGAGCATTTTGCTAAAGTGCAACAACATTACCAACTCCAGAACAGTTGAGAATTCCGACCGAGACTACGTGCACAGAAGCAGCTATAATCATTCCACATTTTTGCATGTACACTTTAACAAAACCATCAAAACTGGTCCTTAATTCCTTCTTTCCAAGATTTTCCCAACTGTATTGCTTCGGAACTTCTTTCTTTTCAAAGTAGAAGGCTGGAGGTTGGATAAAAAGACGGGACCTGCTTGCTGAGCTCTCCACTGACAAAATAATTTTCTTCATCATTATCTGGCCTCCCACCAGAGGGCGAAACTTCATCAGTCTCAGTGATTTTTGCTTTGGGGAGGCAGGGAAGGAGGAGGAGAAGCGAAGAGAAAGAGGTGCACAGATCAACATGGAATGGCTAACTTGTGACATGATTCAAGCCCAAAAGCCTGGCTGATTGACTGGAGACCGTGCAGCGCATTGTGGCAACGTGAATTGCTAGACTGCAGCAGCAATTGCTAAACTGCATCAAGGTAAAGCAAGTCAGAGCAAAAGGTGAGCAATTGCCTGTTCATATATATGTACTACTCACTGCATGTGGCCACAGAGCATCAAAGTCAAAATATTCTTGGTCTAATTAGAATAAAAATAAAATGTAAAGACTTCTCACAATCATTTATATCCATTATAGTGATGAATTACCTTCAACAAAACTATAACCTAAGTACTGCCATTGTACCTTGTGTTCTATGTTAATAAAAAGGGGTAAATTTGGTGACAATGGGAAACTGTATGTAAGAAATCTAGCCAAATGCAGTTGCTTTAATATCACAGACATCTGCCTGGGATCTGGCCTGATGCTGAGGATTCTTCTCAGGCCTGTGTGTTTATAAATACATTGCTGGCTTGTATGTAACAAGGTCCTAAATTGGACTAAATGTCAAGTGATGACTGCAAACTGCTGATCCTTGCCTCTAGTGGAGGGGCTGGTAATTGTGGCAGCATAGCAGGACTATCATGAGAAAGCTTGAAGAAAGAGGCCATTAAACAAGCAGAAAGCAAATCAGACTCAATAGCAGATGGAGCTGCAGTTTAGTTTGTCGATGGACAGCTTTTTTTTGCCAAAGGTTAACAGTCTTGTTTTGCTTCCGGGGGGCCTGCAATTTGAGCCTACGAAAAGTTGATAGGGAACGTTCCATTTAGCATTTTAATGGCAAGGCAATTCGATCCATTTTACTGGAGTTATTTGAGCTCGGAGCTTTGCAGTTCATTACCTCAATTTTCATGGCCTTTGGTTGTACTACGTAGATCTTATTCTTGTAACCACACCATACTTTATCGTGCACAACAGTCATACAGCGGATGGAGTGATGAGGCCGCCCAAAGTCCAGAAGGTGATAGTTAGTGAGGTCCCACTGGCCATCTAAGGAATAAGCAAACAGGCTATATAAAAATACAACTATCCAGTTACAATGTTAAAGCAAACAGACATCACTAATACATTCTCTCCCATATTATGTTTAAAATTTTCTTGAGGATATGAGTGTTACTGAGCAGGCCAGCATTTATTGCCCAACCCTAATGAAGGCAGTGGTGAGCTGCCTTCTAGAACTATTTCAGGCCACGTTCTTCTCTATAGCAGTTTGATACAACTGAGTGCAGAGGACAATTAAAAGCTGTGTCTAGGTGAGAATCATCATTAAGGGCAGCAGATTTCCTCTCCCAAAGAACATTGGTGAGTCAGATCTTTTTTTTTAAAAAAAAAACAACAATCCTGTAACTATTATTAATTAGACCAGCATTTTATTCCAGATTTATGAATTAATTTAATTTAAATTGCCTCAGTTGCCAAGGTGGGGGTTTGAACTGATCTCTGGAACATTGTGGCGGGCCTCTGGAATACTAGTAATTACTGGACCACTATATTAATGCTTCAACTGTTGAATCTTTATTAACAACTGAACTGCATTATCAATCTTTTGTCAATGCCTGTGATGATTGATACTGATTTCTATGGAATGTCTCTCCTCAGTAAGACTGGGCGGTACGTTTCCAGTTTGGAAGCTTCTCTGATTTTCTCACTGGAATGATGAAATCTCTGTAAAATCCAGGTAAGGACTCTTTTCTTTCCCGAGCTGGGCTGGAAATTGCAAAGGATTGAGGTTAAAAACTTGTGTTGGGAGCTGGGTTTGATAAGAGACTAAGAAGTTTTTGAGAGTAGACCCAAAGGTGGGCCTTTGAGTGGGAGGCCCAGTTTAGTAAAGGCAAAACATCTCTCCAGATGTAATCCCTCCACCCATGAGTACTGAATGAATGTTACTGCTGGAAGACCATCACCAATATACGTAGAGCAGCACAGTGGTTAGCACAATTGCTTCACAGCTCCAGGGTCCCCAGGTTCGATTCCCGGATTGGGTCACTGTCACTCAACGTGCTGGGAGGAGAGCCGACTGTAAATAAATAAACATCGGAAGCAAGGACTTTAATCTTCTTTTTAACTTTAATCCCTATTATTTGTACCCCTTTCCACTCCTTTCTGTGTTCTTTTATCTGGTGCGTGCGTGGGTAGAGGATGGGACGGTTAAAAGGAAGGTTGTAGGTTAGCTTGCCATTATTATGTTGTTTTATTTTGCTTATAAATAAACAGTTGTGTATTTATTGTGTCTGAACTTATAAACCTGATGATTGTACATCATTGGGCAGCTAAGGGCTAAAGGTTTTGTAAATTTTCTACAAATTATTGGTTAATTCACTTGTGTTGTTGCTCCGGGGCCTGTGGGGCTGCAATTGACCGTGCTCTAGGCCAGAGTGTTGGAGCAAGAGTCAGCCCTCATGGTAGCCTTCTGAGAGAATTAGCTGGATCTTTTTGCAGCGGGTTAGTTAGATCTCTGCGGGTTCGCTAGATCTCTTCATCAGGTTGCCAGAATCAATCCTGAAATCAAACTGCAACGTCGGGACTCTGCAAAGCTTTCCAGAGGAATACTATCCAATCGAGACCTGTTACCAGGCAGAGCACAGCCCTCTGGGTCCATTCATTGGCCACCAGCTAAATCAATCAAACCGAGTTCTCAGTGATACCAGATAATCTGTAATCACCAGTTTAAATTAGCACAGCCTTTCCGATTCTTATGTTTGAATTATAGGCACAAGTTTCTTGCCTTAAAGTGACATGTCTAATAATCATCCATGGATCAAAAATGTAACAGCAAAATAAAAAAAGGGGAAATAAGGGCATAAACAGGAAGGAACCTTGCAATGGGTAATAAATGCTGTACTTGCCAGCGACACCACATCCCATGAATGAATAGAAATTGCAGGGTCACTTGTCAATGTGAACGCTTTTGAATGTAAGCACAGTTTCATTACTGATACAGGGAAATTCATTCATTCCTGGTTTCAAAATGGGTAATTAATATAAAAGTACAAGATATTACAATTACGCTTTTAAGGATATTAAAGTATAATTTTATGAAACCAGCATACAGAAGCCTAAAGTGGCAAAATAACCCATCTAACAAATTGCTCCAATTTCACCAGCTCTTAAGGTTGGAGCTACATGCAGCGCGGCAGTAAGCAAACAACAATCTATCTCAATATTTGCAGGTTCTGTCTATTTGTTTATGCATACTCCATTAAAAATTTTGCATGTATGCATATTTCTAGTCCCGTTTTTCTCTAAAGAATTCCTATGTTTGTGTTTATAATGAAAATTTTCCTAAGTAAAAGTGTCATACTGTAATTATGTCCTCCGGCCAATAGAAGTACTGCACAAAGGAGTTAAGAGCCAGTGTTGTGTTTCAGGTGCATTGATGATCATAGCTGGGGATAACTATAACACAGCATGAAATCACAACGCAGAACGTACTGTCTATGTTCCTTGGCCGCAGAAAAATACTCTTCACTGTACTTTGGTACATGTGACAATAAATCAAATCAAATCAGATCTCAACTCATATAATTATGAAATTTTTTACATCAAATATTCCTACGCCCACATAATGGAAACTGCATATGTAAACTTGTCACCAAAGAGAAAATGCTGCAAAATCTCAGCAGGTCCGGCAGCATCTGTAGGGAGAAAAAAGCCAATGTTCCGAGTCCAGATGGCCCTTTGTCAAAGCTTGGTCATCTGGACTCGAAAGGCTGGCTTTTTTTCTCTCCCTACAGATGCTGCCACACCTGCTGAGATTTTCCAGCATTTTCTCTTTGGTTTCAGATTCCAGCATCCGCAGTAATTTGCTTTTATCCAGTGTAAACTTGTCACATGGGAATTGAGATCAGCAAACAGGAGATATTTGTAATCCTGGGGCTTTCCCAGGAATACTCTTTCCTTTGTGAATCTTCAATCTCAATGTATTTTCTCATTAAGAGGGAAATTCTGTTCATGTATACTGACTTACCTATTCCTCTATGAAAGATTGCCAAGGTCCCATCAGCTAACGCTACTAATACTCTTCCTTTTAAATGTCTGGCAAAAGAGAAACTACGTGTAAGTAACTATTAACCGTATTAATAATATTCAAAGATCACATTCAAAGATTTGCTTTCCAGCAGTGATTCACCATTGTTATATTCCAGATGGTGATTTTTACATACTTTCATAAGCATTTATTTACCGAGATAGACATTCCAAAAATGCACCTCATCTCCCAACAACCAGTTTATTTCTGTTTCTTTTTAATAAGGACACAAGTGAATCCTTAAGTTAATTGTGTACAATTCAATTTTGCTAACATCCTGTATGATGTAGCCTCACTTTGCTCCAGGATGTTGTTGATTGATCGTATAGTGCATTGTGCACATAAATGGATGGATGATGACTCAACACTCAGTGGGAAATTCAATGGGAATGTGTAGCATCGAGTCATGGCCATTGGTTTCCTTTGATGCATTTACTTATCCATTATTTTCAGAAACAAAACCCCTCAAAAAATGGCATCAGCTACTTGGTGTGGTTACTTATAGAACCATTTGATAAACAAATTAACCAGAGTTGGGTATCATCAGCGTATATGTGAAAACTATGTGCCTTTGGATGATATCACAGAGGGGTGGCATGGAAATGTGAAATATGATGGAGCCAAGGACAGATCCTTGGGGGATACCAGTGGTAATGGTGTAGGAAGAGAAAGCATTGAAAGTGATTCTCTAGCTATGATTAGATCGATAAGAATGGAACCAGGTAGGTGCAGTCCCACTCAGCTGGATGATCATTATAATAATAATAATCTTTATTATTATCACAAGTAAGCTTACATTAACACTGCAATACAGTTACTATGAAAAGCCCCTAGTCGCCACATTCCAGCGCCTGAGGGAGAATTCAGAATGTCCAATTCACCTCACAAGCACGTCTTTCGGGACTTGTGGGAGGAAACCGGAACACCCGGAGGAAACCCACTCAGACATGGGGAGAACGTGCAGACTCCACACAGACAATGACCCAAGCCGGGAATCGAACCTGGGACCCTGGTGCTGTGAAGCAACAGTGCTACCTTGCTGCCCATACATAGAGTGGGGTTGGAGGAAGATGCTGTTAGAGGCTTCAGATAGATCAAGAACAAGGAGGGATAATTTATGTTTATCACAGTCACATCGGATGTCATTTTTGACTTTGATAAGAGACATTTTATACTGTGGCAGAGCAGAAACCTTACGAGGAGGGGGTGAATTCAAATATGGAATTCCAGGAAAGATGGGAATGGATTTGGACGGTGATGTTCGAAGATTTTGGAAAGGAAAGGAGCAAGGAATACATACATAGAGAGCATCTTATCTGGCTGCATCACAGTCTGGTATGGCAACTGCTTGACCCAAGACCGTAAGAAACCACAGAGTCATGAACACTGCCCAGTCCATCACATGAATCCGCCTCCCACCCATTGACTCCATCTACACCTCCCACTGCCTTGGGAAAGCGGGCAGCATGATCAAAGCTTATTCACTCTTCCAACTTCTTTCATCGGGCAGGAGATACAAAGGTTTAATGACACACATTAACAGATTCAAACTCAGCTTCTTCCCCGCTGTTATAAATCTCCTAAATGACCCTCTTATGGGCTGAACTGATCTCTTCACACATCTTCTCTACTGAGCAGTACTACACTCCTGTATGTTTGCCCGATGCATTTTCTTTTCATGTATGTAATGATTGTCTGAACTGTATGCAGAACAATACTTTTCATTGTACTCAGTACACATGACAATAAAAAAATCCAATTGAAAACAAACGATGAAAGGTCATCAGTTCTAATGAAAGATCATCAACCTGAAGCAGTGGGTAGGATTTTCTTGCCCCACCTGTCACAGGAATTGTCTGGTCCCGACGCAAGTCAATGGGCATTTGGCTGGGCTGTCAAATTTCCACTACGATGTGGCTGGAAAATCCCGGCTGTTAACTCTGGTTTTTCTCGACAGGTGCTGCCTAATATGCTCAGCATTTCCAGCCATTTTTATTTTTAAATTTCAGATGTTCATATCCACACTATTTTGTTTTTGAAGTGAGGGTAGAGATGGCAGTGTGCAAGGATAGTGAGGTCAAGTATTGATTTTTTGAGATAGGTCATGATGGCAGATTTGAAGGAGAGAAAAGCTGGAGAGAGAGAGGGAACAGTTTACAATATTGTCCAACATGGGGGTCAGGACAGGAATTTGGGTGATCCGTCTTTTGTAGGAATGGGATCAAGGGACCAGGAGATGGGTCTCATGGACAAGATGAGCTCAGTGAGGGGAAGAGGAGTGATAGGAGAGAAACTATAGAAAGATGCAAGCTAAGGAGTGGGGAGGGGGATTTTATTTAAATACGTTAGTGGGCATCCCTGGCTCGGCCAGCATTTGATGCTCATCCTAATTGCCCTGGAGAAGATGGTGGTGAGCTGCCTTCTTGAACTGCTGCATCCCTGAGATGCAAGTACACCCACACTGCTGTTATAGAGCGAGTTCCAGAATTTTGACCGTTTTAACAGAGGTTTGGCCAGGTGGGCCAGTGGAAGGGAGGGACGCAGCCTAAGCTGCTGATTAGATGTTTCAATCTTAGTGCCGAAGAAGTCCATGTGTTCAGTGCACTGGTTGTTGGAGGTGAAGGTGGAGGGGAGAGTGGTTTAAGAAGACGGCTTGCAGAAGAGATAAGAATCCTAGGGCCACCTTTGCATTACAGGATGATCCATTTATCCAACAAGAGCAGGACTTGATAATGTTTTAAGTGGTCCAGCTAGATCTGGTGGTGATGGCTAAACCAGTGCTCCGCGTACCCATTAAGGAAGTACACCTGTGGTGAGAGAGATAATAATAGTTTTATTGGGGCCAAGGACGTCAAAGGTGGAAGTGAAGGTGCGGTTGAGTAAACCAGTAGCTGCAGAGATGCAAACGGAGGCACAAAGGTCAATGGCTGGATAGTTAAATTTTGAAAATGCAGTGAATTGTAAGTGACTGGGAGATGGTTGTTATTGTTAATGTATTAACCAGCATTCCTGATAACTAGTAAATAAAGTTAAATTAAAATGTCAAAAATGTTTACAACTTACACAATACTAAGAATAGAGTCCTTCAGTTTAATGGAGTGCAGACATTTCTTCCATTGAGCTACTGAGGAATGGACATACAAACTGCAAGAAAACAATAAAAAAGCTCACTGTCTCTTTATAATTCAGATTCAAAAATAAAAGCATGAGACAAGAAAAGACTAATTCAATCCATCAAACCCTGCTCTCTGGTTTATAAATAGATATATTGCTTTATCATCTACCTGCATTCTAAACATTTCTCAGACGCAGTTAAAAAGGTTAATGCAGAACAGATTCTAGAAATAATAGAATGTCACAATCACAAACATAATTTAAGAAGCACAGTACATGTGTTAGGAGATGATACAGCAGCTAAATGTCTATATAGATGGCATCAAAAGGAGGCCAGGGATTTATTTACAAGGGGATGCCACATTAACTGCATTATTGCAATGTTGCTATTTTACCATATCTAGAACACGTAAAAAAACAAATGCCAACTGTTTAGCATGTATTCATTAAACCAGAGTGGATCTTTGCATTTCTTTTTTTAAGCTTATTTTTTTGTTCTCAAAGCAAACATCATCACTGAAAAACAGGTAGCTTTTCAAGCACATCACAATCTAGATGTAGTGAAAAGTACTCTCTATCCACAGGAAACACAGGCACTTCCAGTGTTTATTTTGGAAAGATTTGCAGCAAAGGTAACAGGCGTCATTCCTTTAGTCTAAAAAGCTACGGTGAATAGCAACATCAACATGAGCATACCTTGGGTATTCGCCTACCCTGAGACTTTGTAAAATGTGCCGTGGTTCTTCCCATCTCCTTGCCCAGATAGTAAAATCTATGCTCTTTCGTCAAGGGTCCTGGCTGTTACGCAGCCCTACACCTTCCCAAAGTGGGGCCCACTTTCACCTACTGACCACCACTGGTCTGCTGGAGGCATGCCTGGCCAGGGTCATGGGAACTCTGTCTGGGTGCGCAGCCTTGCCCATTCCACGACAGTGGGGGGTAGAGGTTCTACTCGCACAAATGGGAATTCCAGATGGAAGGGTTAGATCCAGCATATTCAGATCCTGACCTAATATGAAATCCTTTTATAAACACTTCATTGCTGCAGAAGATTGAACAGAAATCCTTCAAACAGAAGCACGTTAGATTTATATTCAATACTGAGAGTTTTTTACAATTCCGATTTCACCAAAGGATTAAGAGATAGTCCTTCATGGCAGAGATCACCAGCAATGCAGCTCACAGCCACACCCAAGCTTTCTTCAAACTGAAACTAAAACTCCCAAAAAGCAGAAGTGAGCTCAGCTCCCCCCGTGACATCACTTCAGTAATATGATCAGCTTCATTTCTTAAAGGTACATTTCTTAAACATCCAATTCTTAAAGTTACTCTCACATGACACCTCCCAAGAAAAAAAAACAACCCATCAACTTCAAGATGGTTTCATTTTTCACTTTTGCACCATCCACTAATGCACACAGTAAATATACTTTTTTGTTTAAAAAAAACAACACACGCAAACAGGCATAATAATGAAGTCCATCTTTCCTGTTCTTCCTCCAACCGAAATCCTTCCATTCATCACATTCGTGACAAAGCAACGGCAATCACATTTTCCCGTCCTGCCACATATACTATTTTAAAATGAAATGGCTGTTACAAACTCCATACTTTTTCTGGTGAGAATTCAATTTCTTTGAAAAATAACCAACAGGCCGCTCTAGCCCTTCATCGTCGTCTTGTAGAAGCACCGCACCTACAACCACTTTGAATGGTTTGGTATAATTTGGGATGACTAACCCAGGAGCAGTGTTTAACACAGCCTTCAGGCCGTCAAATGCCTGTTGACACTCCGCTGTCCGCTGGAATTTGTTACGCTTCTTGAGCAAGTCCGTCAGTGGAGTGACCACACTGCTAAAATTTGGTACAAATTTCCGGTAAAATCCACTCATACCAAGAAACCGCATTATTTCCCGTTGTGTCGAGGGTATCGGAAATTCCCCAATAACTTTCGTTTTCACATCCCGTGGGACCATTCGACCCTGTCCGATTGTACGGCCAAGGAAAGTTACTTGGGCTTTTCCAAATTCACTTTTGGCTAAGTTTATCACCAAACCCGCCTCCTGAAGTCGATCGAATAACTCCCTCAGATATTTTAAATGTTCGTTCCACGTCTGGCTGAAAACTACCAGATCGTCGATGTATACCGCACAATTGGGTAATCCTGAAACTACCGTATTAGTTACCTGTTGAAATGTTGCTGGGGCGCTTTTCATGTCACAAAAGTTGAAATTTCCTTCGCCCTTTCAGATAAAGGTACTTGCCAGTGACCTTTCAGTAAAACCAATTTGGAAATAAAAGCAGATTGTCCCACTTTCTCAATGCAATACTCCAAACGTAGGATAGGATAAGAGTCCGTTCTTGTAACTGCATTCACCTTTCGATAGTCCACACACAATCGTTGGGTGCCGTCTGGTTTAGGTATCATCACTATGGGTGAGCTCCATTGGCTGCAACCCACTTCAATTATGCCATTTGTAAGCATACTCTCAATCTCTTTGTTAACCTGTGCCAATTTTAAAGGGTTAAGTCTGTATGGATGTTGTTTGATCGGAACAGCATTTCCCACATCTACATCATGTATAGCCATTTTAGTACTTCCCAATTTATCTCTACAAACTTGCCCAATGTGATATCAATAACTCTTTCAGCTCAGTTTGTGTTTCCTCTGAAGGTAACTTAACAATTCATCCCAATTTTTAAACAACATCCTCATTTTCCAATTTCATTTGAGGTATGTCAAATTCACAGTCATCTCGATTTGGTTCGTCACTTTGAGTTAGAATCATTAAAACCTCCTTTTTCTCTCTCCTTTTCTTTTTCCCCTCTCTCTCTCTCTCTCTTTTTCCGCTCTCTCTCGTATTCAAGCCGCTTTAATTCTTTCTCATGATCCATTTGTTTCATTTGCAACTGAATTTTTGCCATTTCCAATGAGTCAAACTGTATCTCAGGCAACTTTAAATGCTTAGCCACTGCCATAATTACCTAACCTTTTCGCATTTTGTCAGGTAATGTTAACTGCAATGTTTTTGCCAAATCTAACAGTCTGCTTTTAGTCTCTGTCCGTAATGTACTGCGTGCTACAGTCTCCACCCCCAAAAACTTCTGAGCCTCTGAAAGAGCCATTGTCCACAACACACTTAAACTAAAATACCACACCGGAAAAGCAACAATCCTTCACTGTTTTTAAGTTCACAAAAGCCAACCCAATAGATGGACTTTTATCCCCCTCGAGCCCCCAATTGTTATGGGAGAGGCTTTTGCAGAACCCCAAAATGTATCATGGAGTTCAACCAACCCCCACCTTTAATGGATTGTTGCTTTTGAAGCACGCGGCTTGTTCCCCAGGTGTAGTATTACAATTATGGACACGTGGTTTTTAAAACAAAACAATGTTTATTCCATGAACTCAAATTAACCTTTTAAATATACTATGGATCTCTTAACACCCCTTACTTCAAAGATATCCCTGAAAATAATACAACACTACCCAATCCTGCAAACTGTTCCTTTACACATCCAAAAGACTTAATAAATCCTTCAAATAGAAGCACATTAGATTTATATTCAATACGGAGACCTTTTTACAATTCCGATTTCACCAAAGGATTAAGAGCTAGTCCTTCATGGCAGAGATCACCAGCAATGCAGCTCACAGCCACACCCAAGCTTTCTTCAACTGAAACTAAAACTCCCAAAAGCAGAAGTGAGCTCAGCTCCCCCACTGCGACATCACTTCAATAATATGATCAGCTTTATTTCTTAAAGGTACATTTCTTAAACATCCAATTCTTAATGGCGCTCTCACATGACAAAAGCAAGGGTCATCTGTAACAGAAACCACAGTCTTTCCATTTTTAGGATCTATAATTGTCAGAAAAAAGTACTCTTGGCTCCAGAATCAAGCTTCCTCTTCTCTGCGCTAACCATATAACTTTATCAATGCCGGGTGAATACCTCCTAATGAACCAGGATTTACTGCAAAAGGCTGGAGAAAAATTGCCAATTTGTGCAGAATAAAAGGTAGTTTTGTGCTCTAAGTTTGCACCCACAGGTCAGTTTTTTTGAGTTGGCTGAATCCATTTTCACACGGGACCCTTTCAATTAGTTTTCTTCTCCTCAGTCTGGACTGGATTCAAACGGAGATCATGATAGAAAATGACCGATCGCAAGGTCTCTCATGCCTTAAAGTGAAGGTATAATGTTACATATGCATCAGCAATCATCTTCTAACCATAACTCACCAACCACTCTGTGCCCCAAGCCACATAGTTGGCAAAACACTACTCATTTTCTCTGCTTCCTCACGCATCAGATCTTGTTCCAGTGGGAGTGCAGATACACCATCTTTATATAGGTCAGATTCCCTGTAGGATAGAAGCAAAAGATTACAACTGGGCCCAGAATCACGGGTTCCCCTGTAACATCCCCTTCCCACAGGAATATGTAATGCAACAGAGTAAAAGTGAAGCTTCTTTCGCTGCGGCTGCTTGTTCTCAAATGAAAGCAAGAGCGGCCCTCAATTCCGCTACCTAAACCAAGTCCCAACAGTGGGAGCCTCTTACATGAGGAGCAACAAGATAGACCAAAGTTTCAGCCTCTCACGGGAGCTCCATTTCGCTGCTCCAACAGACCTTGTTCTAAAATCATGCAGTGTGTCATGAAAAATAACGAAGATGT
This sequence comes from Scyliorhinus canicula, assembly GCF_902713615.1. Classification (NCBI taxonomy): domain Eukaryota; kingdom Metazoa; phylum Chordata; class Chondrichthyes; order Carcharhiniformes; family Scyliorhinidae; genus Scyliorhinus; species Scyliorhinus canicula. Next base: position 2,446,919 of record NC_052163.1, read on the forward strand.
GGAAACAGAATCAAATGAAATAAATGCCTGGCTAAACATGCTCTCCAAATGCACAATCTGATGAAATAAGATGGAAGGAGACTAAAGTGGAGGATAAATAATAAATAAATAAATAATCTTTATTATTGTCACAAGTAGGCTTACATTAATACTGCAATGAAGTTACTGTGAAAAGTCCCTAGTCGCCACATTCCGGCGTCTGTTCGGGTACACGGAGGGAGAATTCAGAATTCTCAGCTGGTACGGGAATCGAAACCGCACTGCTGGCCTTGTTCTGCATCACAAACCAGCTGTCTAGCCCACTGAGCTAAACCAGCCTGTGTATGATCACATTAGTGAAAACCCTAAGCCCTGACACTGGAGGTTACTTCCACCTACTTATGTCAACTATTCAACTGGGAGCCATCTGTTGTGCAAAAACCATGGTCCATTTTCAATCTATCCAAAACACTGTATGGTTTCAAGAAGCAGTTAGATTTGGCACTTAGGGTGAAGGGGATCAAAGGCTATGGGGGGAAAGTGGGATTAGGCTGTTGAGTTGAATGAACAGCCATGATCATAACGAATGGCAGAGCAGGCTCAAAGGGCCAAATGGCCTCTTCCTGTTCTTATTTTTCCAAGTTTCTATCACAACAGTGGAATGATCCAAGAGGGGCAGAATTCCTTTTTTTGGGAAGCGAGGAGAAAGAGAAAGGAAATATCAATGGCAGCGGAAAAGATCAAAAAGAGGCACAGGAGAAGTGGACAACGCAACATTTTGAATGAGACAGTACAAGTCAGTATAACTGGGAATTGGGATCAAAGTGGGAATTTAACTGGTAAGCATTTTTAATGTTAAGGAGCCTAGAACAAAGACAAAGAAAATTACAGCACAGGAACAGGCCCTTTGGCCCTCCCAGCCTGCGCCGATCCAGATCCTTTATCTAAACCTGTCTCCTATTTTCCAAGGTCTACTTCCCTCTGTTCCCGCCCGTTCATATACCTGTCCAGATGCATCTTAAATGATGCTATCGTGCCCGCCTCTACCACCTCCGCTGGTAAAGCGTTCCAGGCACCCACCACCCTCTGCATAAAAAACTTTCCACGCACATCTCCCTTAAACTTTCCCCCTCTCACCTTGAAATTGTGACCCCTTGTAACTGACACCCCCACTCTTGGGAAAAGCTTGTTGCTATCCACCCTGTCCATACCTCTCATAATTTTGTAGACCTCAATCAGGTCCCCCCTCAACCTCCGTCTTTCCAACGAAAACAATCCTAATCTACTCAACCTTTCTTCATAGCTAGCACCCTCCATACCAGACAACATCCTGGTGAACCTCCTCTGCATCCTCTCTAAAGCATCCACATCCTTCTGGTAATGTGGCGACCAGAACTGCACGCAGTATTCCAAATGTGGCCGAACCAAAGTCCTATACAACTGTAACATGACCTGCCAACTCTTGTACTCAATACCCCTTCCAATGAAGGCAAGCATGCTGTATGCCTTCTTGACCACTCTATCCACCTGCGGTGCCACCTTCAGGGTACAATGGACCTGAACTCCCAGATCTCTCTGTACATCAATTTTCCCCTAGTTAAACAGTTAACTGTCAATCAATCACCTGAAAGCCCTTTTCCTGAATAGGGCTGGAACAGCAGCATTGCAAGGTAACCTTTTGGGTAATGATACCCAGTGTGTGACAGGAAGGGACAGAGTGGACAAATATTAAAAAAGAAGCAAATAAGGTCAAAAGGGGAAAAATGGTAAAAAGGGAAAATTAATGGCTTTTTACATAAATGCACATAGTATTCAGCACAAAATAAATGAATTAACTGCATAATTTGAGATTAATGGATATTAATATATGCTATTACAGAGATATGGTTACAAGGTCAAAATTGGGAATTAAATATTCAGTGGATGTGACTGTTTGTAAGGGCAGACAAGGATGGGAGGGTGGTGGGGTAGCTTTGTTTGTACGAGATGGAATAAGTAAGATAGCAAGAAATGATCATGGATCGGAAGATGCAGATTCCATATTAACAATATTTATTGTCACAAGGAGGCTTACATTAACACTGCAACAAAGTTACTGTGAAAAGCCCCTAGTTGCCACATTCCAACGCCTATTCAGATACACAGAGGGAGAATTCAGAATGTCCAATTCACCTAACAGCACGTCTTTCAGGGAGCAGGGAGGCGAGGGGGTGGTGAAGATCAAGGAGAAATGGGAAGCAGAGTTGGGGATGGAGATCAACTGGGGAGTATGGAGCGAGGCACTGCGAAGGGTAAACGGAACCTCCTCTTGCGCAAGGATGAGCTTGATACAGTTTAAGGTGGTGCACAGGGTGCATATGACTCGGGTGAGAATGAGTGGGTTCTTTCAGGGGGGTAGCAGATGAATGTCACAGGTTTGGGCAGGGGCCAGCGAATCACGCGCATATGTTTTGGAGTTGCGTAAAATTGGGAAAATTCTGGGTGGGAGTGTTCGCGGTCATAGCCAGGATGGTGGAGGAGGTGCTGGACCTGGACCCTTTGGTTGTGATATTTGGGGTTTCAGAGAAGCCGGAGCTCATGGAGAGGAGGAAGGCCGCGTCTTGGCCTTCGGCGAATTTTACTGGAGTGGCGGTCGGCATCGCCACCAGGGGATAGCGGCTTGGGTTGGGTGACCTGTACGACTTCCTGCGGTTAGAGAAGATAAAGTATGAGTTAAGGGGCTCAGCAGGGGAGTATGAGAAAAGGTGCGGGATGTGTGTGACCATGTTTGAGGAGCTAATCGTCGCCCGGGGGGGGGGGGGGGGGGGTGTTGAAAAAGGGGAAATCAACAGACTGTACAGTTGATTGTTGGGAAGTATGTTTCCCGGGGTGTTTACTCTACTTTGATACAAGTTTCTAATAAAATATATTGTTTTTAAAAAAGCCTTGGATTAAAGGGCCACAGTTACTCTGCTCCATTGGTGCATAAACAGCCTTAGTTTTGACTATCAGAGATTGATGTACAAGATTCCCAGGCCAATAAATTGCTGGTGTGCAGCTACTGAAATAGAATTTTCCAGAACAGTTATACATGCAATAGAGACCAATGCAAACCAATGCACCACATCACTCACCTTCTCACAAATAATACATTACTTGTCAATATGTTGGAAGTTAGGTTGGGAAAGGGAGACGTATTTAATCAGGGGACAATGTTATTTTCTGTGCAGCTTGCAATACAGATTTACATACCGTCTGTTAAATGTCTGTGCACTGTCTGACGAGCTCTGCACTCCCAGAGGGTCTGTGAAAACATGCTCCGTGTAAGCTCCTGACTGACTGACATCAGTTAAATCATCATCTGATAGTGGAAGGTTTAAGTTGGATTCTGTTGCTTCTGTGGCCTCTTCTGTTGCTAGCAAACTTCCGTCAGGGCTGACGCGAATAGCACCAATTTCCCCTGCAACAAAGTACAGCTATTATAGCAGAGATCCTTTAAAAAGACCGGAGAGCATATGGACCTAGATTCACCTGGTCACTGAACCATCTACCCAACAGAGGTATGTCTATAGGTCACTGTCCTGAACATACAAGGATTTGAAAACATCCAATCAAACCATTTAAACTGCTTTCAGAGAGGGGCTCATTGTTTTAACCTTTACCACTCTGGTAAATATTTACTTACATTTAACTCTCCAGGTTCGAAACACTGCATTAGTACTTATACTGGGCCAATTTAAAAGGAATTTAAGATTTAAACAGTATGCAGATTTGCAGTTTCACAGCAGCAACCTACTTATTACCATGACAGTAATGGTGGCCTGTGGCAAGGAAAAGCTCTATCTAAAGACCAGCTTCCCTTTATATCCCCAGGGTTTATAATAGATCCGATCTTAATTACCATTTAGTTTGCACCCTTCACATCCTCACCAGATTCCAAATGCTGGAAGCACCATCAGTGTGATCACGCTGATCACTATCATTGGTTTAAAACATACAGTTCTCACAGCAATATTTTCCCACAGAATTTCCACAATGTGTCAGGTCAGTATAATGGAATAAATGCAAACCATTATTAACCCACTAAACAGAAATTGATGTCCCTGTTAGATAGAAACCTTGGTCAGCACATAAATCTATTTAACTGCATACCTGGCTCTCCTTCAAGGATGGGTGAGGAACTGACAGGAGTGCGTGTGCTTGGAAGGACAGTATTGCCTTCTGTGGTGCAACCAACAACTGTGATCCCTCCTAGCAGATTGTCACTTCCGGCTGAACTGTTACTGGCGACACTCCCTGCCAAAGAGGCACATTCTGCTTGGCTTCCATCAGCATCCATTGGAACCTCTTCCCCTGCAGGATAGTCCGTCTCGTGAGCACCTAGAAATTATTGATGGGGTGACTTATTACAAATAATCATCAATCTGATCATGCCACTCAATATTATTACTTAAAAGCATACCTCTCACTCAGCTACATGTTCTTCCAAAGAATTTCTACAATTTATGTATGGTTTGGTCAGTAGCATCTGCATCTCAGACTCAAATGGTCGAGCACATTGTCCAAGCTGACACTCCCAGTCTAGTATTGAGGAAGCACTGCACTGTCAGAGGCAACATCCTTGGGATGAGATATTAAACTCGGGATCTATTCGCCCTCTCAGGAAGACATAAAATATCCAATTCCACTCATTGTTTCGAAGAACGTGGGGGGGTTTGTCTCGGGGTCCTGGGTCAATATTTATTTTTCCACAAACTTCTAAAAAACAATATATCTGCTCATTTATTTCACTGATGTTTGTGGAAATTGTATAAAATTGGTTGCCAAGGAACAAGTTGCTTGTGGCACTGTGGCTAACTCTACACCAAAGAGTGGCTGGTAGTAACATACAGTTTGGTCCTAACTATTACAAATTTATGTTTTCATGAAACAAATTAATAACCGAATTTCATTGCGCATTTCCAGACAGTGAAAGGACAAACTGTAAGGCCCAACCGTATCATAATCCATTCAATTTTTCTTAGATGAGAAGTATCCTTAGTCCTACAGTGGGAACTAATAGAAACAGCTGAGCTTCAGAGTACACCCCTCCCTTCCTATAACCCAATGAAAATTTCACCAGGATAAACCTTTAAGTGAGCTGGGGATGGTGAAGAGGGGCAAAAGGAGGAGACAAGAGTTTGAAGGGAGAGAGCAGTTACAGGCTTTAGAGCAATGAGCCTCCAATTATAAGCTTAACAAACCTTTTCATTAAAGCCAAAAAGAAATAATCTTTGCGTTACCAACGGCTATGCCTATTTAAAAAGTCAACCAACACAATTCTTGGCACATGCAAAATGAACTCACCTGGTACACTGGCAAGGCAAAGGATGTGGGAGTTGCAGACAAAGAAACTATCCAAATTCTTAGCAGGCTGGTTGGCATCTATCACCACCACCTTGCCAGTAGAATGCGTGCTTGTACAAATCCAAACTAGGCTGGACAGCTCCTCCTGATGCCTCAGCTCCTTCTCTTGCTCCTGCTCAATATAGATTTTAATAAGCAAACTTATTACCGCTCCCATTCTACCATATACATAGAAGCATACACAGAAAATAGCGTGAGGAGGCCATTCGGCCTTTCGATCCTGCTCCGCCATCCATATCATCATGGCTGATCATCAAGTTCAATACACCGATCCCTCCTTTCCCCTGTATCCTTAATCCCTTTAGCCCCAAGAGCTATATTTAATTCCTTCTTGAAATAACACAAACAATAAACTATATAATAAAATGCAAGACAGCAAAATGTAACATTGAGAATCTGTTAGGATCAAAACATTGGGCCTGAATCAGGTTTTTCTCTATCTACTCTGCCCAAACTCCTTATGAAATCTCGAGTCAAAGCGATTTAAAAATACATTCAAAATACTTCAAGATGTAAAAATACTTGAAAATGCCAAAACCATCAAGTGTAATTTTTTTAATGATAATATACGTACTTTAAGCTCTATCTCCAACCGGTCCAAGCTGCTCTGAGATCCTCTCTGCTGCTTATTACCTTCTGGTTCAGAACTGGACATATCATTGTAAAACACGCTAGCACCAAAGATTGAGCCACCGTCACGGGTTTTCCCTCCAGACAAGTTGACGCCCACTGCACACCATAACTGAGAAACACAAACAAGACGGCATCTTCAGTCAAGGTCACTTAATAGGAAGGATGACTATTTTTGTTGCGGACTCCATGTAAAGAGTCGGGATCGGAATGCAGGACACAGCCCACAGTTGAAAGGGAGGTCAATAACCAAGAAGCAATGGTTAACGTAATAGTCTTCACATTTCAAAAGCCTGTGGATTAAACTTTGGCATAAGTGTCATCCACAAACCAACAGCGTGTGGAGCATGAACACTGACATGATCTTTTTGGGCAGAATGAAATGAATGAAAACAAAAAGAAAATTGCTTATTGTCACAAGTAGGCTTCAAATGAAGTTACTGTGAAAAGCCCCTAGTCGCCACATTCCAGCGCCTGTTCGGGGAGGCTGGTACGAGAATTGAACCGTGCTGCTGGCCTGCTTTGGTCTGCTTTGAAAGCCAGCGATTTAGCCCTCTGCTAAACCTGCCCCTGGTAGATTCTGTGCTGAAACTACACTAATTCTGGTTGGATAAAGCACCTTCTCCCAATTCTGGTTGGATAAAGCACCTTCTCTCATCTGTGAAAACTGCTCACTATTCTAGGATCACCATGGATTGAAAATATAACCCCCAGCTTCCTTTCTCCATTAGATCATCATCTTTGATCCCTCTCTCCTGGCTCATCCATCATTGTCTCCCACAAGACTCAAGCAACTCATGGATTTCTTTGTCACTAAGATTGAGGCTGTACAATCAGCTACCTCTACCACTCTTTTGCCCGTGGGCCAGATTACCTCCACTCCCTCTAAAATGATCAGGCTACTTGTTTGAAATTCAGTCTTGGATAAGACGCAATTTTTTTCCAATTAAGTATCAGGAAGACTGAAGCTACTGTCTTGATTTCCCCCCCATAAACTCTGTTCCCTAACACCAACTCCACCCTTCTCCCGGGAAACCCCCCCCCCGCTGACGATTCATTCTCCGCGAAGTAGTCGGTGAATGGTTGCCACCTCCGGGCGAACCCTAACAGTGACTCTCTCAAGGCGAACTTAACCTTCTCTAGGCCGAGAAAGCTTGACATGTCAGTTAACCAGGCCTCCGACTTCAGGGGCTTCGAGTCCCTCCAAACTAGCAGTATCTGTGTCCGGGCTACCAGGGAAGCAAAAGCCAGAACGTCTGACTCTTTCTCCTCCTGGATTCCCGGGTCTTCCGACACTCCGCAAATCGCCACCTCTGGACTCAGTGCCACCCTTGTTTTCAATACTCTGGACATGACGTCCGCAAACCCCTGCCAATATCCCCTACGTTTTGGACACGCCCAGAACATGTGAACATGGTTCGCTGGTCGTCCCGCACATTTTACACACCTGTCCTCCACCCCAAAGAATCTACTCATCCAGGCCACTGTCAGGTGGGCCCGGTGGACCAACCTGAATTGGATCAAGCTGAGCCTGGTGCATGTTCCAGTCGCGTTGACTCTGCTCAACGCGTCCGCCCACAAGCCATCCTCCATCTCACCACCAAGCTCCACCTCCCACTTACGCTTCAGCTCCTCGGTCTGCGTCTCCTCCGCCCCGGTAAGTTCTTTGTAGATGTCTGAGACGCTCCCCTCTCCCACCCATCCCCTAGACACTATCCTATCCTGGATCCGCCTTAGTGGCAGGAGTGGGAATGATGAAACCTGCCTGCACAGAAAGTCCCACACCTGTAAATATCTAAATTCGTTCCCGCTTGCCAGCCCAAACTTCTCCTCCAGCCCCTCAAGCTAAGGAAGCTCCCCTCTAAGAACAGGTCCAGCATCCTCTCAATTCCCACCCTTCGCCATGCTCGAAACCCCCCCACCCAGGCTCCCCGGGGCAAATGGTGGTTGTCACATATTGGGGACCAGACAGATGCTCCCACTGATCCGACGTACCTCCTCCACTGACCCCAAATCCTCAAGGCCGCCACCACCACGGGGCTGGTGGAGTACCTCGCCAGCGGGAACGGCAGAGGTGCCGTTATCAACTCCCCCAAACTGGTGCCCCTACACGAGGCTGCCTTCATCTGCTCCCAAACCGACCCCGCCCCCACCACCCACTTCCTTATCATGGCTATGTTAGCCGCCCAGTAGTAATTACTGAAATTCGGTAGGGCAAACCCCTCCTCCCCTCCCGATTCCTCTCGAGCATCACCTTCTTCACTCGTAGGGACTACCCACCCACACAAAGCCCAGGATGATTTTGTTAACCCTCTTAAAAAAAGACCTCGGGATGAAAATTAAGAGACATTGAAATACAAATAAAAATCTCGGTAGGACCGCCATTTTGACCGTCTGCACCCTCCCAGCCAGAAACAGCGCATCCCATCTCCGAAACTCACCCCTCATCTGCTCAACCAACCGGGACAAGTTCAACTTGTGTAACCGGACCAGTCGCGTGCCATTTGTATCCCCAAGTACCTGAAACTGTCCCCTACTAACCTAAACGGCAGCTCCCCAGCCGACCCTCCTGACCCCTCGCCTGGACTACAAATATCTCGCTCTTTGTCATATTCAGTTTATACCCCGAAAACCGGTCAAATTCCCCCAAAGACACCATTATTTCACCCAACCCTGCCCCTGGATCTGATACGTATAGGAGCAGGTCGTCCGCGAACAGCGAGACCCTATGTTCCACACACACACCCCCCCCCCCCCCACCGGACTAGCCCCTTGTAGCTCTCAGAGCAATTGCCAGCGGCTCTATAGCTAAGGCAAACAGCAGTGGGGAGAGGGCGCATCCCTGTCTTGTCACCCGATACAGTCTGAAATAGTCCATGGTCGTCCTATTCGTCCTTACACTAGCCTCCGGGGCCTGGTACAACAGCCTAACCTAGTTGATAAAGCCCCTACCGAATCCAAATCGTCCCAGCACCTCCCATAAATAGTCCCACTCCACCCGGTCGAATGCCTTCTCCGCATCCATTGGCACAACTACCTCAACCTCCCTACTCTTCGGGGGCATCATGATCACATTGAGCAGCCTTCTTATATTGGCCACCAACTGCCTTCCCTTGACAAACCCAGTTTGATCCTCCATAATCACATCCGGCACACAATCTTCAATCCTGGAGGTCAAGACTTTGGCCAGCAACTTGCAGTCCACATTCAGCAGTGAAATCGGCCTCTTTGACCCGCATAGCTCCGGGTTCTTGACCTGCTTCATTATTCACAAAATAGTAACCAGTGACATCGTCGGGGGCAACACCCCTCTATCCCTTGCCCCATCGAACACCTTGACCAGCCCTAAAAACCCCGAGAATTTCTTATAGAATTCCACCGGATACCAGTCCGGCCCTGGGGCTTTACCCAACTGCATTGCCTTCAAGCCCTCTTCTATTTCTTTGGCCCTAATCGGGGCCCCCAGCCCATTTACCAGCTCCCTACTCACCCTTGGGAAGGCCAATCCGTCCAAAATTTAAACTTTTCTAACGCAATCCTGGTCAGCCTCCCATGCTGCAGCCTAGGGTCAGCCTCCCATGCTGCAGCCTGGGGTCAGCCTCCCATGCTGCAGCCTAGGGTCAGCCTCCCATGCTGCAGCCTAGGGTCAGCCTCCCATGCTGCAGCCTGGGGTCAGCCTCCCATGCTGCAGCCTAGGGTCAGCCTCCCATGCTGCAGCCTAGGGTCAGCCTCCCATGCTGCAGCCTAGGGTCAGCCTCCCGTGCTGCAGCCTAGGGTCAGCCTCCCATGCTGCAGCCTAGGGTCAGCCTCCCATGCTGTAGCCTAGGGTCAGCCTCCCATGCTGCAGCCTAGGGTCAGCCTCCCATGCTGCAGCCTGGGGTCAGCCTCCCATGCTGCAGCCTAGGGTCAGCCTCCCATGCTGCAGCCTGGGGTCAGCCTCCCATGCTGTAGCCTGGGGTCAGCCTCCCATGCTGCAGCCTAGGGTCAGCCTCCCATGCTGCAGCCTGGGGTCAGCCTCCCATGCTGTAGCCTGGGGTCAGCCTCCCATGCTGCAGCCTGGGGTCAGCCTCCCATGCTGTAGCCTGGGGTCAGCCTCCCATGCTGCAGCCTAGGGTCAGCCTCCCATGCTGCAGCCTAGGGTCAGCCTCCCATGCTGCAGCCTGGGGTCAGCCTCCATGCTGTAGCCTAGAGGTCCTCCATGTCCTAAATTGCACCAAATCCTGTTTATCCATCACCCCCACCACAGACCTGCGCTGGATACCAGTTAAGCAACGCCGCAATTTAAAATTCACAATTTTGTTTTCAAATGCTTACATGACCTCGCCCCTCTGTATCTCTTTAATCTCCTCCAGTTCGACAACTCTGAAATAACTGCAATCCCCTAATTGCCACATCAGGAGCATTCTTGATAATAAATCACTCAACCAGCTGTGACTACACCATCAGCTGCCTGGGCCCCAACATCTAAATTTTCCAGCTGCCTGGGCCCCAACATCTGAAATTTCCAGCTGCTTGGGCCCCAACATCTGAAATTTCCAGCTGCCTGGGCCCCAACATCTGAAATTTCCAGCTGCCTGGGCCCCAACATCTGAAATTTCCAGCTGCCTGGGCCCCAACAGCTGAAATTTCCAGCTGCCTGGGCCCCAACATCTGAAATTTCCAGCTGCCTGGGCCCCAACATCTGAAATTTCCAGCTGCCTGGGCCCCAACATCTGAAATTTCCTCACTCACTCTTTTTGTTCTCCTCTCAGGGCCTTCAAATCTACTTTGTTGCTCAAGCTGTTGGTAATCTGCCTTTACTCTCCCTATGTGGTTGGTTGGTTAAGGGGCTGGTTTAGCACACTGGGCTAAATCGCTGGCTTTCAAAGCAGACCAAAGCAGGCCAGCAGCACGGTTCAATTCTCGTACCAGCCTCCCCGAACAGGCGCTGGAATGTGGCGACTAGGGGCTTTTCACAGTAACTTCATTGAAGCCTACTCGTGACAATAAGCGATTTTCATTTCATTTTCATGTGGCTTGCTGTCATTTTTGTTTTACCATGCCTCTGTAAAACACCTTGGGAGGTTTTATGACAATAAAGGTGCTATAGAAGTGATGTTGCTGCAATTCAGAGTTCCAGAATGTTACGGCAGTATTTTATGTTTGTGTGGGCAGCTATATCTCTTGCCCACAGCAGGAACTGTCAAAACACATAAAAATCGATGACCTCTGGTTGCTATTAGTTGGAAATATTAGCAAACTGGTCTTGTTAGTAGCCATTGGTAGAAAGTGTTTCCCCTGATTAATGAGTTTCACGACAGCTTGAAAGTTTCATGCAATGAAGTGCAGATTGTTTCATGAGCAACTCTGTGCTTTTAACCTCCTGCATATAAATTAACACCTGGGCAATGCTTCATTTTAGATGGTGACAGTTTGAAGCTGTATCCAGGCTCGTGCTGCGTATTCGTGCAGCTACTGATTACATACAGCCAGCTGGGGTCTGAACTCTTTGCAAGAATGCAAGGAGGATATCCAAAGTCAAAGTTCTCCAACTATGAACTGATAGATTTTAAACAGTTTTTGTCTTCAGTAAACAACCTTCACATTGAATGTGCAGACCTTATTCATTAACTATTTGGTTACCTTCATGTAAGTATCTTTGTCATCCAAAGGTTGCAGATACACTGGCACAGGCAGATTTTTCATCTTGCTGTCACTTGGACCACCATTCGCCGCCTAAGGAGAAACCAACAAGTTACATGAATACTCTGGAAATATACACAAAGACTCTGCCCCCTCAGCTCTCGGTGGCAAGGAATTCCAAAGGCACTCAAACCTTTGAGAGAAGAAATTCCTCCTCATCTCAGTCTTAAATTGCACCCTTTTATTCTGAGATTATACCCTCTGGTCCGCGGCTCCCTCTCCCATGAGGGGAAACAACCTCCATAAGATCATAAGACATAGGAGCAGAATTAGGCCACTCGGCCCATCGTGTCTGCTCCGCCATTCAATCATGGCTGATATTTTTCTCATTCCCATTCCCCTGCCTTCTCCCCATAACCCCTGATCCCCTTATTAATCAAGAACCTATCTATCTCTGTCTTAAAGACACTAAATGATTTGGCCTCCACAACCTTCTGCGGCAAAGAGTTCCACAGATTCATAGAATCATAGAATTTGCACCACCCTCTGGCTGAAGAAATTCCTCCACACCTGTATTGAAGGATCGTCCCTTTAGTCCGAGATTGTGTTCTCTGGTTCTAGTTTTTCCTACAAGCATTTACCCCGTCAATTGCCTGAAGAATCCGATATGTTTCAATGAGATCACTGCTCGTTCTTCGAAATTCCAATGAGTACAGTTCTAAACCCGTTTAACCTTTCCTCATAAAACAATCCCTCCATATCGGGGATCATTTGAGTGAACCTTCTCTGAACCACCTCCAACATATCTTTCCTTAAATGATGGGGCCAAAACTGCTGGCGGTACTCCAGATGTGGTCTCACCAGTACCTTGTACAGCTGCAGCAAGATTTCCCGACTCTTAATCTCCAACCCCCTTTGAAATAAGGGCCAACATTCTATTAGCCTTCCTGATTACCTGCTGCCTGTGTGTTAGCTTTCTGTTTCGTGTACAAATATCCCCAAGTCTCTGTGTTGCAGCTTTCTGCAGTTTTTCTCCATTTAAATAGTACTGTTCTTTATTCTCCCTTCCAAAATGGACATCATATTTCCCCATGTTATACTCCATTTGCCAACTTTTTGCCCACTTAGTTAACCTATCAATATTTCTTTGCAAGCTATTTGTATCTCTCTCACAACTTGCCTTTCCACCTATTTTTGTGTTGTCTGCAAATTTGACTACAGTACATTCACTTCCTTCCTCCACGTCATTAATGTATATTGTAAATAGTTGCGGACCCAGCACTGATCCCTGTGGAACCCCACTGGTTACAGGTCACCAACCAGAAAAAGAACCACTTATCCCCACTGTTTCCTGCCCACTAGCCAATTCTCTATCCATGCCAATATACTACTCCAACATCATGGGCTCTTATGTTATGACTTAACCTTGTGTGAGGTACCTTGTCAAACGTCTACTGGAAGTCCAAATACATCACATCTACTGGTTCCCCTCTATCCACTCTGGTTGTGATTTTCTTGGAAAATTCTGAATAAGTCAGTCTTAATTGCCCTTTCATGAAGCCATACTGACTCTGCTTGATTAGATTATAATTTTCCAAATGTGCTGTTACTTCCTTAATAATTGATTCCAACTTTTTTTTTTCCAACAATAGATGTTTGGCTTAACCGTCTGAAGTTATCTGCTTTTTGCCTCCCTTCCTTCTTGAATAGGGTGTCACATTGGCAGTTTTCCAATCCAAATCCAAGGATTTGGGGAAAATTACAACCAATGCGTCCACTATCTCTGAAACTACTTCTTTCAGAATACTAATATGCAAACCATCAGGGCCAGGGGACTTATCGAACTTTAGGCTCATTAGTTTGTCCAATACTGCTTCTCTAGTAATGATGATGACATTTAACTCCCCCTCCATATTCTTTAGTATTAATGGGATGTTCGACGTATCTTTCACCGTAGAAACTGATGCAAAATATTGGTTTAACTCCTCTACCATTCCCCTGTTCTCATAACTATCTCCCCAGATTCATTTTCTAAGGGACCCACGTTCACTTTGATCTCTCTCCCTTTTTATATATTTATGGAAATTTTATTGTCAGTTTTTATATTCCTCGCTAGTTTGCCCTCATTGACTATTTTCTCTCTGATTATCCTTTGCTGGATTCTGAATTTATCCCAACCTTCGGGGCTATCTCCTGACTTTTGTCTCCTTATATACTTTCCTTTCAACTTAATATTCTCCTTAACTTCGTTGGTTAGCCATTCTCAGTTTAACCTCTCTCAGACTCTTCTTTCCTTACAGGGATATATTTTTGCTGAGAGCCATGAATTACCTTCTTAACCTTCTGCCGCTGCTTGTCTTTCCTACTAATCTATCAGCCCCGTCCACTTTAGCTAACTCTATCCTCATTTCATTGTAATTTCCTTTATTTAAGTTAAACACAGTTGTTTCTGATCCGTGTTTTTCACACTCAAGCTGAATATTAAATTCTATCATGTTATGATCACTACTTCTTCAAGAATCTTTTACTCTAAGGTCAATGAAACCTGCCTCATTACCCATTACCAGATCTCAGAGCCGGTGCAGTCTCGATGGGCTGAATGGCCTACTTACACAGACAGTCGCCCGAGGCCGGGACTGGAGCTGTGGGGAGGCAGTGCTAACTACTGTGCGAACATGTTAGAAGCTCCTCTGGAAGGTCAACACCACTGTCTTGGGGAAGATTTCCTCAATTGCTAATGATAGGCGATTAAGGGGAATGCATGTTAGGATATGTCACTTTCCTCTGCAATGCACAATTTTCCATGCAATGCAAAGATTCTTGGTAGTGTGGTTGAGCAGAGAGATCTCGGTGTCCATGTACATAGATCCCTGAAAGTTGCCACCCAGGTTGAGGGGGTTGTTAAGAGGGCGTATGGTGTGTTAGCTTTTATTGGTAGAAGGATTGAGTTTCGGAGCCATGAGGTCATGTTGCAGCTGTACAAAACTCTGGTGATTTACCAGAATGTTGCCTGGTATGGAGGGAAGATCTTATGAGGGAAGGCTGAGGGACTGGAGGCTGTATTCGTTAGAGGGAAGAAGGTTAAGAGGTGGCTTAATTGAGGCATACAAGATGAACAGAGGATTAGATAGGGTGGACAGAGAGAGCCTTTTTCCTCGAATGGTGATGTCTGGCACGAGGGCACATAGCTTTAAATTGAGGGTAGATATAGGACAGATGTCAACGGTAGGTTCTTTACTCAGAGAGTAGTAAGGGCGTGGAATGCCCTGCCTGCAACAGCAGTGGACTCGCCAACACTAAATGCATTCAAATGGTCATTGGATAGACATATGGACGATAAGGGAATAGATGGGCTTTAGAGTGGTTTCACAGGTCGGCGCAACATCGAGGGCCGAAGGGCCTGTAATGCGCTATAATGTTCTATGTTCTGCACGGTACATTGTATGATTCCATGGTTTGCTCAGTGAAACAAATTTAGGGAAAGTGGAAAATTAGGAAACTGTTTAAAAAAGGAGGTAGGCAGAAAGCGGGTAATTATAGGCCAGTGAGCTTAACTTCGGTAGTAGGGAAGATGCTGGAATCTATCATCAAGGAAGAAATAGCCAGGTTTCTGGATGGAAATTGTCCCATTGGGCAGACGCAGCATGGGTTCATAAAGGGAAGGTCGTGCCTAACTAATTTAGTGGAAATTTTTGAGGACATTACCAGTGCAGTAGATAACGGGGAGCCAATGGATGTGGTATATCTGGATTTCCAGAAAACCTTTGACAAGGTGCCACACAAAAGGTTGCTGCATAAGATAAAGATGCATGGCATTAAGGGTAAAGTAGTAGCATGGATAGAGGATTGGTTAATTAATAGAAAGCAAAGAGTGGGGATTAATGGGTGTTTCTCTGGTTGGCAATCAGTAGCTAGTGGTGTCCCTCAGGGATCAGTGTTGGGCCCACAATTGTTCACAATTTACATAGATGATTTGGATTTGGGGACCAAGGGCAACGTGTCCAAGTTTGCAGACGACACTAAGATGAGTGGTGAAACGAAAAGTGCAGAGGATACTGGAAGTCTTCAGAGGGATTTGGATAGGTTAGGTGAATGGGCTAGGGTCTGGCAGATGGAATACAATGTTGACAAATGTGAGGTTATCCATTTTGGTAGGAATAACAGCAAACGGGATTATTATTTAAACGATAAAATATTAAAGCATGCCACTGTGCAGAGAGACTTGGGTGTGCTAGTGCATGAGTCACAGAAGGTTGGTTTACAGGTGCAACAGGTGATTAAGAAGGCAAATGGAATTTTGTCCTTCATTGCTAGAGGGATGGAGTTTAAGACTAGGGAGGTTATGTTGCAATTGTATAAGGTGTTAGTGAGGCCACACCTGGAGTATTGTGTTTCAGTTACAAGGGGTCACGATTTCAAGGTGAGAGGGGGAAAGTTTAAGGGAGATGTGCGTGGAAAGTTTTTTTACGCAGAGGGTGGTGGGTGCCTGGAACGCTTTACCAGCGGAGGTGGTAGAGGCGGGCACGATAGCATAATTTAAGAGGCATCTAGACAGGTATATGAACGGGCAACAACAGAGGGAAGTAAACCTTGGAAAATAGGAGACAGGTTTAGATAAAGGGTCTGGATCGGCGCAGGCTGGGAGGGCCAAAGGGCCTGTTCCTGTGCTGTAATTTTCTTTGTTCTTTATTTTGGTCTCCTTACCTGAGAAAGGACGTACTGGCACTGGAGGGTGTGCAGAGGAGATTCACTAGGTTAATCCCAGAGCTGATGGGGTTGGATTACGAGGAGAGGTTGAGTAGACTGGGACTGTACTCGTTGGAATTTAGAAGGATGAGGGGGGATCGTATAGAAACATTTAAAATTATGAAGGGAATAGATAGGATAGATGTGGGCAGGTTGTTTCCACTGGCGGGTGAAAGCAGAACTAGGGGGCATAGCCTCAAAATAAGGGGAAGTAGATTTAGGACTGAGTTTAGGAGGAACTTCTTCACCCAAAGGGTTGTGAATCTATGGAATTCCTTGCCCAGTGAAGCAGTTGAGGCTCCTTCATTAAATGTTTTTAAGGTAAAGATAGATAGTTTTTTGAAGAATAAAGGGATTAAGGGTTATGGTGTTCAGGCCGGAAAGTGGAGCTGAGTCCACAAAAGATCAGCCATGATCTCACTGAATGGCGGAGCAGGCTCGAGGGGCCAGATGGCCTACTCCTGCTCCTAGTTCTTATGATATATAAGTAACCAGAATTGGAGGATTGAAATCTGCATTCTGGGATGAATGGCTGTAAACGGTTGCCGAAATCCGAACATCGGAGTTTCTCCGTGTATGGTTCTTGAACAGTCTGAGATGGCACTGCAATGAATTTTTGAATCAGTTAACAGGGAAGAAAATAGCCTCAACTGTTTTATAAATGTATTCCCAACCTTTCTCTTCGGAAGGGCCTACACCTTGACATAGAATTCCAAAAGTGCGAGAGGAGGCCATACGGCCCACTGAGTCGGCACCAACCCTCTGAAAAAGCACCCCATCTGGGACTATTCCCTTGCCCTATCCTCATAACCCCACTTAACCTGCACATCTTTTGGACTGTGGGAAGAAACCGGAGCATCCGGAGGAAACCCATGCAGACACGGGGAGAACATGCAAACTCCATAGACAGTGCCCCAAGACCAGAATTGAACCTGGGTCTCTTGTGCTGTAAGACAGCACTACAGGAGTACAATACACAGGGATATTTTAACAGATCTGTTAAATTCAAACTCAGCACATCTTTCTATTTATTCACTGTATTTAAAGGAGTGAGCAATCCAGCTGAGTTCATGTGAATGATAACATTTCCTGAATGTGTGGAAGCAGTTCACTAGTCACAATCACACATGAACAATTCAGAAATTTGGAACAGCCTGGGCCAATTCAGACATTTTGATATCAACATGTGTTTTTTGCATTTGTTGTCCAAACTAGGTAAAGTTTAAGGATGAAAACATCCAGCAGCCAACCACATTTTTAACGGGAGTCAGGTTTTCCTTGATTTCAAGCCCCAGGTACTCGATATATTTGGCACCGAAGGCAAACAACACAACAAGAGCAACAGTAAGCAATAACATCTTCAATTGCAGAAAAGTTAATTGTGGGGAACATAACCTTCAGGGAAAAAAAAGACTGAAGTGTTACCTGTTTGAATTTCGGAGGCAGACTCCAACCATAGGCCTGAATTCGGCCATCGTCTTTCTGTACATGAGCCTTGACCTGACGATACTGCTCCCTCTTCTGTTCCCTTCGTGTGGCTGAAGTATTCTCACTGCCACTAACAAATAACAATAATTACACAATACAACTGCTGATTCACCATTTCAACTTTGTGCATGCATAAGCTAATATTTTAAAATTCTTTAACCATTATCTAGAATTCCCTCTTTTTCCTGGTGAAACAGAAATGCAAATACCCTCTTGAGGCTACCGGGCAAATCGCTGATCCAAACCCCGCTGACGTATAGAAGCATTGAGCATCTATTTGACAACTCTGACAGAGTATCAACATTATGTGTGGGAAACTATATTGCAAACCTAAGGATACCACTGTGTGCAAAGAGACAAGTTGTAAATTTAGAAGAAAAGAGACACAGCTCTATGGCAGTACATTCAGCAACTGGTCCTTGTATTACTGCTCCTAATGGTATCCCTCCCATCACCCTCAACATATGTGCCTCCACATTTCACACCATGTTTGCAATCTGCCCCACTCCAAATTCTTCTGGCCCTGCCATTGATTTGGTCTTTGCAATTACAGGCTCTGATGTTAATTCTGAACCTTGGAAGTTCTCTATTAATCCATGGCCAGCTGCCAGGTTTTCAGCATGGTCACTCCATTGGTGATTTTGTAATCAATGCTGCCCACCACAGAAACTCTTACTTCTTTGAATAGTTTGGAAAATCCTCTCTGGTTATCTTGGACATCAATTTCTGACAAGATCAGACACTAGGCAGCCATCATGTAGCCTCCAACTAAAACTACATCAAGGTTTTCAAAACCATTCTATATGTGCTAGTTGTTGATTTATGCTCAGGTCATTACTCAGGAAGTTTCTGAGGGCTCATTCCTCACTCTCTCTTCCTTCTCCATATCAATAAGCTTCCCAAATCAGCAACCAGCACCATCTTCATTCCTGATTCAGCACAAATCCAACTTCCTTCAGATCACAGATTCTCAGCCTCAATACGGAGGTGGTCAAAGACCCTGATAAGAGAGCCCAATTCAGCCAGCACCCACTGCCAACCTGGCCACTCCTAGTGACCCAGAGACGCAGTGTCCACAGAGCCTGGCCTGCCCTCAAGGCCTCCATAATCAGTGCCTGCAAAGGGAAGCTTGGTCATTCGACCAGGAAAACCCAAGACTGATTTGATGAGAACAGCTAGGAGATCCAGGAGCTAATGAGTGCAAGGCTTTTCTGAACCTGCAAAAGCAACACAACTCGAAAGCATGAAAGCAGATGTGGATGGCCGACAGCTGAGGTCCTGCAGAAAAGACAGAAAACCAAAAGAACAGATGGCGGATGAAGAAAGCACAGGAGATCCAGCAGTTAGCCGGGACCCATGATGCACAAGGTTTCTTGAGCGCAGTCAAGACCACCTATGGCCGAAGCACCCAAGGCACCATCCCACTGCTGGCCAAGAATGGAGAGGTGCTCATCAAGGACAGAGAGGCAGTCAGCACCAGCTGGAAGGAGCACTCTGAAGATCTCTTTTACCGAGACTTAGTCTTCAGTACTCCATCGCGCAGCATGCCACACGCCACCATCACAGCACAGCCCTAACCTGGCATGAGGTGGAAAAGACCATCTGACAGCTAAAGGGCAAGGTTTCAGGAACAGATTGAATCCCCGCAGAAGCACTAACACATGGCAGAGAAGCAATATTGGTGTAAATATATGACCTAAATTCCCTAACTGGAAGGAGAACATGCCAGGAGAGCTTAGAGATGTTGTAATCACGACCATTAGAAAAGTGACAAGTCTGTAGGCAAGAACTACAGAGGAATTTCCCTGCAGTCGGCCATAGGAAGAGTCCTCTTTAATTGCCTTCTCCCTGTGGTTGAATAGCTCTTCCCAGAGTTGCAATGTGGATTCCACTCACTAAAGGAGCACAATGGACATGATTTCCACCATGTGCCAACTGCAAGAGAAACGCAGGGGACAGCACCAACCTTGTACATGGCCTTCTTTGACTCACAAAGGCCTTCAGCACTGCCAACCACGAAGGATTATGGAGCATCCTCCTCCATTTCGACTGCCCCCAAAGGTTTGTCACCATCCTGCGCCTGCTCCATGATGACATGCAACACATGACCCTGACCAACTGCCCCCCTCGTTATCAAAATCAATGACGAGGCTTTGGACAATGTGGACTACTTTCCATACCCGAGAAGGCAGACATTGACGAGGTTCAACACCATCTTCAGTGTGGCAGTGCAGCCTTCAGTCATCTCAGGAAAAGTCTTTTAAGACCCGGACCTCAGACATGGCGCCACGTTCATGGTTTACATAGCAGTATTTCTCTCCATCCTCCTATATGGCTCATAAAATGGTCGGTGTACAGCAGGCACCTCAAACCCTGAAGAAGCGCTGCCTCCACAAGATCCTGCAAACCAATTGGCAGGATAGGCACTCCCAACATCAGTGTGGTCTCCCAGGCTAACATCCCCAGCATCAAAGCATTAACAATGCTCTATCAGCTCCAAAGATTGAGATCCAAAAAGACGAGCTGTTGGGCGTCTTGAAAAATATTAAGGTGGATAATTCCCCAGAATACTGAAGGAAGCAAGAGGGGAAATTGCTGAGGCCTTGACAGAAATCTTTGGATCCTCACTGTCTTCAGGTGATGTCCTGGAGGACTGGAGAATAGCCAATGTTGTTCCTTTGTTTAAGAAGGGTAGCAAGGATAATCCAGGGAACTACAAGCCGGTGAGGCTTACGTCAGTGGTAGGGAAATTACTGGAGAGAATTCTTCGAGATAGGATCTACTCCCATTTGGAAGCAAATGGAAGTATAGTGAGAGGCAGCATGGTTTTATGAAGGGGAGGTCCTGTCTCACTAACTTGAGTTTTTTGAGAAGGTAACAACGATGATTGATGCAGGTAGGGGGATGTTGTCTATAAGGACTTCAGTTAGGCCTTTGACAAGGTCCCTCATGGCAGACTGGTACAAAAGGTGAAGTCACACAGAATCAAGGGTGAGCTGGCAAGATGGATACAGAACTGGCTAGGTCAAAGAAGGCAGAGAGTAGCAATGGAAGGGTGCTTTTCAGATTGGAGGGCTGTGACGAGTGGTGTTCTGCAGGGATCAATGCTGGGACCTTTGCTGTTCGTGGTATATATAAATGATTTGGAGAAAAATGTAACTGGTCTGATTAGTAAGTTTGCAGACGACACAAAGGTTGGTGGAATTGCGGATAGCGATGAGGACGGTCAAAGGATACTGCAGGATTTAGATCGTTAGGAGACTTGGGCGGAGAGATGGCAGATGGTGTTTAATCCGGACAAATGTGAGGTAATGCATTTTGGAAGGTCTAATGCAGGGAGGGAATATACAGTGAATGGTAGAACCCTCAAGAGTATTGACAGTCAGAGGGATCGAGGTGTACAGGTCCACAGGTCACTGAAGGGGGCAACACAGATGGAGAAGGTAGTCAAGAAGGCATACGGCATGCTTGCCTTCATTGGTCTGGGCATTGAGTATAAAAATTGGCAAGTCATGTTGCAGCTGAATAGAACCTTAGTGAGGCCACACTTGGAGTATAGTGTTCAATTCAGGTCGCCACACTACCAGAAGGATGTGGAGGCTTTAGAGAGGGTGCAGAAGAGATTTACCAGGATGTTGCCTGGTATGGAGGGTGCTGGCTATGAGGAGAGGGTGAATAAACTTGGTTTGTCCTCACTGGAACGATGGAGGTTGAGGGGCGACCTGATAGAGGTCTACAAAATTATGAGGGGCATAGACAGAGTGGATAGTCAGAGGCTTTTTCCCAGGGCAGAGGGGTCAATTACTAGGGGGCATAGGTTTAAGGTGCGATGGGAAAGGTTTAGAGGAGATGCACGAGGCAAGTTTTTTTTTTTTTTTACACAGAGGGTAGTGGGTGCCTGGAACTCGCTGCCGGAGGAGGTGGTGGAAGCAGGGGCGATAGTGACGTTTAAGGAACATCTTGACAAATAAACGAATAGGATGGGAATAGAAGGATACGGACCCTGGAAGTGCAGAAGATATTAATTTAGACGGGCAGCATGGTCGGCGCAGGCCTGGAGGGCCAAAGGGCCTGTTCCTGTTCTGTACTTTTCTTTGTTCTTTGTTCCACTGGGGGGGCACATCATCCGCATGCCTGACAGGAAACTCACAAAACAAGCACTTTACAAGGAGCTTCAACACAGCAAGCTCGCTCTGGAGGGCAGGTGAAGCACTTCAATAACACCATCAAAACCTTCATGAAAACTGACATTTATGAATCCCTGGCCAAAGACCACCTGAAGAGGATGAAAAGCATCCAGTAAGGAGGTGAACACCTCAAGTTTCATTGCCAAGAGCAAGCTGAAGCCAAGCGCGGATCACAAAAGGAGTGCTCCTCCAACCACTATCTGTTCCATCCATGATAGAGACTGTAGGTCACACTTTGGACTCCTCACCTGCAAACTCATTTTTAGTGTGGAAAACCATAGAACCCCTAAAGTGTAGGAGGCTACCATGTGGCTCACTGAGACCACACTGACTCTCTGAAAGAGCCCCCTATCTAGGCCCACTCCCCTGCCCTATCCCCGTAACCTCATCTGACCTGCACATCCCTGAACACTAATGGGCAATTTTATCATGGCCAATCCACCTAACCTGCACATCTTTGGACTGTGGGAGGAAACAAGAGCACCCAGAGTAAACCCACGCACACACTGGGAGAACGTGCAAACTCCATACAGAGTGAACCAAGGTCAGAATTGAACCCAGGTCCCTGGCACTGTGACTGCTAACCACTGTGCCGGCATGCTGCCTCTCAAGTCATGGTCAGCACTTTTTTAAATTTCATAAATTTGAAGTGCCCAATTCTTTTCTTTTCCAATTAAGGAGCAATTTAGCATGGCCAATCTACATAGCCTGCACATCTTTGGGCTGTGGTGGTGAGGCCCACGCAGACATGGGGAGAATGTGCAAACTCCACACGGACAGTGACCAAGCACTGTAGCATAGTGGTTAGCACAATTGCTTCACAGCTCTTGGATCCCAGGTACGATTCCCGGCTTGGGTCACTGTCTGTGCGGAGTCTGCACATTCTCCCCGTGTGGTGCGTGGGTTTCCTCCTGGTGCTCCGGTTTCCTCCCACAGTCCAAAGATGTGCAAGTTAGGTGGATTGGCCATGATAAATTGCCCTTAGTGTCCAAAATTGCCCTTAGTGTTGGGTGGAGTTACTGGGTTATGGGGATAGGATGGAGGTGTGGGCTTAGGTAAGGTGGTCTTTCCAAGAGTCGGTGCAGACTCAATGGGCCGAATGGCTTCCTTCTGCACTGTAAATTCTATGATCTATGTTCTCAACTTTTACTCATATCAGTGAATTGCTAACCTGAATATTTATACCCTATTATAGGGTAATGTAAATCTATTCTTTTAATCCTTCAAAACCTGCACAACTTTGGTCACTAAGGGACAATTTATCAAGGCCAATCCATTTAATCTGCACAATTTTTGGACTGTGGGATGAAACCGTAGCGGCCAGAGGAAACCCACGCAGATACCGGGAGACCGTGCAAACTCCACAGTCACTCTAAGCTGAAATTGAACCCGGCTCCCTGTCGCAGTGAGGGAGCAGAGCTAACCATTGTGCCACCTTTATTCTGTGCAATGGTTCTTGGGACCTTTACTAATTTCTTATAATTGAATAAGATGGTGAATAACGGAGCAATACACAAAGAAAGTTCAGAGGTTTGATCCCTAGCCTGCATTAAATTTACTGATCTCATTGGGCTTCTGCAAATGACCCCATAGTAGGAAACGGGAGGAAAGCGTTATCCTCTGGGGATGTAAATCTCCCTGGCGGCATGGTGGCGCACTGCTGCCTCACGGCGCCGAGGACCGGGTCCGATCCCGATTCTGGGCCACTGTCCGTGTGGAGTTTGCACATTCTCCCCGTGTCTGTGTGGGTCTCACCCCTAAACCCAAAAAGATGTGCAGGGTATGTGGATTGGCCACGGTAAAATTGCCCCTTTATTGGAACAAAAAATAATTGTGTACTCTAAATTTAAAAAACAAATCTAGGGATGCAAATCGCTGCCCAATGATTTTTTTCTAGAAAGTACGTGGGCTGGGAAGTCAAATAATGACAGGCTCAGATTCACCCACAATACAGTCCCAAGCCAAAATTATGCAAATACTCATACCTACGTTCAGATTCAGAGAATGGTCACTTTAGCCAGATTCCCATGCTGAAGGAAACCTACCAGAGCATGCATCAGTACTTTCGGGGGGGGGAGATGGGTGCACAAAGCAATATATCTTACAAATATAGTAAAACTTACTCTTCATTAAGGAAATCAAAAGCCTTCGACTTGTCACTCGGCAACTGAGATAAAGCACCACTTCTCTTCTTAACCACTCCAGGTGTGATGTGCGAGGTTGGCGCATTGTACTTCACGTTGACTGGTGGGATGGGTTTCTTAGTTGTCGTACTGGATGGACTGAACAAACGGCTAAAACTGGAGGATGAATTAAAGGCAAAGAATCAAAATAAGGGAGAAACAGAAATGGAAATTCAATACATGCCGAGATCACTGCAAAAAGTGTGTACATACTGTCCTCAAGGACCTCTGAATCCAGTCTGCTTTGGCTGTATCCATTTCTCATTCACATGCAGATAAAACCAATATTCTGTGGGTTCATTTGGCCTAATTTTATATTTCAAACTGCACACACTCAGGGCACTTCCTCCCTCCCCTCTCCCATGCCCAGCTACCCCAAACTATCATTTTGTCCTGCACTGCAGCAACTTGCCACGGTTCCTTCAACATCACTGGTCAAACCAGCAATCCCCATCATCTAGAGGGACACCACCGGCAAGTTTCCCTCCCAAGCTACACACCATCCTCACTTGGAAATATATCAGCGTTCCTCCGGTCACTGGGTACTCCTTCTCTGACAGCACTGCAGATGTACCTACACCACGTGGACTGCAGCAGTTCAAGGATGTGGTTACTTTCTCAAGGGCATTTTTTTTTATTCGTTCAAGGGATATGGACTTCGCTGGCTATGCTAGTATAAGAGATGGGCAATAAATATTGACATTGTCAGTGATGTCCACATTACCTTAATGAATTTTAAAAAAATACAGACATGTCTACATTTTCGAATCAGGTATTTCGGGGCAAGAAACTTTCACTTGGAATTGTAGAATTTGAATTTCAGTGCTAACAATCAAACGGCCAAAATATTCTTCCACCCCTCTGCCCTGATCTCAGGCTGTAGTGTCCCTGTGCTGGAATATTCTTCCATAGGTAATACTGGGGTACACTTCCACAGATGCTGGCTACGTATGGTCCTTCCTCCAAGTAAATCTGACCGCCAGCAGGCTATTTGACACGAGGGAAGAGAGGAATGGTGACACAGCCTCACTCAGCATCTTCACACATTTTCCAGAAGATGCAGGAGGGCTAAGTTGGAGGTGATCTGTTGGACCTTCCCTCCCTAACTCAGGAATACCAAGGTCAATCACACCAACACTGCTGAGGTCAGCTAACATAACTTGGACCAGAAACAGTATTGGCGGTCTTCCTCGTCTTTATTTTTACTTTTCATGGACATCGCTGGCAAGGCCAGCATTTATCCCCAAATGGCCTCGAGGTGGTGGTGTTGTGCTGCCTTCTTGAACTGCTATAGTTCACGTGCTGTAAGGACATCCAAAGTGCTGTTAGGAAGGGGGCTCCAGGACTTTGACCCAGTGAGTGACAGCTCTGTATAGTCCCAAGCAGCTGAACTAGTGGGAAAGTGTGGTGAGGTTATTTAGCACCCTCAAAAGAACAAATTGTTGAAAGTGCACCAATATTTTTGACAGGGGTTTAACAGAGACAGGGGTTTAACAGGGACAAGAGCAGCCCATGCCAGCATTCAAATGAATGGATCATGTCTGATAAAACAACAGTGGACAATTGAAGTTAATATTTCTTGCCAACAAAAAAAACTATCCGTTCTACTGAAAATTTCAAGTGACACTACACTCCCACCACCACACTTTGGGGAAGACTTCTAGGTATTGTGAACTTGAACAGGAGTAGGTCATTGAAGTCTCGAGTTTGTTCCATCATTCAGTGAAATGTAGCTAGATATTACTAACAGCCTAGCTCGAATTTTAACATTGCACCTGCTTGTTCTGGATTCCCCCACCAGAGGATAGTTTCTTCATATTTACACGAGTGTAACCCTTTATCAATATGACAGAGTCATCGGACTCGAAACGTTAGCTCTTTTCTCTCCCTACAGATGCTGCCAGACCTGCTGAGATTTTCCAGCATTTTCTCTTTCGTATCAATATGAAGGCCTCGGTTAGATCATCTCTCAACCTCCTGTGCTCACTCTATTGCTGCATGCATGTCTGTCCATCCTGAGGAACATCCCTGGCACCATTTGTGAAGCTGCAAAGACAAAGCGGTTAGGCTCTTCACTGGTGGGCTCACCTGCATGCAAATTTCCACCTATTGAAGTGAATAGAGGGCTTCCAGGGGAAGAATATGAAAATCTGCGACAAAGTTTCCCAGCAAGTCTGACAATGTGCCTCAGTGTGCAGAGAAATGTGGTTAGGTTGGGTTAGCAAATACCTACACAAATGTTTAAGTACCTTTTTATACCCCCAAAGTACACGTGGAACACAAAGAATCAAAGAGAGTCTTTGGGGTGGAATTCATTGGGCCTAGTTGATTTTCCTGAGACGCAAGAATCCCCACCGATTCTGTTGAGCTGCGCACAGGAACAGCTTAGCAAAATGGTCACAATTCCATTTAATGTTGCCGGGGGGGGTTTGGGCACTGTCAGGGGTCAGGCCTTGCCCATTAGGAGGGGGTGGCGGGGGATTTCCCAGGGGCCATGAAATGGTATGGAGCGGGGAGGTGAGGTAGAGATTGGAGCTGCTGTTCAAAATGACGCCTCAAACTGTGAAGAATCGGTCCTGCTGCTGAGCTCAGTTCCCCAGTGCAGGAAATCCACTGAAGTGTGTGCTTGGCAGGGAGAAAGTACCCGGCGAATAGCGAAGTGAATCTCAGTCCCGCAGCCGCGGAGAAACACCTCCTTAAACGCGCCCAAAACTTTGGTTTATGTCCGCTGAATCACGCCTTTAATGTCTTGAAAATTTTAAGTTCAGAATCGGGACATCACTACAAGGCCGGCATTTATTGTCCATTTTTGGCTGCCTTCTTGAACCAATGAATATGACAGAGTGCTTTGCAAATCTCTTCAGAATCAATCAAGAGTCAACAGGGAAATCGCAAGACTGGGGTCACCCAAAGGCCCAGATCAGGTAAGGAAGGCAAGTTTCCTTCTCGATATCACTGAATCTGTTTACGATGATCAGAAAGCTTCATGTTCAATTTACTTGATACAAGCATTTTATTCCCAATTTTTATTGAATTCTCACACTGCTGTGGTGGGAATTTAACAGATCGGCCCTTTAATTGTACCTAAACTCAGATTATAGGACAACAGCAACAGGTGAAGTTATTAAACTCAAACGGTCACTTTGAATCTTATTGCTGATGTTCACCACACCTTTCTGCAAACTCAAGAGTTTTACAAATTAGCATTAGAAAAACTATACACAGGTGGAGAATTTATTGCAAAATTTTGATTAATGTAAGCTTTTCTATGGCAAATATAAAATAGGCCCAATGTTCCAGTGATTGACAGCACAGCCTCTGAAAGCCAATCTTTCACACACTGCTCTTCCACACAGTCACATTAAAATAAAACATGCTTTTGAAAAATGAGCTGAAGCGTTTGAAAAACAGAATACAACTTTGTTCTTTTTCTTTAGAAAAGTCTGTACTATTGCCATGAACAAGCCACCACACCCCAGGCAAACCCAGCCTTCACTGCCCACGAGTTAGAGGTGCTCTGGCATAACCCTAACATAACAGAAACACACGACTACTAAATGCAGGTTACAGTTAGAGTCAAAGAAGAAACCAAAACAACAATCACAACAAATTACCCACAGGCTGAAGATGAATACCAACAGGGAACATGAAAAAAATGAAAATAAGTAATTAATAATTCAATAATAACTCACATTGTTTTTGTCTAAGAGAATTATTGCATTGAAAATATTAACGAGTCCAAACACTTTATAAGGTGGCAAAAAAGTAATTGAGGAGGATGTTAGATATTGTACAGTGGGAGCAGAGGGATCATGGGTGTCTATAGAAGAACCATTTCAACCTCCAAATGTGCCTGTGCCAATTTTTGCGTCTTCACAAGCCATTTCATCTAGCTGGTGTTGAGATGGGAATAAGATCAATTTCACCCACGTGACTGGTGATTGGATCTATTCAGGGGAGTGGGGAACAGCTAGGAGCAAATGTAACAATTACAGGTTAACTTGACCCAGTTTAGCACAGTGGGCTAAACAGCTGACTTGTAATGCAGAACAAGGCAGCAGCGCGGGTTTAATTCCCGTACCAGTTTCCCTGAACAGGCGTAGGAATGTGGTGACTAGGGGCTTTTCACAGTAACTTCATTGAAGCCTACTTGTGACAATAAGCGAGTATTATTATTATTATTCCCACTTCATATTGGAAAATGTGGACATTGGAATAAATGTCATCAGTGGCATTTGTCCATCCATGTAAACAGTGATGGGCAACCTCAGCTAGTGAGTGGGCTGCATGAGTGGCCCTTCTTCATCTCAGTGGGCCACAAGATTGAAATCAGGCTTGATCACTAACCATGACCCTATGAATTAGATTAAATACATTTAATACACACCAAATATTTCATGAGTTATAGAAAATGTTTAATCATTCATATAGGAATAGAACTGTCAGCTTCAAATGGCAAAAGCAAATTAAATATTTACACTTTGGTCACAGAGGGAGCATAGGGATCTCACAGTCAATGTTGTGAGCAATCAGCATGAACCTCATTTCACTGGCCCTTGCTGTGTGTGTATCGCTTCAGTCATACCAGTAAGAATAAAAACTATGCAAATGCAGATCAGTGGAATGTGGCAACCTGTATGTGAGCAACAGTCAACAAAATGCTCATGGGATCCACTCAGAGCCCAGATAGCTCGCAGGTTCCCATTGCAAGTAAATATGGGATCACCCTGTGCTCCGACTGAACACACGCACATGAGCAAACTTCAGTAGACAAACTGCACACAATAGAAAAAGGGTCTACAGAATGTTTGCCCATTTCAGACTTGGCATGTAGATTTGTTTTCATTTCTTTCCTCTCCAGTGCAGATTTGACATCTAACCCCAACATCAGCTGTGTGACCAATACAGTTAGAATTAAAACTGGGGACTTACAACTGCCAAATGGTGGATTTCCTTTTCTCCTGAATGGATGGGTTTTCTCTCGAGGCACTAAAAACAGAAGGTACACAAACAAACAAACAGGATTTAGCTTCCGGCTGAAGCAGGTTAGAAAGAAACAATACAAAATTGAGAATATTTTTCCAGTTGGACAACTCATACCGGATCATCTCTGTCCATCGCACAGCTTCCTGCAGTTCCATCAACCTCTCCTTATACTGGTTACGTTCCATGAGAACACGGGCCATCTCCACACGGGTAAACCGCTTTCTCTGAGCAGTAGGAACATCACTCTTTTTTTCCCAAAAGACATAAAAAAAAGCAAGACATGGCAAATTGCTTTTCTCCAGTTCAGTGGTGTTCTAATCAGACACAAATGTATTCGTACCCTGAAGAATGTCACAGAATACAAGCAAATGTCCCCACTTATTAAGGAGGATCCCAGGTTCCTTGTCCCAGCTCCCAATGTTGCTGGTGAACCACCCAAGTACACTGCTCTCTCTGGGATACATGCAAAGTATAACCATTATGAAACTAACGTGGAAAGAATTTTGTTCACGTGAAATCTCATCAGAGGGAGTGGAAACATTGGGAAAAGGCTATTTTGGGACATGACGACTACAGTCAGTTTGATGAGAAGGTTCAAATGAGGAGTGGGACTGAGTTGTCTGCCTGTTGGCTCAAAACTAGTTTGCAGCACAGGGGAAAGAAATTTGGAAATGGAAATACACACAAAAGTTTAGGAGTGGTGAAGTGAGAGATAACACTGTACCACATCAGACAGGGCCTTTTTAGCACAGTTGGCTAGACAGCTGTGCGGTTCAATTCCCGTACCAGCCTCCCCGAACAGGCGTCGGAATGTGGCGACGAGGGGCTTTTCACAGTAACTTCATTTGAAGCCTACTTCAAATGAAATGAAAAGAAAATCGCTTATTGTCACAAGTAGGCTTCAAATGAAGTTACTGTGAAAAGTCCCTAGTTGCCACATTCCGGCGCCTGTTCGGGAAGGCTGGTACGGGAATTAAACCGTGCTGCTGGTCTGCCTTCGTGTTCGTAACGCGAGAGTAACAGGGTAGTTGTTATGGGGGACTTTAACTTTCCAAATATTGACTGGAAATACTATAGTTCAAGTACTATAGATGGGTCAGTTTTTGTGCAGTGTGTGCAGGAGGGTTTTCTGACACAGTATGTAGACAGGCCAACAAGGGGCGAGGCCACATTGGATTTGGTACTAGGTAATGAACCCGGCCAGGTGTTAGATTTAGATGTAGGTGAGCACTTTGGTGATAGTGATCACAACTCGGTTATGTTTACTTTAGCAATGGGCAGGGATAGGTATATACCACAAGGCAAGGGAAAGGCAATTATGATGCTATTCGGCAAGATTTAGGACATATAGGATGGGGAAGGAAACTGCAGGGGATGTGGAGCTTTTTCAAGGAACAGCTACTGCGTGTCCTTGATAAGTATGTACCTGTCAGGCAGGGAGGAAGTTGTCGAGCAAGGGAACCGTGGTTTACTAAGGAAGTTGAAGCACTTGTCAAGAGGAAGAAGGCGGCTTATGTTAGGATGAGACATGAAGGCTCAGTTAGGGCACTTGAGAGTTACAAGTTAGCCAGGAAGGACCTAAAGGGAGAGTTAAGAAGAGCGAGGAGAGGACACGAAAAGTCGTTGGCGGATAGGATCAAGGAAAACCCTAAGGCTTTCTATAGGTATATCAGGAACAAAAGAATGACTCGAGTAAGATTAGGGCCAATCAAGGATAGTAGTGGAAAGTTGTGTGTGGAATCAGAGGAGGTAGGGGAAGCGTTAAATGGATATTTTTCGTCAGTGTTTACACTGGAGAAAGACAATGTTGTCGAGGAGAACACTCAGGTTCAGTCGACCAGGCTAGATGGAATTGAGGTTCAAAAGGAGGAGGTGTTAGCAATTTTGGAAAATGTCAAAATAGATAAGTCCCCTGGGCCAGATGGGATTTATCCTAGGATTCTCTGGGAAGCCAGGGAGGAGATTGCAGAGCCTTTGTCCTTGATCTTTATGTCGTCTTTGTCGACAAAAATAGTGCCGGAAGACTGGAGGATAGCAAATGTTGTCCCCTTGTTCAAGAAGGGGAGTAGAGACAACCCTGGTAATTATAGACCTGTGAGCCTTACTTCCGTTGTGGGTAAAATGTTGGAAAAGGTTATAAGAGATAGGGTTTATAATCATCTTGAAAAGAACAAGTTGATAAGCGATAGTCAACACAGTTTTGTGAAGGGTAGGTCATGCCTCACAAACCTTATTGAGTTTTTTGAGAAGGTGACCAAACAGGTGGATGAGGGTAAAGCAGTTGATGTGGTGTATATGGATTTCAGTAAGGCGTTTGATAAGGTTCCCCACGGTAGGCTATTGCAGAAAATAAGGAAGTATGGAATTGAAGGTGATTTAGCGGTTTGGATCAGTAATTGGCTAGCTGAAAGAAGACAGAGGGTGGTGGATGATGGCAAATGTTCATCCTGGAGTTCAGTTACTAGTGGTGTACCGCAAGGATCTGTTTTGGGGCCACTGCTGTTTGTCATTTTTATAAATGACCTGGAAGAGGGTGTAGAAGGATGGGTTAGTAAATTTGCAGATGACACGAAGGTCGGTGGAGTTGTGGATAGTGCTGAAGGATGTTATAGGATACAGAGGGACATAGATAAGCTGCAGAGCTGGGCTGAGAGGTGGCAGATGGAGTTTAATGCGGAAAAGTGTGAGGTGATTCACTTTGGAAGGAGTAACAGGAATGCAGAGTACTGGGCTAATGGCAAGATTCTTGGTAGTGTAGATGAACAGAAAGATCTCAGCATCCAGGTACATAAATCCCTGAAAGTTGCCACCCAGGTTAATAGGGCTGTTAAGAAGGCATATGGTGTGCTTGCCTTTATAAGCAGGGGGATTGAGTTTCGGAACCACAAGGTCATGCTGCAGCTATACATAACTCTGGTGCGGCCGCACCTGGAGTACTGCGTGCAGTTCTGGTCACCACATTATAGGAAGGATGTGGAAGCTTTGGAAAGGGTTCAGAGGAGATTTACTAGGATGTTGCCTGGTATGGAGGGAAGGTCTTACAAGGAAAGGCTCAGGGAATTGAGGTTGTTTTCGTTAGAGAGGAGAAGGCTGAGAGGTGACTTAATAGAGACATATAAGATAGTCAGAGGGTTAGATAGGGTGGACAGTGAGAGTCTTTTTCCTCGGATGGTGATGACCAACACGAGGGGACATAGCTTTAAATTGAGGGGTGATAGATACAGGACAGATATCAGAGGCAGTTTCTTTACTCAGAGAGTAGTAGGGGTGTGGAACGCCCTGCCTGCAACAGTAGTAGACTCGCCAACTTTAAGGGCATTTAAGTGGTCACTGGATAGACATATGGATGAAAATGGAATAGTGTAGGTCAGATAGGCTTCAGATGGTTTCACAGGTCGGCGCAACATCGAGGGCCGAAGGGCCCGTACTGCGCTGTAGTGTTCTATGTTCTATGCTTTCAAATCCAGCGATTTAGCCCTGTGCTAAACCAGCCCCATCTCTACATACTTGTGACAATAAGCAATTTTCAGCTGGGCTGTGATGCAGAGTGCGGTCAACAACATAGAACAGTACAGCACAGAACAGGCCCTTCGGCCCTCGATGTTGTGCCGAGCAATGATCACCCTACTCAAACCCACGTATCCACCCTATACCCGTAGCCCAACAGCCCCCCCCCCCTTAACCCTACTTTTTAGGACACTACGGGCAATTTAGCATGGCCAATCCACCTAACCCGCACATCTTTGGACTGTGGGAGGAAACCGGAGCACCCGGAGGAAACCCACGCACACACGGGGAGGACATGCAGACTCCGCACAGACAGTGACCCAGCCGGGAACCGAACCTGGGACCCTGGAGCTGTGAAGTATTTATGCTAACCACCATGCTACCGTGCTGCCCACAACGTGGGTTCAATTTCAGTACCGGGTGAGGTTATTCATGAAGACCCCCACCTTCCCAGCCTTGGCCCTTGCCTGAGGTGTGATCAACCACCAATCAGCTCTCCCGCTCAAAGTGGAAAGCAGCCTATGGACATGTGGGATTATAGCGACCTTACTTACTTACCTCATCAGAGTCCTCCTTCGCTCTGCTCTTCGCTTCTTCAGCCTCTAACCGTACCCTGAAAGAAAATATTGCAATTATAAATAAATGGATCAGAAGGTTATTAGTTTACTGGCTCTTCAAGCACACTGTGAAACATAAATGCATCAGACAGATAATAAAACAAATGTCCAAGGATATTTTGAGTTTGTTAAAATGATTGCAGTACATGGTCCAGTAATAACAATTTGCACTTTGCCAATAAATTCTGAAGTAATGTCACACTGAAAGTCACAAAGATTAGCACAACTGTACTCTTCAGTACTAAAGTAATGGAGGTGGTGGAAACAATAATTCAATTCTCACTTCCTCAGCTCTTCCTCCAAGTCTTTATTCTTCTCCTCCAGCTTCAGTTTGGCCTGTGTGACTGACTCCAGCTCTCCCTGCAGCACATCCTTTTCACATGTCAGCTCATCCACCTTTGCTATCAGGTCGTTCTTCACCACATTCAGTGCATTTCTAAACAGGAAAAGGAACAGGTGCGTTAGATAGATAACTGCAGAGTTATTGATATTAAGGAAGAAGAGAAAGAGCTACGAGTGTTGACCCTTGATATCAGCAGCTGGGAGTGAGTAAGCATTATGCCTCTTCCCACCTCCAGAGCAAAGAAATCTGAAGCCTATTATACATAATGCACCAGAATAAAACAAAGACACAGTCACAATTCTCCACTTGGAAAGATACGAATGTCACAAACACTCACAAAGAAGACAACAAATAAATCAGGAAGAGAAAGCCATCAACATAGAAGACAACAATAGCTAGCTTGAATTTTTATTTCTCTCTCTCACTTAGATTTCCATGCCCTACATTCAAAGAAAGAAAACGGTTAATGCCCAAGGAGGAAAAAATGTGTTTGCCTCTTTTTGTTACCATGGAGCTCCTCAAGCGCCAATTCCATTCAGTGGAATCAGTTTTTCTGACAGGATTCAGAGGAACAGGAGTAGGCCATTTAGCCCTCGATCCTGTCCCACCATTCAATGAGATCATGGCTGATCTGTGATCCAGCTCCATATACCTGTCTTTGGCTCATATTCTTTAATATCTTTGTTTAATAAAAATATACGTATCTCAGATATAAAATTAACAACTTATCTAGCTTCAGCTGCTGTTTGTGGGAGTGAGTTCCAAACCCCTACCACCCTTTGAGTTTAGAAGTTCTTCCTAACATCGCTCCTGAACGGTCCAGCCCTACCTTTTAGACTATGCCCCTAGTTTTAAAATCTCCAACCAGTGGGAATAGTTTATCTTTACCCTGTCTGGTTTACCCTGGGGCTGGTTTAGCACACTGGGCTAAATCGCTGGCTTTTAAAGCAGACCAAGGCAGGCCAGCAGCACGGTTCAATTCCCGTATCAGCCTCCCTAAACAGGCGCCGGAATGTGGAAACTAGGGGCTTTTCACAGTAACTTCATTGAAGCCTATTCGTGACAATAAGCGATTTTCATTTTTCATTTGTTTCCCGGTTAGATTCACTTCAGGTCATTGTATAGCTTTATAAAAACCATGTATATTTACAGGGTTTTATTATAATAATCCCTTCCCAAAGCAGCTAAAATTAACCTACATTTATAGTGTTCCCAGGATTCTATCAGGAAATACATTTGTATTGTTAAACACACCATGAGAATATTTACACAATAATCTTTCAAAACAGGGACTGAGCTGTTCCCAGAGGGTTAATGCGTTGCTGCACTGTAGGCACAGTATCTCAAGAATACCTTTCTGTTATCCAACATGAATGAATATTATGATTGTTTGTAAACCACTGATTTTAATATTTCTTTTCATAGAATTGATTATAGTTCAAAGCATCACAAACGGACACACACGACCCTTTCCTTGGAAATTTAGAGGGTAGACATGAACAGCATTAAATTCTAATTGTCGCAAGACTACTTTTGAACTTTGGTTCGATCTATTAAGTTAGATTTTTAATTCTTGCTGAATTAAATTATGATTAAATTGCTTGTTATAATGTTTTTGCTGCCTGATCCACTTGGCCACACAGCGCATCACACCTGGTTAAAGTTCGACTGTATTTTTCTTAATCCGCTGATAGAATCTGCATTGCAGATGTGAAATATTTTGCCACAGAATGACATTCTATTCTGGGTTTTAGTTTTCACCATGCTGTTTACTCACCCCTTTTCGAGAATAGTCGTGTGGCTTTTCCCACAGTGTGACAGTGATCGATAGTTGGCACAAGCATACTCAAAAATGGCATCATTCAGAGATTCTAGGTATGGATTTAGTATTTACACCAATATAAAACAGTCAAGTGGAATAAACATTTAATTATCAAATAAACTGTGACTGGAGTGAGAATTAAGAACATGGCGAGTGTTAAACCCATAAATTATTGGTACTTCCTGTCAATTGGCCAGATTTAATTTTTTTACATGAGCTGCAATTCCCTTTATGTTAGGATCAACAGCGCCTATGCAGAACTCTGAAGACATGAAACATCTTCCAACACCCCTGCAGCAATGAAACTTCTCAACCTCACTGCTGTCTTCCCAATCTAGTAGGTTCTATTCTTCGTATCCAATACATCTGTATATCCACTGTAACAGAAAGTGTGTCTAAATCCACAGGTAAATGTTGCTGAGGACATTCCCATGTATATGTACCAACTTACTTGGTAGGACTCAGATTCATTTGTCTGGGCCAACTCTGAATGCAATGAGAAATGACCAAAAGTTGGCTCCCAAGTTAAGATAATAATCTTTGGATCAGTTTAGTCATTTTTTAATAATAAAAACTGTTTTTTGGGGGCAGATGAGCAAGGCAATGATCTGAATTGACTTGTGATCTTGAGCTCTTACTTACATTTGCTAAATACTTGCTCTTGATCTTGTTTTTTCCCATCCCTTGCCTGAAGCTCCTTCCTGACATTGTTCGGATACCCAGAGCTGTCAGTTACCCATGATTACCTCGTCAAAATTGCCATGATTAATGTCTGATTCTTCGATGGTGGGTGCAGAGGCCAAATGTTGTACCTTTAACAGCATACTAACTAACCCAGCACAAAACAGGGAAAAATCTGAAGACTTTCCTGATCTATATGTTTCATTGAATAAAGTGATTGAACTGTCAGGAAAGTCTTGAAATCTTAATGTGCTCCAACATTTTCCAAATATACAATCGTGGACACAGCAATCTGCATTCTTAGAAAAATACGCACCATAGTTTAGGAATTGAAAAATTGTCAAACACCGCAATAATACAAATGATCTTCAAATCAGAAACACCTGTACATAATACAATTGGACCACTTTCCAACCCTGCAACTACTTCCAAGCAGACAGCTGTATCGGACAGGTTTAGCTGAAACAGGACGCAGTCACATTTAACTGAGACTTACTTGGTCTCCAGCAGCTGTGTGTTTTCCTGAATAAGATTTTCAACTTCACGGCCCATACCTGGCAATAAATGTAATGTAGAGAGTTAAGCAACGCCAGCATCAGCACAACCATAAATCATTGTCTTTTCAAGTTCATCAGGAGAACACCATCTCAATATTTAAAGTTGCTGCTAATAACTCCACAAAAAGCCCAACTATTTACAAATACTAAAATCTAGCTGTTCAAGGAAAAAAGGATTAGACTTCAAAAAGCGATATCACCATTACGAAGACTGAGATTTAACCACACCAGTCAAAAAGGCCAAAGCCATTATTGCAGATGGTTTGTCCAGATTAGAATGAGCGAACAATGGGAGATTAGAAAATGGAAGTTATAGCAGGCAGCACTTCAAACAAGGAAAAGACAAGGAAGCAACAGATGGAAGGAGCAGAATTAGTCAAATGTAGTCTACCCAGCGTTGACGAAGTGCGATTCAATTCATAAATCTGTGTTGGCCCCATTGTTTCAGGTGTGGCTGTAAAAGACCAGCGGGAGGTGGTTTGAAATTCGTCTCAAATCACCCACATTAGTCAAAACAGAGTTTTCACTCACTTCCTGAATAGTTCTTTCTTTTTTAAATTCTCCTGTGCAAACTGTAACCCTCCCTTCTATGAGGAGGTTTTGATGCAGAAGAGATTCCTGAAACGCAGCATTTGAATTGAACATCAATGATACTTCATTGCGCTGTACATTGACCATGTTGCCTACGTTGGATACATTTGCCCAGCTGAAGCAAAGAGCTGAGCATTTAATAACACTGGGAACCTTCCTTCATAACCTCAGCTCCGGCCCTGGTCACTGTCAACATCAGAACTCTATGTCAGACAAAAAAACTCATACTCCCTTTCCTAATAAACAGATTAAATTTCACCAGTGTTGCAAAGTGCAGCATCATCACCAGCCTTTACTCACACAAAGCTGAAGGACCAATGAACTCAAGTAAGCGCAACCTGACTTGTGACCAAGTTTTAAGTGCATTATAGATCCAGTGTCACCCACAATATATATTTGTAATATATATAAATGACTTGGAAGAAAATGTAGCTGGTCTAATTAGCAAGTTTGCAGGTGAAACTGATTAGCAAGTTCGCTGATGATACGAAGATTACAGGAGCTGTGGATAGTGATGAAGATTGTCAGAGATAACAGCAGGTTATATATAGATAGGCTGCAAAATTGGCAGAGAGATGGCAGATGGGATTTAACCCGGTCAAATGCGAGGTGATGCATTTTGGTTGATCCAATTCAGGTGGGACTATAAAATAAATGGTAGAACCATCAGGACTATAGAGACACAGAGAGATCGGGGCGTGCAGGTCCACAGTTCCTTAAAAGTGGCAGCACAGGTGGAAATTGTGATAAAGGAAGCATATGACATGCTTGCCTTCATCTGACGGGGCATCGAGTATAAAAGTTCGTAAATTATGTTACAGTCATATAAAACACTGGTTCGGTTGCATTTGGAATACCGTGTCTAATTCTGGTCACCGCACTACCAGAAGGACGTGGAGGCTTTGGGGAGAGTACAGGAAAGGTTCACCAGGATGTTGCCTGGTGTGGAGGGTATTAGCTATGAGGAAAGATTGAATAAACCGTGATTGTTCTCCCGAGAGAGACGG
This sequence comes from Scyliorhinus canicula, assembly GCF_902713615.1. Taxonomy (NCBI): domain Eukaryota; kingdom Metazoa; phylum Chordata; class Chondrichthyes; order Carcharhiniformes; family Scyliorhinidae; genus Scyliorhinus; species Scyliorhinus canicula. The sequence goes on from NC_052163.1 coordinate 2,485,250, forward strand.
AGGCTGAGGGGCGACCTGACAGAAGTTTAGAAAATTATGTGAGGTATAGATAAGGTGAACAGTTGGAGGCTTTTTCCCAGGGCGGAAATGACAATGACAAGGGGGCACAGGTTCAAGGTGACTGGGAGCAGGTTCAGTTGAGGTGTGGGGGTAAGTTTTTTTTACAGAGTGGTGGTGGCCTGGAATGCACTGCCAAGTGAGATGGTTGAGGCAGATTCGTTAGCAAACTTTAAGATGTATCTTGATAGACACATGAACAGGAGGGGTACTGAAGGATATCGGCGGTTAGTCTAGATAGGACACGTGATCGGCGCAGGCTTGGAGGGTCGAAGGGCCTGTTTCTGTGTTGTACTGTTCTCTGTTCTCTTTGTTGTTTGTTGATGATACTAAAATAGGTGAGAAAGCAGGCAGTGAAGAGGAGATACAGACGGATTTAATAAATCCATGTTAACTGTCTAATCCCCTGGGTGGCAGGGTGGCACGGTGGTTAGCATTGCTGCCTCACGGCGCCGAGGGCCTGGGTATGATCCCGGCCCCGGGTCAGTGTCCGTGTGGGGTTTGCACATTCTTCCCGTGGCTGGGTGGGTCTCACCCCCACACGCAAAGACAGTGGCGTGCAGAGGGGGGGGGGGGGGGGGGGGGGGGGCGACGGTGCATTGGCCCCGGGCATCCATTGGATGGGGGCTTCCAATCAGAGAAGGAAATAATTTTATTTATTTTTTTTTTTAAATTTAAAATTTAGATTACCCAATTATTTTTTTCAATTAAGGGGCAATTTAGTGTGGCCAATCCACCTACTCTGCACATTTTTTGGGTTGTGGGGGCGAAACCCACGCAGACACAGGGAGAATGTGCAAACTCCACACGGACAGTGACCCAGAGCCGGGATCGAACCTGGGACCTCAGTTCCGTGAGGCGGTTGTGCTAACCACTAGGCCATCGTGCTGCCCCAGAGAAGGAAATAAGATAGTAATTTTAAAATTTCAGCGGTGATAAATCAATTTTTGGAGGCTCACCACACTGCAGAGGCAGTTGTTAGCCCTTTATTCCTTTAACATGGTGTACCCTTTCTGTCGAGAGAAAATGGTGCTTCTCCCCATCCCCCCACACGCATGCGCATGATGTACGTGGTGCAACCATCAAAAGCAACAAGCAGACGTGGCTGTTCATTCCTGCGTTTCCTCGAGTCATAACTTGTCTTTTCTTCAGCTTTCTGTGCATCTAGATTAGTTCTTTTACCTACTCAGGTCAGTGAATAGCTCTAGAACAGGTGCAACTATGTTTTTTATAGGTTTTTTGGTGATATTTAATGAAATATTTATGTGGGATGTAGTAAGAGTGAAGCCTGGATGATCAGAGGACTGCTATGGCATTTAATCTCGGAATAGGAGACATTTATTCCTTAACATGCTAATATTCGAATACAGATACCACTAATTTGCAAGTCTATGATATAAATTGCACACAAATTATCAGTGGAGAATCAGTGTGAAATAATTTGATACGAAGGAACAAAGAAATGAAATATGGTTTATCCGTCTGCAACTGACCAATTGTTTACCATTTTCTTCCCATTTTCACATGCGTCTTACGGTTTTTGAGATAGAAAATGAAATGTTACGAGTATTTCGTGTACAACCGAGTGGAGCACAGAACAGGAAAAAAAAGAGGGCCAGAGTCGAAGAAGAGTCCCATCAAAGAGGGGCATTAGATGCATGGATAAAAAGAAGTAAAGAAGAAGTAGGAGAACCTGGAGAAGTAAAAGATGATGTGGGTGCAGAGAAAGATTTTTCTGATACGGATTCAGCTCGGTCAGAACATAATACTCTCTCTCTCCTCAGTCTCGTTGTCAGGATGATGATCCATGTGAAGAAAATAAAGAAGATTTTAGCATATTTTTGCAAAGAAGCGATTTTGGCTGTTTGAAGAAACCGATTCCAGATCATTTGAAGATGAAAATATTACAACATGGCCCTGAAAGATATCAGAGTAAAAGTGGTCCATTTGCTGAGAAGGATGGGAGATCATTTTCCAAACAGTGGTTTGATAAAGTTTCCACAAACGGAGAAATTGTGGAGAGAAAATGGTTGTTATACTCTCCATATCGGAAAGCATGCTACTGTTTTGTTTGCTTTTTGTTTTCATAGGAGCATTTGTCGTCTGTGTCAAACTTTGGAAAGGAAGACGGTTTCTCCACTTGGAGAAAATTAAATCCCACAATACCTGACCATGAGAAAAGCCCTTCTCATAGAGCTCACATGAGGGAATACCTGAACCTCGCAGTTCGACTCCATCATTCAACTACGATAGATGCTGAACTTCAACAGCAAATGTCTGCTGAAAAGAAAAGATGGAAAGCTATAACTGAACGGATTGTCGAGGTTATATCTTTTCTGGCAAAACAGAATCTGGCCTATCGTGGACATCGAGGAGAAGGAATATCTGGGTTATCAGAGCCAGGGGAGACAGTCAGTGAAAATACAGGAAACTTTCTAGCAACAATCAGACTTTTGGCCAAATATGATGACATCTTAGCAAAACACTTGCAGAGAGGGAAAGAGAAACCAAAAAGTGTCACCTACTTGTCCAACAGAATTCAAAACGAAATAATCAATCTTCTTGGTGAAACTGTCAAGAAAAATATAATTTCCGAAATTAAGGACGCAAAATATTTTAGCATAATGCTGGATTCAACTCCAGATATTGCCCATGAAGATCAGGTTTCTGAAATTCTGCATTACGTTCATATTGATGAAAACAGAAAAGTAGATATAAAGGAGACATTTCTGGGATTTTTTCAAGTCAACAAGAAAGATGCAGTCAGCCTGGTAAATAAAATTCAGGAAAAATTGGAAGACGACAAAATTTCCATGAATGACTGTCGTGGTCAAGCATATGATAACGCAGCAGTTATGGCTGGAGTGAGAGGAGGTGTTCAACAAAAAATTCTGAAGTTAACCCAAAAGCTGTGTTTGTGAACTGCGAGAACCACAGCCTCAATTTGGCCTGTGTCCATGCAAGTGAGGTGCAACCTGTTGTTGTTACATTTTTTGGCATTCTAGAAAAACTCTTTACTTTTTTTCTTCATCTACTTCTCGTTGGGAAGTGTTAAAATCATTTGTCACTCGGACTGTGAAAAGACAGTGTGACACAAGATGGAGTTCCAGCCATGATGCTGTGCAAGTAATCCACGAAGAGTGTGACAACGTTATTGCAAGCCTTCAACACCTGCTGGAAGGAGAATTTTCAAGGGAAACTAAATCTGATGCAGGATCGCTACTGAACTCTATTCAACAGTTCCCGTTTATAGCTTTATTAAATTTTTGGTACTCAGTTTTATCATCAGTGGAGAAAGTCTCAAAACATTTGCAGGATCCGAAAATGGGGTTCCATGAAGCTTCTTGTGATCTGAGAGGACTTATTCATATCTTGAATTTGAAGAATGACGAAATTATCCACAATGCAATAGATTTAGCCAATGAATATTGTGAAAATTGGGGAATACCAATTGCACGAACAAGGAGAAGAAGAATAATGCCTGGAGAGTCAGCAAGACATAGTGGATTGACGGCACAAGAAGAAATGAATAGGGTAATGGTAGAGATTGTGACCAGATTAAAAACTGAAATTGAAGACCGCAGTGTCCGTCTTCAAAGACTCAGTGACCGATTTTCTTTTCTTCTGAACTTGAATTCAGTAGTGATTGAAGATGAACAAGAAAGAGAGAAATTAAAAAAGGAATGTTCAGACGTTGCAAATTATTATGACAATGATGTGGTTGCAATTCAGTTATATGACAAAATTATTGATTTTGTGATGCTCCTTCGAGCTGGAGAGAATAGAGTTCCCCCTGATCCTAAAGATGCTCTGGAGTCTTTACTGCAGTATGGGAGGGATGTCTTTCCGACGCTGTGTGTTTCATACAGATTACTGCTTACAATCGCATTTTCAGTCGCAAGCTGTGAAAGGTCATTTTCAAAACTGAAATTAATAAAAACATATCTGAGGTCTTCTATGTCACAGGAGCGACTGACCAACCTGGCTTTAATAAGCATTGAAAAAGAATTTCTCACAGCTGATGTAAAAAGTGAAGTAGTTCAGGTGTTTTGTGACAGGAGGTATCATTTGGGGAAAAGAACTTAATAAATTTGATTGATTTATATTAAAATCGAATAAAGCGTTTATTTCATGTTTCATCTGTGTTTATATATTCAAAATGTTTTCCTTTCTCATAATATTTCTCAGTATATTAGGCCTTATACTTGAGTCTTTGGGGCATACAATCAAGATTTGCCCCGGGCATCACCAGACCTCTGCACATCACTGCGCAAAGATATTCTGGGTAGGTGAATTGGTCACACTAAATTGCCCCTTAATTGGAAAAAATAATTGGGTACTCTAAATTTAAAAAAGAAAAAACTCTTGTCTTATCCGGTTACATTGTCTACGTGTCCTGTTATCGCATCCTTTATAACAGACTCCTGATGTTGGGCTAACTGGTCTGCAATTCCCTCAGTTCTCCATCCCTCCTTTTTTTCAAAAAAATAGCAGGGTTACATTTGCCCCCCATAATCTGCCAGGTTTGATCCAGAATCTACAGAATTTTGGAAGTTGACAACCAACATATCCACCATTTCCATGGCCCCCTCCTTTACTACCCTGGGATGTCGATTATCAGCCCCGGGGATTTATCGGCTTTCAGTCCCATTAATTTCTCCGACACGATTTTTCCAGTCATACTAATTTCCATCAATTCCTCCTTCTCACTAGACCCTTGATTCCTTTACATTTCTGGGAAGTTATTTGTGTTTTCCTCCGTGAAGATAGAACTAAAGTAGTTGTTTAATTGCTCTGCCATTTCCTTGTTCTCCATTATAAATTCTCCTGTTTCAGGCTGTAAGGGGCCTACATTTGTCTTCACTAATCTTTTTCTTTTTACATTCTTCTCGAAACTTTACAGTCCGCTTTTATGTTACTTGCAAGCTTACTCTGATACGCTATTTTTCCACTCAATCAATCGCCTTGTCCTCCTTTGCTGAATTACTTACCTTCCCCCAATCGTCAGGTTTGCTCTTTTCCTAGCAACTTTATATGACTCCTCTTTGAATTTAATATTATTCTCGCTACTTTTCTTGTGTTTTTGCAGCAAAAGGAATGTATAATTCACCGCACTCATTTGTCCCTTAAACACTCGCCATTGGCTATCCACCGTCAAGCCTTTTAATGAAGCTACCCATTCTATCTTAGCTAACTCATGGCTCATGCCATCCACCAGGCTCATTCCCACAGTAAGGGCAGTTGTGTTCCTGAGTCGGCCATCATATTTCTTTAGTTTGTGTTATACTGGCAAGGATGTTCTCAAAAGGTTTTGGCGGGTCTTAACCTTCAATGACAGTAGGCAGGAAATTCCAGGATACTAATCTCATAACACAAGAACAGTGATCTGGTGCAGATTAGACAAGCCCCACGACACACCATCTCAATGTTTTCCATTTTCCCCTTTGAATCATCACATTCAAGCGCCAATACTCAGATGCTCCATTCTTTAGGATCCCAAAACCTTTTTTTTGCCCCGTACCATGTGGCAAACATTCCCAACTTTACACTAAAAACTGCAAATCACAATGACAGAAATGTGGCAGAAACAGTACAAATTACAGACAGAAAATGTCAACTGAAAAACAGTATACAGTATGTGGAAGTATACACACCAGAAAATTCCCCTGGGTTAGCAGCCCAGTATACAGTACACAGTATACAGTATGTGAAAGTATACACACCAGAAAACTCCCCTGGGTTAGCAGCCCAAGAGAAACGAAGCATGAGAAGAAAAATGCCAATTAGCTTGAGAATGAAAGTTTTTTCTACCATTACCTACATACAGTATATTCGAAGCTGTACTCCCGTGTCACCTGCAAAATGCAATAGCGATGAGAAGGGAGAAACAGGCAGTTTTCGGGTCTGCTGCTATAATGTGTGCACACGAATGCATGAAAGTAACATATTTACTCGGTTTGCTTGCACAAAAGGCATCAGCGAAAAGTGCAACAAGGAACATGCAAAGGACAGAACAGAAATGGGCTTCAGAAGCAAGCATCGCAAAACACCAAACCACTTTGTGTCCATGTGCATTATAAAGCAGTTTTTATACTTTCTGAACACACACACGATCCGCATGCTGTAAATACACAGCCTGCTTTGCAAAACTACCTGAACAAAGCCGCAGAGATTAGTAAATGATAGATAGCCAGTTAGAATAAGCTTATTGGTAAGATTGCAGAAATTCTGGAATAAAAAGTTCCTTTTTGGAGATGCGATAATTGAGGTAAATTCAGCCATTTTGGGTAAAATGAAAGAAAGGAACAAAGGAGGAGGAACATCCTCAAGTTGATGCAAGAGGAGATTCTCTGCATTAATCTATTCGTACATCTGACTCACAGACAGAAATACATCTCAACATTCCAGAGCTGTTCTGCAACACCCCTTAAAGGACTAAGAATATTAATCAAACTGGAAATCAGCTTGTGATCTTAACCTCAACATCCACTCAGACACATTGATTTCTCTTCCCACACAGCTTTTATACATCAGGTTCCAAGGAAACATTGTTTAAAAATCGAGGTTTTAGGTGAGAGAGAGAGAGAGAAAGCGTCTCTCTCTCTCTCTCTCTTCCTGCTCGGGCGCAACAGAATGAGGGAAAGAGTGCGCTCCTGAGCAACGGAACGAGGGAGAGAGAGAGCGTGCGCAATGGAACGAGAGAGAGCAGTGATATTTTTCTTACAAGCCACTGGTCTATCAAGTCATTGGGCACACAAGAGAATGTCTTTTTCGTCAGAATTGTAAAATATATCAAAAGCTTGAGAGATAAAATGGCATTAAAATTAGCTTTAAGATACTAAGCCTTCATCAGAAAAACGAGTTTGGGAATAAATGTCCATATAAGTAATATAAAGAATAGATAATGTGACAAGATTTAAGCACAAGTTGATTTGAGACCAAGCACAATTCAAGTTATTTTGGTTAACTTCCTCAAATGATATTCTACTTTGAAAGTTTTTTCAATACTTGCATCCTCTCTAACTTGTCTGGAACTCTACTCTTAGCCCAGTTCCTCAGGTTAAATCCCCCTTTGCAATTCACTCCACACCCTCATCCTACACTACAGCTATCACCTCTTCTGATTCCACGCACCAGCATGTATCCGGTCTCTCTGGTATTTAATGCATGCTCATCATCCATTCCCCAATTAGTCGCACAGTTCTCAACCGCCTTGACTCCACCCAAACTTTGCCGAATCCTGTTTTCACCCTGTTACCCCTCTTGTTTATTTTCAGAAAGTTGCCTACATTTTCTGTCAGCCAGCCAGTGCACCTCTGTAAAGCACCTTGAGACAGTTACATTAAAGGTACCAAATAAATACAAGTAATTGTTGTTTGCGGCCATAACGAAAGTCAGTCGGAGGAAATAGTCGTTGCAACATTATCGCCTTTGTTGATAGTTCCAAAACAGGCTCATGAAAGACAAATTTTGGATTAGGACTGCAGTTTCATTGTTTTCATTTTTTTTTCTTTACAGATTATTGCTAATTGCACAAAACAAAATGATTTAGAGGAATTTTCTTTGAAAATAATCAATCATATTACAAATTTGTTTACGGTAACTAAACGCATGTGCAATTGAACCTGAACACAAAATAGAAAGGAATACTTTCAGTAACATAATATGTCCCTCCCTTGACTAGTAATTAGATACCATTCTTTGGAAAGTCATTTCAGGCGGTAGAATAGTTTACAGGTCTGAGTTGCAGCATGTGGTATATATTTTGCCCATCATCGCCCACTAGAGGGAGAAGCTACTCAGTTTCTGGTGGGAGTGATTCAGACAAGCTATAAATGTGCAGGGATCTTTGTTTTTGCATGCTAGATCTGGCATGCTGCTCAGAAGCTACTTCATCTTAGCGACGTGGGGTAATTACAGAGTTAAACAAGGCTGCGCTTCATCACTCTGTCAGATCTTACACTTACCCAGCAAATTTGCCCCCTCATCCACGTCAGCAATAAGCTCAGAAGCTGATTGGGATAGTTCATCAAAAATAGATTCTGTGTTTCTATCAAATGCTTTGTTCTCTATTCCCTGGGTTGGTGTGCTGTAAAAATATAAAAGCAGAAATTAACCAGTTACTTGACATGATTTGGTGTCAAGGGGCGGAATTCTCCAACCCCCCCGCTGGGTGGGAGAATCGCCAGGGGCCGGCGTGAATCCCGCCCCGCCGTCCTCCCAAATCTCCCGCCCCCCAAAAACCGGCCTGGCGTGAGTCTCGGAGAATGGCAGGGTCCGGCGCGACTCAATGGGCCCTGGGGCTGTCCGATGGGCCGAAGTCCCGCCCGTCTGCAGCCGGTCCTGCCGGCGTAAATTAGGGTAGGTCCCTTACCGGCAGGACCTGGCGACGTGGGCGGGCTCCGGGGTTCTTGGGGGATCGCGGGGGATCGGGCCCCGGGAGGTGCCCCCACGGTGGCCTGGCTCACGGTCGGGGCCCACCAATCCGCAGGCGGGCCTGTGCCATGGGGGCACTTTATTCCTTCCACACCGGAGGCTGTGGTCATCCGCCATTCCCGGTGCAGAGGTGAATCCCAGTGCGCATGCGCGGGGATGACGCCAGCACGTGCTGGCGCTCCCACGCATGTGCCGACTCGCGCCGGCCAGCGGAGGCCCTTCGCCGCCGGTCGGCGTGGTGCCAGGCCCCTATCCCGCTGGCCAGCGGGGCTCAAACCACTACAGGGCGGGCCTAGCCCCTGAAGGTGCGGAGGATTCCACACTTTTGGGGCGGCCCGACGCCGGAGTGATTCATGCCACTCCGCCCCGCCGGGACCCCCCCGCCCCGCACGGTATGGGAGAATCCCGCTCAAGATTTCTAAACCCCTTGGAATATGGAGCTGCCATTAAGAAGTACAAACAGCACAACTGCAAAATTAAAAGTGTAACAAACAGCCAGTAGTTGAATTGTAATTCTTGGCTCACAACTAAGTCATACATCAACACTTTTCAAATATCCAGCTCTTAAAATTACTTTTCCATCATTTCACACACCCCAGTTGGTCCTATTGGCTCAAATAAAGATCCCAGATTAATTTGTGAATTAAAAGTGTTTTAACTTTGCAGTGGGAGGGGCGCAGAAAACGGGCCTTTTCCCATCAGAATTTCTGATGAAAGGCCACAGACCCGGAATTCGGTTTCTCTCTCCATAGATATTGCCTGCCCTGCTGAGTATTTCCAACATTTTCTGTTTTTACATTAAATAGAAGTGTATGTTGATATAATTGCTGACAGTCTGTGTGCTCAAGGGCAATATACATAGAAATAGAGGAGCAGATAGGTAGACAGATTTTGGAAAGGAGTAAATAAACAGGGTTGTTGTGATGGGAGACTTTAACTTCCCCAATATTGACAAGGACTCACTTAGTGCTAGGGGCTTAGACGGGGAAGAGTTTGTAAGGAACATCCAGGAGGGCTTCTTAAAAATATATGTAGATAATCCAACTACGGAAGGGGCTATACTGGACCTGGTATTGGGGAATGAGCCCGGCCAGGTGGTAGAAGTTTCAGTAGGGAAGCATTTTGAGAACAGTGACCACAATTCAGTAAGTTTTAAAGTGCTGGTGGATAAGGATAAGAGTGGTCCTAGGGTGAATGTGCTAAATTGGGGGAAGGCTAATTATAACAATATTAGGCGGGAACTGAAGAACCTAGATTGGGGGCGGATGTTTGAAGGTAAATCAACATCTGACATGTGGGAGGCTTTCAAATGTCAGTTGAAAGGAATTCAGGACTGGCATGTTGCTGTGAGGAAGAAGGATAAATAGATAAACAGGGCAAATTTCGAGAACCTTGGATAACGAGAGATATTGTAGGCCTCGTCAAAAAGAAAAAGGAGGCATTTGTCAGGGCGAGAAGGCTGGGAACAGACGAAGCCTGTGTGGAATATAAGGAAAGTACGAAGGAAATTAAGCAAGGAGTCAGGAGGGCAAAAAGGGGTCATGAAAAGTCATTGGCAAATAGGGTTAAGGAAAATCCTAAGGCTTTTTACACATGCATAAAAAGCAAGAGGGTAGCCAGGGAAAGGGTTGGCCCACTAAAGGCCAGGGGAGGGAATCTATGTGTGCAACCGGAGGAAATGGGCAAGGTATTAAATGAATACTTTGCATCAGTATTCACCAAAGAGAAGGAATTGGTGGATGTTGAGTCTGGAGAAGGGTGTGTAGATAGCCTGGGTCACATTGAGATTCGAGGTGTTGGGCATCTTGGAACGTATTAAGGTGGATAAGTCCCCAGGGCCTGATGGGATCTACCCCAGAATACTGAAGGAGGCAAGAGAGGAAATTGCTGAGGCTGTGACAGAAATATTTAGATCCTCACTGTCTTCAGGTGATGTACTGGAGGACTAGAGAATAGCCAATGATGTTCCTTTGTTTAAGAAGGGTAGCAAGGATAATCCAGGGAACTACAGGCCGGTGAGCCTTACGTCAATAGTTGGAAAATTACTGGAGAGAATTCTTCGAGACAGGATCTACTCCCATTTGGAAGCAAGTGGACGTATTAGAGGGAGGCAGCACGGTTTTGTGAAGGGGAGGTCGTGTCTCACTAACGTGAGAGAGTTTTTCGAGGAGGTCACAAAAATGTTTGATACAGGTAGTGCAGTGGATGTTGTCTATATGGACTTCAGTACGGCCTTTGACAAGGTTCCCCCATGGTAGACTGGTACAAAAGGTGAAGTCACACGGGATCAGGGGTGAGCTGGCAAGATGGATGCAGAACTGGCTAGGTCAAAGAAGGCAGAGAGTAGCAATGGAAGGGTGCTTTTCTGATTGGAGGGCTGTGACTGGTGGTGTTCCGCAGGGATCAGTGCTCTCACTGGAATGACAGAGGTTGAGGGGCGACCTGATAGAGGTCTACAAATTTATGAGGGGCATAGACAGGGCGGATAGTCAGAGACATTTTCCCAGGGTAGAGGGGTCAATTACTTGGGAGCATAGGTTTAAGGTGTGAGGGGCAAGGTTTAGAGGAGATGTACGAGGCACTACGCAGAGGGTAGTGGGTGCCTGGAACTCGCTGCCGGAGGTGGTGGTGGAAGCAGGGATGATAGTGATGTTCAAGGGACATCTTGACAAATACATGAATAGGATGGGAACAGAGGGATACGGACCCCGTAAGTGTAGAAGATTTTAGTTTCGATGGGCAGCATGATCGGCGCAGGCTTGGAGGGCCGAAGGGCTTATTCCTGTGCTGTCATTTTCTTTGTTCTTTGTTGGAGAATATATAATAGACAAATTAACTGTTAAGGTTACACAATAAAGCGGCACTATAAGAACATTTTGGATAGCCAGTGAAATGTACACACACCTTGCTCCTTTATACCCACTAAGATCTCGGTCCATATCTAATTCAGGGGTCGAGTCAATGATGGCTTGAACGTCTGATTTGTCTTCATTTTCAGTCGCACCTTCAATATTAACAATTACATGTCTGTTAGTCTAAATTATACAGTTTGGATTTTATTGGATATTAGATTTACTAACATTGATGCAAGGGAGCAACTCCAGTACACATGGAGGGAAATATTTTAAACAGGACTGATAATTTTATTGACAATCCCTTGTTATGGAGGTTCTCAACTAAAACCAGCATATTCAACACAAATATAATAAAGCAGGGAGGCGTGGATGTTTCTAGAACAAAAGGGATGTAATTCAGTCCATTGTGTAAGTGGTTGTTTTTTGCTGGAGCCAAGAGTCATTGAGGTTTACAGCATGGAAGCAGGCCCTGTGGCCCAACTTGTCCATCATTTTTACCATTAAGCTGGTCCCAATTGCCCGCATTTGGCATATATCCCTCTATACTCATCTTACCCATGTAACTGTCTAAATGCTTTTTAAAAGACAAAATTGGACCTGCCTCTGGCAGCTCGTTCCAGACACTCACCACCCTCTGTGAAAAAATTGCCCCTCTGGACCCTTTTGTATCTTTCCCCTCTCACCTTAAACCTCTGCCCTCTAGTTTTAGATGTGATGATTCAAACTATTCTCACTGTCATCTATTCCTCCCATATTTATCTATTTTTCCTCAAAAAAACATTTCTTTTGTTGTAATTTTTAAAAATAAATTTGGGAAAAGATATTGATTACTATCTTATCTATGCCCCTCATTATTTTATAGTCCTCTATAAGATCACCCCTAAGCCTCCTGTGCTCCAGGGAAAAAGGTTCCAGTCTATCCAGCCTTTCCTTCGAACTCAAACCATCAAGTCACAGTAACATCCTAGTAAATCTTTTCTGCACACTTTCTAATTTAATAATATCCGTTCTATAATAGGGTGACCAGAACTGTACACAGTATTCCAAGTGTGGCCTTACTCATGTCTTGTACAATTTTAACAAGACGTCCCAATTCCTGTATTCAATGTTCTGATCAATGAAACCATGCATGCAGAATGCTGCCTTCACCACTGTGCACTTGTGACTCCACCTTCAAGGACCTGTATTCCTAGATCTCTTTGTTCTATAATTCTCCCCAACTCCCTACCATTAACAGATCGATCAAAATGCATCACCTCACATTTATCTAAATTAAACTCCATCTGCCATTCATCGGCCTACTAGCCCAATTGATCAAGATCCCGTTGCAACCCTGAATAACCTTCTTCACTCTCCACTATGCCACCAATCTTGGTGTCACCTGCAAACTTACTAACCATGCCTCCTAAATTCTCATCTAAATCATTAATATAAATAACAAATAACAGTGGACCCAGCACCGATCCCTGAGGCACATCGCTGGTCACAGGCCTCCAGTTTGAAAAACAACCCTCTACAACCACCCTTTGTCTTCTGTCGTTAAGCCAATTTTATATCCCATTGGCGACTCCACCCTGGATCCTGTGAGATTCAACTGTATGCAACAACCTACCATGCGGTACCTTGTCAAAGGCCTTGCTAAAGTCCATGTAGACAACGTCGACTGCACAGCCCCCATCTACCTTCTAGGTTACCCCTTCAAAAACGCAATCAAATTCATGAGACATTATTTTCCACTCATGAAGCCATGGTGACGGTCCCTAATCAATACTTGCCTCTCTAAATGCCTGTAAATTCTGTCTCTCAGAATACCTTCTGACAACTTTCCCACCACAGACGTTAGGCTCACCGGTCTGTTGTTCCCAAGCTATTCCCTGCGGCCCTTATTAAACAAAGGCACAATATTTGTTAACCTCGAATCGCCAGGCACCTCACCTGTGGATGTGATGATTCAAATTATTCTCACTGTCATCTATTCCTCCCATATTTATCTATTTTTCCTCAAAAAAACATTTTTTTTGTTGTAATTTTTAAAAATAAATTTGTGAGTACCCAATTCTTTTTTTTTTTCCAATTAAAGGGACAAGTTAACGCGACCAATCCACCTACCTTCCCCGTCTTTGGGTTGTGGGGGTGAAACTCACGCAGAGACGGGGAGAATGTGCAAACTCCACACGGACAGTGACCCAGGGCCTCAGTGCCATGAGGCAGCAGTGCTAACCACTGTGTTACCATGCCATCCTTCCCTCAGGAGATGGAATGGTCTTTGCCCAAACTACTCTGGGGTAAAGCATTCCGTGCTCCAACAATCCGGTTGCATTTTTTCTAACCACTCTCCTCACTATTCCAAGGTAGGAAACATTTCCACTGAAGAGGAGTTCATTCAACAGAGTCTCTATTAGCCACAGTTGCACTTACTAACACAATTCTCCCAGAACGCAAAGTAAAGTGTTTACCATTGTGTGTCTCGGGAGGTTGGTGCAGAATTAGAAATTGGGCACTCTTCATTATGGTGGCATTCCCTACATTATGATGGATAACTGAAGTTCTAGGTTTACAAAACATTACTGGAACAGTTTATTTTAAATTGTAATTTTACATTAAGACGTGCTAGTTTTTTTATGACCAGTCTTTTGTAAATATGAAACCACAACTCCAGATATTTTAAATTAAAACTCCCTGAATTTAGAAAGTTTGTTCATTTTGGAAGAGAACCTGAAACATTTTTCTGCACAAAGTTTGTTTCGTTACAGACAAAATCTTGAGGGTAGGAAAGGCTTCCAGTGTTCACTAAAGCCAGAGCTGGGAAGCAGATGGCTTATATTTAACCCACTCTCTTTCTCCTTCATCCTTTTAGTCAATCCCTACCCTGAAAGGAAAAAGTTGCTTTTCTATAGCACCTTCCATCATCTCGCAACTTCCTGAAGCACTTTATAGCCAATGAAATACATTTGAGAGATAGTCACTGTTATAACACAGGAAAATGTCACAGTCAATTTGAGCACAACAACATTTTAGTGGCCGCAGTAATGTTGATTGAGGTATAAATGTTGACCAGGAGTCTGAAGCAACACCCTGACTCACTGAGTACTGCCATGGAATCTCTTCATCCACCTAAAAAGTCAGTCAGGTCCTCCATTCAACATCTGTATCTGAAAGATGGTACGTCTGGCAGTGCAGCACTCTCTCAGTACTCAGTTGACTATTAGCCTCGATTGTGACTTCAAGGCAGTGAATCATTGAATCCTTACAGTGCAGGAGGTGGCCATTTGTCCCTTCGTGTGAGCACCCACCCTCCGAAAGAGCACCCCACCTGCGCCCACGATCCCGCCGTAACCCAGCTAACCTTTTGGAAAGCAAGGGGCAATTTAGCACAGCCAATTGCACCCAACCTGCACATCTTTGGACTGTAGGAGGAAACTGGAGCATACAGACAGTCACCCATGGTCAGAACTGAACCCGGGTCCCTGGTGCTGTGAGGCAGCAGTGCTGACCACTGTGCCGCCGAAGGAGTGGGAAGTCTCTGGAGTTGGTCTTGAATGCACAGACCTCCAAAAGGGGAGAAAAAAAACATATACATACTCAAAATGTCAGTATTTTCAACAGCACGTTCTTATTTCCGCCACCCACACCTATATGTTGACTATGCAGAAGATAGACTGTCTCCATGGAACACTTCATGCTTCTCACAAGTAATGGTCAACTTCAAGTGGAAGAGACTATTTTGTAAGGTGGAAATCTCATCACCTATAAGGAATAATCAGGAATGGCTTTGACTTGGCTTTACTTGTAATTCCAGTGAGTTTGTTTATTTAAATACTAATAGCGGTGTAGGAAAACTGTACTGCAATAATTTATATAGCTATCTTAATAATTCAGCTCCCACACACACTAGCACTACAGCTGTTTTGAAAAATAAATTCAAAGAAAAAAGATTTAATAGATTTGGTCAACTTCTCCTCATCTCATTCCCAAACAAACTTTCGAAGAATCCAGGTTGCCATTGACATCCCTGCAGATCCAACTCCCCGACATAATGGCCAAATTTAGCAGCTGAAGATGATAGTCTAAATATACCAATGTTCCAAAGTGAATGCGTCTTTTTCTGTTAATCAGGTTCATCTCCCCCAACAAGATAGGTGTGGGATATATATACCAATTGAAGAGAGATGGGCAGGACAACCTGGAATCCCTTCCTAGATGAAAGCAATGAGGAAGGAGGAAAGTGGAGATGTCATCAATATTAAAGTAACTACAAATATTCCTCAATTCCCTCGAAATAACACTTTGTTCGAACAAAACACTTACCAACTGCTGATGTTCTCGTCTCCTGCTGTACCTGCACGTCAATATTTTTCTTGCTGTCTGGTTTCTTGCTTGTTTGGTTTAAGTTTTTGGAGAACCCTTCAGCCTCCAGATTTTCCTTCCTTGGAGAAGCTGAATCTCCCACAGCAGGGTCGGATGGAACCGACAGAGGGGTGTTGGGTTTTGTTGGCACCAAGCTAGAGGTCTGGCTGACATCAGAGAGCTCATCCTAAAATACAAACAGAACTCAAATCAAATTTCAAAAAAGCATGTAGCCCCAGTCAAACAACCGCCAATTACCAATTTCCTAAGCTTTCAAGGGCAAATGAACCAATATCCAGTCAGTCATCCTGTGTTAACATTTTTTGGGGGTGATCAAAGTCACAAGTTCAAAAATTAACAGAAACTTGAGATCATGCAGGGCAAACAAATGCACCTGAAGTTATTGCACAGAGAATGAATGTTAAATTATATGTCGGAGCGGAGCAGCTATGTACCAACATTTCAATGCATCAAATAGTTTCATCAACAAAAACAGCAACAACATGTACTTATACGTTACACCATCAACATAGCAAGACATTCTAAGGTGCTTCACAAGAACATTATCAAATAAATCTGACATCGGGCAGCACGGTGGCGCAGTGGGTTAGCCCTGCTGCCTCAGGGCGCCACGGTCCCAGGTTCGATCCTGGCTCTGGGTCACTGTCCATGTGGAGTTTGCACATTCTCTCCATATGGAGTTTGCACATTCTCCCCATGTTTGCGTGGGTTTCACCCCCACAACCCAAAGATGTGCAGGGTAGGTGGATTGGCCACGCTAAATTGCCCTTAATTGGAAAAAATAAATTGGGTACTCTAAATTTATTTTTTAAATAAATAAATCTGACATCAGGCCATATAAAGAGATATTAACACCGATGCGAAAAGCTTAGTCAGAGCTAAATTTTAAGAAGTGTCTTAAAGTAGGTGAGAGGCAAGAGAAACAGAGAGTTCTTTAAGGAGAGAATTACAGAGACAAGGACACAAGCAGCTGAAGGCACAGCCCAGCAATGGTGGGAGAATGAGGCCAGAACTAGAGGAATGCAGAGGTCATGGATTGCTAAAAGGTATTTGATAAAGTGCCATATAACAGGCTTGTCAGCAAAGTTAAAGCCCAAGGAATAAAAGGAACAGCAGCATGGACAGGAAAAGAGGGTGCTTGTGAATGGCTGTTTATTTGGACTAGAAGAAGGTATGTAGCGGGTTCCCCAGGGGTGATATTAGCACCTCGACTTTTCTTGATGTATATTCATTACCTAGACTGTACAGGACACAACGTCAAAATTTGTAGACGGCACACAACTTGGAAGTGCTCGGCAAAATTTGCGTAGGATGTCAAATGTCAATGTCAAACTTCAAAAGAACAGAAACAGGCTGGTGGAATGAGTGGGCAAACAACAGCTTAAATTTAATGCAGAGAAGTAGAAAATTATACATTTTGATAGCAAGAATGAGAAGCAGCAGTACAAAGTAAAGCATATAGATACTAAAGATGGTTCAAGAGCAGAGAGACCTGGGGATATAGCTGCACAAATTACTGAAGTTGGCAGGGCAGGTTAAGAAAGCCATTATTAAAGCATACATGATCCTGGATTTTATAAATAGGGGCAATATAGTACAAAAACAAGATGTTCTAATAAATCTGTATAAAACGCTGATTCAACCTCAACTGATGTATTGTATCCTGTTCTGGGCACCACATTTCAGGAAGGATTTGAAGGCATTAGAAATTTAATGAAAATCGCTTATTGTCACGAGTAGGCTTCAATGAAGTTACTGTGAAAAGCCCCTAGTCGCCACATTCCGGCGCCTGTCCGGGGAGGCTGGTACGGGAATCGAACCGTGCTGCTGGCCTGCTTGGTCTGCTTTAAAAGCCAACAATTTAGCCTTGTGCTAAACCAGCAGCATGCAGGAAAGATTCACAAGACTGACTCCAGGGATTAGGAACTTCAGTTATGTGCATAGGTTAGAGAAGATGGGGGTTGTTTTCCTCGAAGAAGATTAAGAGGCGCTTTGATAGAGGTGTTGAAAATCATGAGGGCTCTAGACAAAGTAGATAGAGAGAAACTGATCACTTGGGCAGAAAGTTGGAGAAGTAGACGTGGATGATTTAAGGGGATTGGTTTAAGTAACATAATTACAAAGATCTGGAATGCACATCCTGAGAGTGTGATGGCAGTAGATTCAACTGAAGCCTTCAAGAAAGGGGGAAAGGATTGCAGACTTTGGGAAAGGATGGTGGAGTGGGAGTAGCTGAGTTGCTCTTGTCGAGAGCCAGCACAGATAACAACAGGTTAAATGTCCTTTATCTGTGATGTAGCCGTTAGGAGTTTGAGGGTTGTAGGAGGCCACAGTGTTGGGAGGGATTTGAAAACAAGGGTGAGAATATTAAAACTGAAGTGGTGCTTAACACTTTTTAGGACAGGATCAACTGAATTTTGGGTGACCGCAACTTTGCAGAGTTGAAAACTTGGTAGGTTAGTCAGGAATGCACTGGAGAATTCAACTCTATAACTAGCAAAAGCATGCATGAGGGTTTCAATAGATAAACTGAGGCCTGGTAGACAAAATGAAGTATTCCCAAATACATTCTGAAAGCTAAAGTTACAAAACAGTTCCTTTAACAACCTCAGGATACCCATTGAAGCACAAAAGAATAGATTATTTGGTTAAACCTGGAGTATATATTACTGTCATTGAAGTTACAATAGGCCCTGTGAACAGGTACTCAAACTGAACGGACTGATGCAATACGTGAGCCAGGAATGGGGCATGGACGAAGAACAACTCGTTAAAGCAATGGCAAAACCAGAACCCAAGGCATTAAAAAATTTAGCTTTGCCTATTGTTGGCAGAAACCAAGTGTGGATGTGAGCATCCTGGTCACAAAGAGTTAGTGCTAGGGTTAACCCTGTATGGTAGTCAAGGAGGACCCAGAAAGGAGAGTCAACAATGATTTATTTTCGGGCAGCACGGTGGTGCAGTGGTTCACACTGCTGCCTCAGATCCTGGATCACTGTTCGTGTGGAGTTTGCACATTCGCCCCATGTTTGCCTAAGTTTCTCCCCCATGATGGGGTGTAGTTAATTTGTTCGTAATCTAGGACAAAAGTTCGGCACAACATCGTGGGCTGAAGGGACTATTCTGTGCTGTATTTTTCTATGTTCTATGTTCTAACCCAACGATGTGCAGGGTAGGTGGATTGGCCACGCTAAATTTCCCCTTAATTGGAAAAAAATGAATTGGGTACTCTAAATTTATTTTAAAAAAACAATGATTTATTTTTAACCCTTGGTTTAGGAAAATATACATAAGCAACAGTCCCAACGGAGACGATTCTGAAACCCCAGCTCCTAACTGGGCCAGGTTTTATCCTGTGGAATTAACAAAGCCGCTGTTGCGCCTCCGCCCCTCAGTAGGGGAAGCACACACTCCACGAGGCTCACGGGGAAATGAATTGGGTCATCCCCATGGGGTTATAACACCCTGCCTTGCAATTACTCTCAATGGTAATCACTGCAAACATCTGTTATTTCCTAAACTGAGCATCTGATTAATGTCTCCCATTACCTTACAATGCAGGGGTCATTCATCATCTTCATTACTATTGGTGATCCCAAGTATCAATATGAACACAGTCACTGTTTTTATCTGCTCACAGGCCAAATTTGAACACTTTTATGATTTTGTTTTAAATAGAGGTATGATAATGTTATGGAAATGCTGCACCCATAATGAGAGAGTGTCAACGCATTTAAATATTTTCAGTTATCTATTCAAAAGAGTAGGGTTATAGTTCCAGGTAGCTCTACACAAGATATTTGCTGTTGGATTTTACTAGATAAAAGACAGATGAAAAACGCCATGCATCATCTATCAGTTTAGAACAATCTCCCCATTGTGGCAACAAAGTCATTCCAGATCTACTGCTCTGTAAAAATGATGCAAAAGCTGTTTAACAAAAGCTGGGAAGATCACGCACCTGAGAATGGAGGAAAGTCAAGAGGGGTAGACTTACAATCAGAAAAGGATACAAATTGGTTTTAGACCAGGGAAAAGTACAATAAATTAATTGCTTGTGATGATGGGTTTTGGATAAATTTATAAAACATAACATCCACTGTTACAACTTTTGGGATTTTGAGCAGACCTTTGATGGTGTATAGTAAGACAGAATATGGCAAACCTCGAGAATATATGGTAATCCCAAAATCCTTGCCAAAATTAGAGAAAAGGGGTTTAGATCAGCAGTTGGAGCGAGACGCAGATGCCTAATTTATTGAATCTAGAACAAGATACAGTAATGAATCTTGCAATTGAAAGCTGTTGGGCTAAAACTACTTGGATATTTTGCAAGTGTAATGCACTGCAAGTAAACAAGAAATCAAACTCTGGCATGTACATTAAACTACTCCCACAAGCATCCTCCACTCAGCTTTGCTATGCAAGCCCTTTCACATTATGCATTCACAGCAAGGTTGTAATTGTTGCTTAAAGTGGAGGCTAATATACAATCGTGACCAGTGTTACACCAACATTTATTTTGTCAGTACATTTAGGCTGGTGTTCACTCAATTCCTGCACTATCAAAATCTCCCATGCACACTAATCGCTCACTTAATTGCACAATACCATTTACTATTCAGGACGTTGCATCTCCCATTTTCACACTGACATGAAAGATTTGACCTTCAGATGGATTTCCCACTGGATGCAATGCCGAGTTAATCACTGTGCTCTCCTGATGTAACCAGCAGCAACCAAACCCCCACTGATCAGACTGCAGGATGCAGCATTTTGAAAGGAAATAAATACAAACAACTATAGCAACAGGATCAACCAAGAAGTGATCTGCTTATTTCCAACTATTTCCCTTCAGCATTCAATTTTCAGGCATTCTTCATCCATTCTCACGATGTTGAAATTAAGATTAATTATGGTAAACATTTCTCCCAGCCAATGGCATTAAACGGGTGGCACTGGGTCAGCCGCCAAATGCATGCAGTGTTTCATATTCAGTTATATTGGAGTCAACAGTTATTCAGTTATATTGGAGTCAACAGAATTAAATATCAGGTGCCCAACACAACAGGCAGCAAATCCAATACCAAAATCCAAATCCAATATGCCTTTGCCAGAGACAGAATTCTATCATTTTTTGTCATGACAATAGAGGCTGACAGAAATATATTAGTGAGAAAGGATCTTGGCCCAGAAAATTAGGAAGTAGACTCAGTATGGGTGGAGGTTCAAAATTTAAGGGTCAGAAAGCACTGGCGGGAGTAATTTCTAGGCTCCCGAACAGAAGTTATACTTTTGGGCAGAATATTAAACAAGAAATGATTGGACTTGTAACAAAGGTAACATAACAGTTGTGAGGGGCTGAATTAGCCCTAAAAGATGAGTTTATAGAATTCTTTTGTGACTATCTCCTGCAGCAACATCCTGCACATCCAGCTAGGGATAAAGTTAACGAGGCAGAGTTAATAAGTGATGTGACAGTAAAAGATCCACTGTGAAATTGTGATTATAATACAATGAATTCTACATTAAATTTGGAAACTACATACTCCAATCACAAAGAAGAATGTTAAACCTAAAGCCAATTACACAGGTATGAGGGGAAATCTGGCTAAGGAGGATTGGGTACAAAGAAGAAATATGTGTCCGTGAATAAATAGTGGGAAACATTCAATCAAACAATTCAAAATGTTTAACAAGAAATACAAAAGAAAATTGTGCTGATTATCTCAACCAGTTTTTTAAAAAGCAAAGTGGTGGAGTGGGGGTTGGGAAGAGATGAAAATCGCTTATTGTCACGAGTAGACTTCAATGAAGTTACTGTGGAAAGCCCCTAGTCGCCACATTCCGGCGCCTGTTCGGGGAGGCTGTTACGGGAATCAAACCGTGCTGCTGGCCTGCTTGGTCTGCTTTCAAAGCCAGCGATTTAGCCCAGTGTGCTAAACAGCCCCGATTAAACCCTCAATCACATAGGCTGTAAATGGGATCACTTTGTGACAGCCTTTCAAACAGTAGTAGCACTAAAGTGAGAAAAAAACAACATTGCCCAAGCAAAACAGCTCACCCGGTCTGCTGGTTAAAAGAGAAGTGAAGAACGAAAAATAGAAAATACACAGCAAAAAATGGTGAAGCAATATCCAATTGAAATTGACAGCTGAGAATCCAGATGTTTTCATGATAAGATATTTGATGATGGTCTAATTTTGGTTCTTGATGTTATTTATCAATGAAACAAATATATTTTACCCACAGACTGAGTTTACAGTGCACCCTAGCTACAGTCCCCAGGAGGCAGGCACTGTATATGTAATGAGCTATGTGCTGCAATCAATGTTAAGCAATGAAGCAGGGAATACAGCAGGAAGGAAAGCAGCTGGCACAGTTGAATTGATTTATTCACAGTGAGATTGGTGATCTGTAATTCCACACAATAGATGAATAGTATTTTCAGCACAGACTAATTACAGTCTGGATTATGAAACATTATGTCAATGGACAGGGACAATAAGATATCACAAGATAATCCGGTCTCTGGCATGGTAACACAGTGGTTAGCACTGTTGCTTCAAAGTGGCCGGGTCCCAGGTTCGATTCCCCGTTGGGTCACTGTTTGTGTGGAGACTGCACGATCTCCTCATGTCTGCGTGGGTTTCCTCCAGGTGCTCCGGTTTCCTCCCACAAGTCCCAAAAGACGTGCTGTTAGGTGAATTGGACATTCTGAATTCTCCCTCAGTGTCCCCGAACAGGCGCCCGAGTGTGGCAACTAGGGCTTTTCACAATAACTTAATTGCAGTGTTAATGTAATGCAGTGTTAATAAGACAATAATAAAGAATATTATTATTATTAATGCTCTGAATGTCAGTCATTTTGAAGTGCAGAAGTTCTAAATCTGTGAAAATTTCAATTGCAGTCCCTATTGGTGTACAGGAGAATTAATTTCTGTCACTGGGAAAATCAGTTGTCCTCTTAAGAAGGACTGTGTGCTATTCTCAGTGTTATAATAGACTGTATTCAGCTGCTGAATACTCCTGTCCGGAGCATTTCAAACTTGAGCAGTCCAGAAAGGTACAATGCACAGCATTTTTTCAGCATAAATGAATGTTTTAGAAAAGTGACATTGACATTAATTAGCCACCCAAATCCACCTTTCACTTCACAGGCAGGTAGCAAGCCCTGCACCACAGACCCAAAGACATCCCATTATCGAGGGAGTAGAAAAGCACTTTTCAATTTCCAGGGGAGATAATAAAAACAGAAAATGCTGGAAACTCTCAGGCAGTTTTTGTGAAGATCAGGTTGATGATCCTTCATTAGAACTTAAAATATTAACTCGCTTTCTCTCTCCACAGATGCTGCCCAATTTGCTGAGCACTTCCAGCAGTTTCTGTTTTTATTTCAGATTTCCAGCATCTTGCCTTTTGTGAAAACAAGGATCATCATCTGAATTCTTATATTCACATATTCTGCACTGTCAGCTGATGTGAGGGATGGTATCAATTCCTTGCGGAAATCCTACAAATTCTCAAGTTGAAATAACATGAGAATGAATTTACCAGACACATGACTTCATTGCAGGGGCTAGCAGTCTTCAAGAAATCAGAAGGTGAAAAAATATCTGATTCAGATCACAAATGATTTCTGCACATTTTGTGAGCTGTTCTTCTACAGCAGAATCAAGAGAGTGCCTCAATTTTATGGGTGTATACATACACACATATAGAATATATATATTATATAGTAACAAGTTTCATCCATAAGACAGCAATTTAGATAGTGAAACGCCCCCTCAATGCTTTGTAAAACTCAGAAATGCTTGTTTTAATTAATTTCTCTATGTTCGGTGCTTCAAGATGAAATGGCTACAGGTTATATCATTTAAACATTCTTCCCAAAAGCGAAAGATCTGGGTGAATGGAAAGCTCCAGAAGAAATTATGAACATTTTGGTCAAAACGTTCCAGCTCAAAACAAAGGCGTCCTTCGTACATCCCCATACTTATGTGGACTGGGTTGGTAACAACAGCCATATTCAATAGCAATGTACTAAGCTGACTTTCTCCCTTTATCCGTCCCTATCATCACCCTCTCCATCCCCCCGTGACTTTTCAAAAGAATGTGGTCAATTTGGCAGATAGTCATGGATGTTTACAGCATGGAAACTGGCCCTTCGGCCCAGCTTGTCCTTGCCGCCCAGTTTCTATCACTAAGCTAGTCCCACTTGCCCGCATTTGGCCCATATCCCTCTATACCCACCCTGCCCATGTAACTGGCTAACTGTTTTTAAATGAAAAATTGTACCCACCTCTACCACAGCCTCTGGCAGGTCGTTCCAGATGCTCACCACCCTCTGCGAGAAAAGAGTTTCCCCTCTGGTCTCTTTTGTATCTCTCCCCTCTCACCTTAAACCTATGCCCTCTAGTTCTAGACTGCTCCAGGTTTGGGAAAAGATACTGACTATTTACCTATCTATCCCCTCATTATTTTATAGATCTCTAAAAGATCACCCCTAAGCCTTCTACGCTCCAGGGAAAAATGTCCCAGCCTATCCAGCCTCTCCTCATAACTCAGACCATCAAGCCCTGGTAGCATCCTCGTAAATCTTCCTAAAGATGGGGAAAAGTGGCAGAACAGAAGGAAGAGAAAACACATAAGCATCTGTAAGGATACCAGACTTTTGCTGGAAATACAAAAAAAGCTTCTAAAGCTGGGTATGCCACAAAGTGTCAAGTATAGCGGCAGTTTGCACTGCAGCTATTGCAAATGCAAGATATTTAAATATGCAAATAAATACAGCCAATGGTTATATTGTGAAAACGAATAGCAGGAAAACAAAAAAGAGAGACTGAAAGGGTCATTATGCAATTAAGTTAATGAGCTACAGAAACAGAAAATGATGTAAACACACAGCAGGTCTAGCAGCAACTGTGGAGAAAGAATCAGAAGTAACATTTCAGGACAATGATCCATCATCAGAGAACTGAGAAAGTTAGAGATGTCACTGATTTAAAGCAAGGGAATTATGTGTGTGTGTGTGTGTGTGCGCGCGTGGGGGGAAAGAGCGATTAGGAAGGCAAATGGAATGTTACTGTTTACTGCAAGAGCAATGGAATATAAATGTAGGGATGTTTTGCAACAATTGTACAGGGTGGTTGGTGAGACCACACGGTGTACTATGTACAGTTTTGCTCTCCTTTTTTAAGGGGAGGGAGTAAGATTTTTTTTTCTCTCATAGGGTAGTCACTCTTTGGAATTCTCTTCCCCAGAGAGTGATGGAGGCAGGATCATTGAATATTTTTAAGGCAGAGCTAGAGTCATAGAGGCTTAGAGCATGAAAACAGGCCCTTCGGCCCAACTTGTGTATGCCGCCCAGTTTTTACCACGATGCTAGTCCCAATTGCCTGCCTTTGGCCCATATCCCTCTGTACAGCTGTAGCAAAACATCCCTACATTCATATTCCATTCCTCTTGCAGTGAACAATAACATTCCATTTGCCTTCCTAATCATTCCTTTTCCCATATAACTGTCTAAATGTTTTAAAAGACAAAATTGTACCCGCCTCTCCTAGATAGATAAATAGGTTCTTGACCAACAAAAGAGTCAACGGGTATCGTGGGTACATGCAATATGGAATTGAGGCTGCAATTCGACCCTTCGTGACCGTATTGATTGGAGGAGAAAGCTCAAGGGACCCAATGGCCGACTCTTGCTTATAAGATTCTTTAAAATAAAATTCTTAATAAGTATTTACTGTGCTATCCAATCCTCACAAGTAGTCGGGGACACAAGTTCCAGATTTCAGAACCGCTCTGCATACTATACAAATTGCAAAAACAAACATGTCTGCAGTTGTTTCAAGTTTTCCTTCTGGGGTTTGAGCAGCTTGGCATTTTCCATTAGCCATGGCATCACACAAGACATAAGAACACAGGAAACAGGAGCAGGGGTCGACCACACAGCTCACTGAGCCTGCTCTACCATTCAATACCACCATGGCTGATCATGGGCTCAACTCCATTTTCCCACCTGCTCCTCACATCCCACAATTCCCAGGGACACCAAAAATCAGTCTATCCCAACCTTAAATGTATTCAATGATGTAGCACCCACAACCATTTGGGGTAGAGAATTCCAAAGATAGAAGAAATTCTCAGAATCTCAGTCCTAAATGATCATTCTCTTCTTCTCAGATTGCGCCCCTGTGGTTTTTCCAACTATTCTCTCAGCGCCAACCCTAGCAAAGCCCCTTCAGAATTTTGTAGGTTTCAATGAGATCACCTCTCATTCTTCTAAACTATTAGAGACTATTAGCCCAATTTACTCAGCCTCTTATTACGGGCAATCCCCTCATTCCAGGGCCAATTTGCTGAACCTCTGTTGTATCATCTGGAATGCAAAAAATCCTTCCTTAAATGGGAAGACCAAATTTGCACAGAGTACTCCAGATGCAGTCTCACCAAAATCCTGTACCACTCTAGCAAGACTTCTTTACTCTTTTCCTAAAATCCCCTTGCTATAAAGGCCAATATGGCTTTGCCTTCCTAATTGCTTCCTGTACCTGCATGCTAACGTTCTGCATTCCTTGTACAAGCACACCCAAGTCTCTTTGAACATCAATACTCAAAGTTCTCAACTTTTAAAACAGATTCTTCTTTTTTATGATCACAGTGATTACTTTCATACTTTCCTTTATTATACTCCACCTGCCATCTTGCTGCCCACTCACCTAACCCCTGCCATCTTGCTGCCCACTCACCTAGCCTGTCTACATCTCTTTGCAGTCCATGAATAATATCGTTCAAATCTGATTCATGCTATAAACATTTGATCAAATTTGCACCTTACTTTTAGGCTTGCATTGGACCGTGGTTGGCTAAGGTTATTGAACCTCCAGGTTTCCGTACCAGGTGTCTCTGCTCCTTCCCCCTGTCCATCTGGTGGAAGAACAACATCTCCTCCTGGCAATTGAAAGAGACCCAAGGAACGTGGTGGCTCTCGCCTGTTTAGAAAGGAACAAATATGGGTCAAGTTCAGCTTTGCATTGTTGCTAAACTAAGAAAAATGGTAAAGACATAGCTGCTCAAGATTAGTTGGAAGCGATTTTGGATCATGATCTAAGCTTTATATCATACCTGACCATTCTATGGTTATTTTGCCATTAGTGACAACAATTGCCGCACATTTTCTATTACTTACATTACAGCTGCAGCACAATTTTTCCTAATCTCATTGCACCCACTACATATGTGGTTTTTCATAAACTTGAGCACACATAAATACAAAGGAGAGCAATGAGAAAGGAACTTGGTTCAAGAGTGCAGGAAGTAGAATCAAGTTTGGAGATTAGAAATAGCAGAGGTCAGAAAACACTAGTGGGAGTAGTTTATTGGTTCCTTAATAGTTGTTGCAGCGTTAGACAGAACAGGGCAGCGCAGTTGCACTGCGGTTAGCACTGCTGCCTCACAACACCAGGGATCCGGGTTTAATTCCAGCTTTGGATCACTGTCTGTGTGGAGTTTGCACGTTCTCCCCGTGTGTGCGTGGGATTCCTCCGGGTGCTCTGGTTTCCTCCCACAGTCCAAAGATGTGCAGGTCAGGTGGATTGGCCAAGCTAAATTGTCCCTTAGGTGGCCAGGGATGTGCAGGTTAGGTTATGGGGTTATGGGGATAGGGGATGGTAGGCAGGGGGGAGAACATGTGTGGAGTGCTCATTCGGGGGGTCAGTGAGCCAAAAGGCCTCCTTCTGCATTGTAGGGATTCTATGATGAAGCAAGAAATTATTGGAATATGGAACAAAGACAATGAAATAATTGTTGGGGACTTTAATCTAGTCTATATGAAAACTAATCCAAGATGTATTAATCAAATTAGAAGATAAATTAAAGAGTTTTGTAGAACCAACTAGAAATAAAGCTATTGTAGATATAGCATTGTGCAAAGATGCAGGGTTTAATTAGTAACCTGATAGTAAAAGATTTGCTGGGGGGGAAAAGTGAGAGTACAACTGATTTCCATATTAAGTTTGAAAACGACAAACTCCAATCTAAAGCAAGAATTTTAAACTTAAACAAAGCCATTTACGAAGGCACAAGGGAAACCTGGTTACGGTTGATTGGGTAAATAGACTAACAGGTACAGCAATAAATTAATAATGGGAAACATTTAAAGAAATGATACAAAACTTTCAACAAAATTACATTCCATTAAAAAACAAAACTCAGCAAGAAAGATTCATCTATGGTTTTTAAGGAATATAATCGCATTAGATCAAAAGGTTTGCTGGGGGAAAAAGTGATAGCAAGCCAAAGGATTAGGAGTGGTTTAGAAAAAAAATAGAATGTGTGTAAACTAACCAGAAATATAAGAACAGGTTGTCTGAGCTTTTCAACGGATGTAAAAATGAGTAAAGTAAATGTTGGTCCATTAGAAGCAGACACAAGACTATCATGTGGGGTGAGGAAATAGCAGAAACATTGAGCAATTTTGTGTCTGTCATCACAGTAGTTGACACAAGTTACTTACTAGAAAGAGAGAGTGGCCATGGGGGTAATAAGGGTGAAGATGGTACGGTAAATAATATCAGCAGAGAAACAATACTAAGAAACCCAAGAGACTAAAATCCAACCATCCCCACGACCTGATGGCCTCCACCCAAGGATTCCAAAAGGAAAAGTGCAGAGATGGTGGATGGGATGATTACGATTGCCCAAAATTCCCTCAATTCTAGAACAGTCCCAGCAGATTGGAAGTTTTTTTTTATTTACTTTTCCATGGCAAGAGGGTGTCACTGGCAATGTATTGCTCATCCCCAACCACCCTTGAACTAAGAGATTTGCTGGACAGAGAATAGTCAAGTGGTAAGCACATTATTGTGGATCTGGAGTCACAGTCGAGGTAAGGATGGATAACCTCCATCCCGAAAGGACATTGGTGAACGAGATAGGTTTTTACAACAATCAGTGATAATTTCATGGTAACTATTACTGAAGCTGGCCTTAAATGTCAGCTATATTTATTGAATTTAAATTCCATCAGGTGCAGAGGTGGGATTTGAAACCATGGCCCCGTTACTAGATTACTAGTCCAGTGACATTACAATCTGCCCCAAACATAAAGCTGCCCAAACAAGAAAGGAGGGAGAGGGGGAAAGAGGGAATTACAGGTGTGTTAGCCTGGCTCCAGTCATTCATAAGAAGCTGGATTCTTTAATTGAGGAAGTTTTGACAAGATATTTAGAAAATTAATTTCATACTCAAACAAAGCCAACATGATTTTGGTACGTGTGCTCTGTCAGGTTTTACAAATGGAAGTACTGTTTTCCAGTTTTAGTGTTTTTAAGGATATAACGAGCAAGGTAGATAAAGGGGAACCAAGAGGTTTTGTAAAGTTGGTTTAGGGTTTTCCCAGGTGGCAAGGTTTCCCACCCTGATAACCCAAAGAGTTGAATGCATCAATTGTCTGGAGGCAAGACTTCTACCCCTCCGGTGGGCAGCCGTCCCACCTCAGAGCTGCCCACCATTTGATTGTCCAAACACTCTGTAGTCATGGCAGCTCCAGGCTCTAAGTCCCGTAATCCAGGACTGATAAGTGCAGGGTGGGTGTCTCATGGCACTGAGAGGAGGCAAAGCACATGTGAGAGAGGGGCTTGGGGTCCCGATATGGAGACCAAGGGGAGTGGGAGCACCTGTAAGAAGCAGAAATGGCATCTGGAGGAGCCTTGATATGAACAGGAGGTCTTGGGAAGGGTGAGCTGCTGGACTTCCCTCTGCCCTGAACTGCTCCAGGCAGCCTGCCTCAAAATTGAGGCAATTCTAGACGATTTAATGGACACAATTTGAGCGAGGGTGGGCAGACCAAACATAAAATTCTGCCCTTGGATTTCCAACAGGTGTTTAATAACGTGCCACACCAACGGTGAACATGCACGGCATGGGTTCCTGGAACTGAAGGAAATGTATTAGCATGGTCAGGGGATTGGTTAACAAATAGGAAGCAAAGAATAATAATAATCTATTAGTGTCATAAGTAGGCTTACATTAACACTGCAATGAAGTTACTGTGAAGAGCCCCTAGTCGCCACACTCTGGCACCTGTTCGGGTACACGGAGGGAGAATTCAGAATGTCCAATTCACCTAACAGAACGTCTTTCGGGACTTGTGGGAGGAAACCGGAGCCGGGTCCCTGGCGCTGCGAAGCAGCAATGCTAACCACTGTGCTACCGTGAATAGGGAAGATTGAACATTTTTAAGTTAGCAGGTTGTGGCTAATGGAGTGCTGTAAGGATCAGTGTTGGGTCTTAGCCATTTACAATCTACATTAATGACTTAGAGGCGGATGGTAACGTTTGCTGACAGTACAGAGCTAGGTGGGAATGCAAACTGCGAGGACACAGAGACTGTAAAGAAAGAAAGAAAGAAAGACAGGATAAGTGAGTGGGCCACAATGTGTCAGGTGACGTTTAGGAGGTTAATCACCTTGGTCGTGAGAATAGAAAAGCAGAATATTTTTTTTAAGAATGAAATTTTAAATGTTGATGTTCAGAGGAGCTTCGGGGTACTTACACAATGAGCACAAAAAGTTAGCATGCAATTAGGAAGGCAAACAAAGGGGGTAGGGTAGAAGAATAAAGGAAGTCTCGCTATAATTGAACACTTTTGTGAGACCACACCTGGAGCACTGTGTTCCGTTTTCAGTCTCCATATTTAAGGAAGGAGATACCTGCTTTGGAGGAAGTGCAGCAAAGGTTCACTAGATTGCTTCCTAAGAGAGAGAGTTGGCTTATGATGAAAGGCAGAGTAATTTGGGCCTATATTCGCCATTGTTCAGAAGAACAAGAGACGATCGCATTGAAACCTACATGATTGTAACGGGAATTGACTAGCTTGACGCTAAGAGGTTGTTTTCCCTGGCTGGGGAATGTAGAACACTGGGCACGGTGCCAGGACAAGGGGCCGATTAATTAGGACTGAGATTAGTTGAAATGTCTTCACTCAGGAGGTTGTGAACCTTTGGAATTTTCTACCCGAGGTGGTGCCGTTATTGAATATATCCAGATAGACATATTTCTGGTCCCTCTGTAAATCAAGGGTATGGGGAGGGGGCAAAGTGGAGTTGATCAGCTGTGATCAAGACTGACATCTCAAGCACCAAAGAGAAAATGCTGGAAAATCTCAGCAAGTCTGGCATCATCTGTAGGGAGAGAAAAGATCTAATGTTTCGAGTCCGATGACTCTTTGTCAAAGCTAGCTCTTTTCTCTCCCTACAGATGCTGCCAGGCTTGCTGAGATTTTCCAGCATTTTCTCTTTCGTTTCAGATTCCAGCATCCGCAGTAATTTGCTTTTATCTCAAGCACCATCATGGTCACTTGACAGGTTCCCTTCAAATACCATTCCAGTGCAGAATGTCAATAACCTTGGTCTAGGGCAATGAGAAGGAGAAAGGGTCTAGCCACAAACGACAAATTAAAGCACTTTCCAAGGACTTATCAAATCATTTCCCTTTATCCAAACACTATTACGTCAAACAGTATTTTTCAACTTCTCAAAAGATTTTCTTTTCTATATGCATTGACATTCAAGTTTGAATATAGAAAATACAAATATAGTAGAAATAAACGTTGGTTCCACCTTCTTTAAAGCACACACAGCTCATGGCATGAGAAATATGCACTTGTTAGTTAACCTCGAACTCTTACTACTTTATTTTAAGAAAACTATAGTCTTGTAGTGTGAAATGCGGGCACGGATTGAACAAGCAGACCTGATCTTACTCCATGTTAGAGCCCCAAACCAAGAATACAAATCTAGATTAGTTGTGTCGATAATCTATTATGTAGAAGGATTGCACACCATATCTGTTCTGGTACAGCAAGGCCCCAGCAATTAGGCGCATGAATTTCCCGAGGGTTCAAACACAGTGGGAATGATTAAGGCACATGTTAACATCAGCCACACATATACCCAAAAGAGAAGATAATACAAGTATTCCGCTGTTGACAAAAGTCTCTTTTGTGCTTATTAACATTGGTCTAAGTTAATTTACAGAAGCCCAATACATATTGCAACAGCTAGTGTCAGCGCAGGGTGTGGTAGTGATGGAGAGGAGAATAGTATTGGTGGAGAAGAGGATAAGGTGCTGTTCCATTGGTTCCGACAAAGAACACAGCTGGTTAACAGGGTCCTCGTAGCAATTTTTAGCTTCGTTTTTGGTGGATGAAGCTGCACAAATTTCTGGCAGCACCTGCAATTAATTAATGACTGCCACTGAAATATTTTACAACAGTAATGCGTCATAACGGCACCCATGCACCACTTTGTCCTGTATTAAAGTGGATCCATGGGGCTGGGGTTCATGGCCGTTAGAAAATCAATGTGTCTGTTCATTTCTTCTTGACAAATCCTTTTTAATGAAGATGCCCTGATCAAAACCAAGAGCATGCTCTGCCTGGAATACATTCTCTGTAAATTAAATTAGAATTAGACAAAAGACATGTAGGGGGTTTCTCAGCAAGGTTCCCTGACGAGCTTCCCAATGGACACATGAGCATTGCTCAGTTTATGCCTCAATTCTTCAGCGTGGAAGCAAGTCATACACTCAATATGGGGGCAGATACCATTATAAAATTGACAATTTCTGGTCTTTCCAACAAATACAAATTCTGCTCCAAAATCCCAAATTCAAAATAGTTTTCCTTATTTGCAAGTCCCTCAATGGCTCGGTCATTAATGTCTCAATGTGCTTGATCTTGTGCCTATCATTCTTCCATTTTGCATCACTTTTTTCTTCCTTTCCATTTATGCTTTCAGTGACTAAGCCTTCACTCATGTTAAAGGTGCTGTAGCTTTAGATATACAAGTTCAAATGGTTTTCTAACCTTACCACAATCATGCTTCTATTGCAGTTATACAGTAGCTTTAGAACATGGATTCCTAACTATTTATTTGAAGTGCCAGGTGGCGTGCTTCTCACTTGGCTTTCTACACACACACACATGCACACAGACACTCACAGACACACACAGACACGCGCGCGCACAGACACACACACTTGCGCGTGCACACAGGCACTCACAGACAGACACACACACACACAGTTGCTGTGTGCTGTAATAAGTAATCTTCCGAATTCCAACAAAATTGTCAAGTGTTATGGTAATGACACTTTCTTCCAAACAAAACAGAATTCAGCCTCTTGCATTAACATCTCAGGCAGCCTGACAATGTTAGTAATAATCTCTATTTAAAGTGACCTCTTGGGATATCCATGAAACCTAATTATAAGGTCACTAATATCCAGATCTATGCAGGCCCTTCATCATCCAAGAATCATTAATATTCCAGGCTCCGACACAAGTGTCATCACATACCAAGAGTCATGCCTAAAAAAAAGGTGAACTTAGAATCCAGGGCTATGCAGGGATCCCAAATAGGTAAAGTCACAGCCACGAACACAAGCAGACTGGATGCATCAGATGAGGACAATACAATAACTTTATGGACCATCATGACCACTTGGAGAGAGACTGCATGCACAAGCTTAAACAGGCCAGAACTCATTATCATGAGGAATTAAAGTGGCAGTGTGGATATGAAATTGGTCGAGAGACAGAAATCAGAGCGTTGTTGAATGGTGGTTTATCAGACGGGAGATATATATATATATTTTGGTGTCCTCCAGGAGTTGGCATTCAGACCAGTGCCTTTTCTGACGTATTCAACACTGGTCTTTTTGATAATGCAATAGTGACCCGGACATGGAGGGCACAATTTCAAAGTTTTTTTTATAAATGTTTTTTATTGGGTTTTTGAACAAAATTTGCCGTTATGTACACAGAATATGATTGATATATATATATATATACCGTATATACTCGCATAACATGCGACTTTTGAGCACCTAATTTGAAGCCTAAATTTCGGGGGTCGCATGATACGCGAGGTACAAAAATCGCGGGTGTGAAATGCTGGCCAAGATAAGTCACATAGCATCCAGTAGTTAATGAAACTGTTATACAGGTATTTATTTTTGAACATAATGATATATGAAACAGGAAAACATTGGTTATTTAACATTTATTAAAATGTAAAAACATCATTAAAACAAACTAATGCAGGTGAACTAAAATCCTTCGAATTCGCTTTCATTGTCATCGTCAAATAAAGCTTGGAATTCTTCTTCATCGAGGCAGTCGTCATACTGATCATCTTCCAGGTCTTCAATATTTTCATCCTCTTCTCCTACATCTTCGAATAAAGCATCATCTTCACTTCCATCCAAAGCATTTGCTATTCCACATTTTTTAAATGCTTCAACGATCAAATCGCCATCTATCCCAGCCCATGCCTCTTTTACCCACAAACACAATAGAGCCAAATCCGGAGCCTTCACATTCCCTCCCTTCGTAAATGATTTCTCTCCTTCCATCATCCAGTCATTCCATTTCTTCCTTAGATTGTCTTTAAATGGCTTATTGATGGATACGTCAAGTGGCTGAACGACGCTAGTCAAGCCAGCTGGAACGATCGCTATATCGGTGTTCGCTTCGCGAACAGCTTTCACAACGGCATCCACTCGATGTGACCTAAACATATCCCAAACAAATAAACTTTTTTGGCGTAGCAAACCACCTGCTCTTGATTCCCAAACTCT
Source organism: Scyliorhinus canicula (assembly GCF_902713615.1). NCBI lineage: Eukaryota > Metazoa > Chordata > Chondrichthyes > Carcharhiniformes > Scyliorhinidae > Scyliorhinus > Scyliorhinus canicula. The sequence goes on from NC_052163.1 coordinate 2,519,614, forward strand.
CTTCAGCCAAATCATGCAGCCATTATCGTTCATCCAACCTTTTTCATGGACATGGACAATGATACCACGTGGAAATTTTAACTTGGGCATTAATTTCCGTTTGAAGATGACCATTGGAGGAAGTTTCGTCCCATCTGCCATACACATTAGTACAACCGTAAAATGTGTCTTTTCATGCCCTGTAGTTTTGATAAAGATACTTTTTTCGCCGACTTTATTAACGGTTGAGTTTGATGGCATATCAAAATTCACGGGTGTCTCATCCATGTTTCAAATGCACGATAAATTATAGCTGTTAGCTTTGCGATGTTTGATAACAAATCTATGAAAACTTAACACTTTTTCTTCTAATTCTTTTGGGAGTCTCTGCAATTTTTGTTTTTCTTCTTAACACAAAGTCATGTCTTTTCATGAACCGCGTACACCATCCGGGACTTGCAGTAAACTCACGAATGCCCATGTTTCTAGCTTCTCGTAAAGCATAAAGTCTTATTTTAGATCGTGTTATTATGTAACCATTTGCCCGATTTTCGGACACCCACTTTGAGACTTCATCTTCTAACTGCGGCCAATGACATTTCGACCCGCGATTTGCACATTTATAGGAAGGACTTGCCATCAATTGTTCTTTTTGCTTTCTCCAGTTTCGGACACAGCTTTCTCCGACACCAAACAGGTTTCCAGCTTTAACATTGTTGCTTTGTTCCGCTTCGGCAACAACTTGCAGTTTCAATTTGGCTGTATATTTCTTCACTGATCTTTTCTCCATTTTTGCTAAGGGTTGATTGTGTCGCCTGTTAGGTACCGTGACTATTTATTATCGGGTTTAGTTCCGTGATTAGAAACAGCAAAACAGCTGTTTCTCATTCGGCAGTTTTAGGCGGAAAGCTTACCCGAGTGTCAGCTGTCATGTCAAAAAAGTGACTCGCATGATACACGAGGTATACTATAAAAGCATGTTTTTGGGCCGTAAATTTAGGGGTCGCATGATACGCGAGATCGAAGGATACGCGAGTATATACGGTATCTAGATAGATAGATAGATAGAAGAGAAGGGCAAACACAAACATATCACAAAAAACAGAAAAGAAAAAAAGTAATAATAAAAAAATAAATAAAAAATAAAATAAAGTAACTAGTAAGGTATTATGCACCAGCACAACAGCAGCAACTGTGTACAATTGGTAAAATTATTTACAGCACATAAGTAGGCATCTGTCTATGGGGGGGGGGCATGGAGACTGGGGGGGGGTAGATATGCATTTGGGTGCCAGAGAAACAATTACAGAGGGCAGTACTCGAATGGGTCTGTTGTTGGTGTTGTCACTTGCTTCTCCCGGACGGATTTCGCTGCCGTTGTCGTCTCCACAATTTCAAAGTTAGCAAATGGCACAATGTTAGAAAGTGAAGAGGATAATAGTAGACTTCAGGGTAATCTGTGAATTGGCAGACACATGGCAGAGTTGGTGCAAAAACAATGGGTCGAATGGTCGCTTTCTGTGCTCAATTCAACAACTGAGAAAAAATGACTAAAGTAAAGCTATTAGCAAAATAAACATAACAGATGTAGAGTATTGCAAACTAAAGGCAAGTCAATATAATTGATAAATTTCAGAATGTTACTATTGATATCAAGTACAAGACCTGAAATTACAAGACCTGGCAATTAGTTCAGTTTATCATCAGCTTTCAATTGGTTATCCAAATGTAAATTCAGATTGTATTGACTTAGCTCAACTAATAAGAATTAATAAGAATTAAATAGCAAATAAACCACCTGCTACCATTACACGGTATTATCCAGTTAAGTGACCAATAAAGCTGATAGCTGTGTAAAGCATAACCAAAATACAGCTGCAAACAGATGGACGAAATTCCTGAAAACCACTTCCATTACACCACACAGTGTATTTAATGTCCTTATGTTGACAGGCTGACTGACTGTGATGAGAGAAATGTTCACTGAATACTGAAACATGGCTCGGGAATGCCATTTTTCCCCAACTACCATGCTTGATGATGCAGCTCTTCACACTAGATTCTCATCAAAAAAAATAGATAGTCAGTCGGCTGCATGTAGCATGTTTGGTAAAGCTAAGTAGAGTACGGATCAGCTGGCACTACTAAGAGAAGCAATATCAATTTTCCTTTTGACAAACTGTTTTTATGCCAAATCTACTGGGATGCTCGGGTCACTGGCTCTCAATACACTGATTTTACACAGCCAGCCAGCCAGAATAACTCCACAGTAACCTTGACAGATTCATTAAGATTGGCTTCCTGAGCAGAGCCTTTTTTAAAAGCTAGCCCTCGACTGTAAGCCCATTAAACACAACAAAAAAGCAGCTAACAATAAGCAGCAGACAAGGACAGAGACAAAGCTCCCATTAGTTTAGGATAGTTTAAATGGAAAATTGAATATATCCAAGAGGGATGCACCTCAAATACATTTACAAGCAATAAACTACGAAAGGTGGGAGATTCTTGTGATAGCATCTGTTCTGCGCTAAATCATTATTAACCTGCGTGTGAAAATCACACCGGTCGTGGAACAACAATGAAGACAAATTATAGCAGTAAAGTGGCAACAGAACTCAATACAGATCAGCACTAAGTTATCTTGCTTGTTCTACATATTAGCAAACTTGAAAAAGCTGGCCAAAGGAGAATATTTCAGTTACAACCTACAGCAGCATTCATCTTCTTTTTAAATTATTCCGTTCTCAAAGTTGCAAAGACAATGCACAGAGTGGACATGGCAAGCCCTTCGCCCATCTCACTGCTTGCTCCAAAATAAGTTCAACTTGAATCCAATTTGTGGTCTCCCCGAGACAAACATACAAGATCCAAGCTGACAAGAAAAGGCATTGCACCTAATCTTGGGCTTGATCTTCGCCAAAAGGCCAAGAAGCATTCATCAGCTCGCTCCTCGCTATAAATAGAGCAGAGTTAACTGAGCCACAACATCTTTTTCTGAAAATGTATTCATTCGCCAAGCTGACTACGTGAGGGGTTCCACGAATCACTGAATGCCTGCTGGGTCAAATGACGTTTTCCCCATGTACGAACGGAGGTACGGAAAGTCACCCTTTCCCTCCTGTTACACAGACCTTCTTGACAGGTGTTTCTCTAATTACTTGGCTTTTGGATAAGAGACACTTCATTATTTACACAGATAAATAAAATATATCAAAATAGAGCTACTTGCATACAATTTTAATATTTGTCTATTGCAAACGTCAGCTATCACTGATGCATCCAACTATTAAAAATATTAAAAGTCAAGGAAATAGCACTGGTGACACAAAGCATATAAATTAGGAGGGATAGGCCATTCGATCCCTTGAGCTGGTTCTGCAATTCAATAAGATCATGGCTGATCTTATGATTGAACATTGCCCCAACTCCACATTTTGCCTATCCCTGATAGATTCTTGACTACCAAGGGAGTCAAACTTCCGCTGTAATGATATTCAATGGTCCTGCCTCCACTACCCTCTGGGGAAGAGAGTGCCAAAGACTCATGACCCTCAGAAAAACAAATTCTCCTCATCTGGAGGCCATATTGGATTTGGTGCTCGACAACGAACCAGGCCAGGTGTCAGATGTCTCGGTGGGACAACATTTCGGTGACAGTGACCACAACTCCTTGACCTTTACCATAGTCATGGAGAGGGATAGGAACACACAGTATGGGAAGGTATTTAATTGGGGATGAGGAAATTATACTGCTATCAGACAGGAGCTGAGGAGCATAAAGTGGGAACAGTTGTTCTTGGTGAAATGCACATCAGTAATGTGGGGATTGTTTAAGGAGCACTTGCTGCGAGTGCTGAATAGTTTTGTCCCACTGAGATGAGGAAGGAATGGTAAGGTGAAGGAGCCTTGGATGACAAGAGAAGTGGAGCTTTTAGCCAAGAGGAAGAAAGAAGCTTACGTAAGGTTGAGGAAGCAAGGAACTGAATCGGCTCTAGAGGGTTACAAGGTAGCCAGGAAGGAACTCAAAAATGGACTGAGGAGAGCTGTAAGGGGGCATGAAAAAGCCCTGGCAGGAAGGATTAGGGAAAACCCCAAGGAGTTCTACACTTACGTGAGAAAGAAGAGGATGATCAGAGTGAGAGTAGGGCCGACCAGGGATAGTGGAGGGAACTTGTGCCTAGAGTCTGAGGAGATGGGGGAGGCCCTAAATGAATACTTTGCTTCAGTATTCACTAGAGAGAGGGACCTTGTTGCTCATGAGAACAGTGTGAACCAGGTTAATAGACTCGAACAGGTTGATATTAAGGAGGATGTGCTGGAAAATTTGAAAAGCATCAGGATAGATAAATCCCCGGGCCTGACAGGATATTCCCAAGGTTACTACGGGAAGCGAGGGAGGAGATTGCTGCGCCGTTGGTGATGATCTTTGTGTCCTCACTCTCCACTGAAGTAGTACTGGATGATTGGAGGGTGGCGAATGTTGTTCCCACGTTCAAGAAAGGGAATAGGGAAATCCCTGGTAATTACAGACCAATCAATCTTACGTCTGTGGTGAGCAAAATATTGGAAAGGATTCTGAGAGATAGGATTTATGATTATTTAGAAAAACATTGTTTGATTAAAGATAGTCAGCATGGCTTTGTGAGGGGCAGGTCATGTCTCACAAGCCTCTTTGAATTCTTTGAGGATGTGACGAGACACATTGATGAAGGTCAGGCAGTGGATGTGGTGTATATGAATTTTAGTAAGGCATTTGATAAGGTTCCCCATGGTAGGCTCATTCAGAAAGTTAGGGTCATGGGATACAGGGAAATTTAGCTGTCTGGATAGAGAATTGACTGGCTGAAAGAAGACAGCGAGTGGTAGTGGATGGAAAGTATTCCGCCTGGAGGTCAGTGACCAGTGGTGTCCCGCAAGGATCTGTTTTGGGACCTCTGCTCTTTGTGGTTTTTATAAATAACTTGGATGAGGAAGTGGAAGGGTGGGTTAGTAAGTTTGCCGATGACACGAAGGTTAGTGGAGTTGTAGATAGTGTTGAGGGTTGTTGCAGGTTACAACAGGACATTGACAGGATGCAGAGCTGGACTCAGAAGTGGCAGATGGAGTTCAACCTAGATAAATGTGAAGTGATTCATTTTGGAAGGTCAAATTTGAATGCTGAATACAGGGTTAAAGGCAGGATTCTTGGAAGTGTGGAGGAACAGAGGGATCTTGGGGTCCATGTACTTAGATCCCTCAAAGTTGCCAACCAGGTTGATAGAGCTGTTAAGAAGGCCTATGATGTGTTGGCTTTCATTAACAGGGGGATTGAGTTTAAGAGCCGCGAGGTTTTGCTGCAGCTTTATAAAACTCTAGTTAGACCACACTTGGAATATTGTGTCCAGTTCAGGTCGCCTCATTATAGGAAGGATGTGAATGCTTTGGAAAGGGTATAGAGGAGATTTACAAGGATGCTGCCTGGACTGGAGCGCATGTCTTATGAAGAAAGGTTGAGGGAGCTAGGGCTTTCTTCACTGGAGCAAAGAAGGAAGAGAGGTGACTTGATAGAGGTGTACAAGGTGATGCGAGGCATGGATAGAGTGGATAGCCAGATACTTTTCCCCAGGGTGGAAATGGCTGTCACATGGGGAAATAGTTTTAAGGTGATTGGAGGAATGTATCGGGGAGATGTCAGAGGTAGGTTCTTTACACAGAGAGTGGTGGGTGTGTGGAATGCACTGCCAGCAGAGGTGGTGGAGTCAGAGTCATTAGGGACATTTAAGCGACTCTAGGACAGGCACATGGACAGCAGTAAATTGCAGGGGTGTAGGTTAGGTTGATCTTAGATTAGGATAAATGGTCGGCACATCGTCGGCTGAATGGCCTGTATTGTGCTGAACTGTTCTATGTTCTATGTATCGCAAATGGAATACCCCCTATTTTTAATGTGCAATGAGACAGAATTAATTAATGACCTCGCGAGGAAGGCACCTCTAGGTATCAGTGATCAGAACTGATGAGCTGCAGAAAGGCTACCCTTGATATTCAAAATCTGCTGGAATTCTACCAGTGCCTGGAGCTTCATGCTGCAGCCAGTCAGCACTTCCAGAGACAATTAACCATTTCACTATGAGAAACCCAACACATAGAAGTGTGAAAGGCAAATCGTTTAAAATTATTACCATTCCACAAAATAAACTTAATTCACTTTTAATATATCTTACAGTTTATCAATTAGTTGATTCGAACATAGGGCATCAGTTGCTCAAAAGCAAAACATTACTTGTATGGGATCTTGGTGGTTCCTGCAAATAATTCTATTCAGTGTTCATTGTGTTTAGTTCAAGAAAAACAAAGGCTAATACAGTATCTTAAAATGAAACTATTCATGTCAGTATGCATTTCATATTTTGACCAGAAGTTATGCACTGGTTTGTCAGCTACATTTAGCCTACACTTGAATCCAAAAAAACAAACACAAACTCAGGATCAATTGAGCCAGTCTGCTGCTGATGTTTTATTCTTTATGAATGCACCTCATCACATAAATTCCTTGGCCTTGGTTGGAAAGTGGGGTTTACCAAGCCATCTGCATTCTATAGACACAGGTGAATTTTGTTCTTAACAGAGACAAGAGTTTCATGAGCAGCTCTTCAGGTCACAGATGAGAGAAAAGGGCTGAGCCATTTTCTCAAAGGTCATGGAAAATCACAGCACCATGGCAACATTTATTACTGAACTAAAAATAATCAGATAGGATATTTTTCATCATCTCCCCACACTATCTGCCCTGTCGCTTTTTTTCAAATAATTATAAAAACAAGGAAGATAAATTTCAAACGCATTAATAATACTAATTTATTGTCACAAATAGGCTTACATCAGCACTGCAATGAAGTTACTGTGAAAATCCCGCAGTTGCCACACTTCGGCGCCTGTTCGGGAACACGGAGATAGAATTCAGAATGTCCAATTCACCTAACAAGTACGTCTTTTGGTACTTGTGGGAAGAAACCGGAGCAGCCGGAGGAAACCCACGCAGACACGGGGAGAGCATGCAGACTCCGCACAGACAGTGACCCAAGCCGGGAATCGAACCCGGGACCCTGGTGCTGTGAAACAACAGTACTAACCAGTGTGCTACTGTGCCGCTCACACGTTTTCATATTCCTAAGGGGAAAGATTTTTTTTGACACACCTTTGCAGCTTTTGTTAGGATGCATAATCTTTTAGAACATTGAGGGACATGGACGAACAGTGAAAATTGAAAATTATTTCAATGCTGGTTACTTTCATCAATGACTGACTGACAGTCATGTGCTGCTTTGTCCAAGGACAGAATGAACAATGCCAATGTTGTCTACTCCGTCAATTCATTTTTTGCTCCAAACAATATAAGAATTGTTCCAGTAGTTCGAATTTAGCACTTTAAACAACAGCACTGAAAGCGATTCAGTTGTCAGAAAAATCAAACATAATAGGAATTAAGCAGCATCCAATTAAGGGGACAAATTCTGGAATATCTCCGTTGCATTCTATAGTAGCTTTCAAAATGCTGATTTAATAAGAATGGTATTCCCCCAATAATGGATTTTCCCTATTCAGTTAATTGATCTGTTCAGAACTCCTTGGACATGCCATTTCATCCTGTTTATATTTGCTAATAATCAATATCAACTGACTCCGTTCCTGTCTAACGCCTGCTCCATGGCACGAACGCCATTGCAGAAAAGCTTCAGAATGCTAACAAGTTGCATTTAACCTTACAGCAATCAGGCTTCATGCAACAATGCACAGCATCTCATGTACTTCGCATGAAACAACTGAACAAAGCGGGGAAAGCATAAATGCTGCAAATCTGCCAATTATGGCCAATATGATGCTTAAAATTCTAAAAGGATGAGACACAGGAGATAGCAGAATCAGACAGTTTCCAGCAGTTGAGGAATTTAGAACATATGAATTGAGGAGTAGGCACTCGGCCCATCCGAGCCGGCTCCACCATTCATTAAAATCATGGTGAGCGGATTACAACCTTCCATCCCTTGGATTGTCAAGAATCTAATCTCCCTCTGTTTAAAAGTATTCCAAGACTTTGCTCCCATTGTCTTTTGAGGGAGAGATATCCAAGACTCACGACCCTCAGAGAAAAAAAATGGCCCTCATCTCTGTCTTAAAATGAGCAGCCATTATTTTTAAAGCGGCACGGTAGCACAGTAGTTTGCACTGTTGCTTTACAGCACCAGGGTCACAGGTTCGATTCGCGGCTTGGGTCGCTGTCTGTGCGGAGTCAGCACGTTCTCCCCGTGTCTGCGTAGGTTTCCTCCGGGTGCCCCGGTTTCCTCCCACAAGTCCCGAAAGACGTACTTGTTAGGTGAATTGAACATTCTGAATTCTCCCTGTGTGTACCCAAACAGGCGCCGGAGTGTCACTTCGCTGAGTGAAAAATTCCACCTCATCTTGGTCTCCCTCCCTTTCATTTCCTGGTCTATGTCTGCATATTGGATATTACTGGTATTCTCTACAGTGACAAATGATGCAAAATGTCTGTTTGACAAATCTGCCATCTCCTTGTTTTCCATTATGTATTCTCAGCCTTACATTCTATAGGAAGGACTCTCACTTTCTTAACTCTTTTCTTTAAATATTGATAAGAACTAGTTAATATGTTTTTATATTTCTGGCTAGCTTCCTTTTGTACTCTAATTTAGCCTCCTTTGTAAACCTTTTAGTCATCCTTTGGTGTTCCTGTTTGTGGTAACTACAAAGTAGGTGGCTGAATGCATTGTTTAATAAACCGCGAGAGGCATACATTGAGGATTTTCTATCAAATTACAGCCTTCTCTCCGCCCCTCTTTAGACTTCCGATTCCAATATATCTCAAACTACCAGGAATATCAGAGATTATCCAATACATCGCAAAAAGCCACATGAATTGCAACCTTTCCCCTTCCACTTTCAGCAAATTCCCACTTATCAAATCATGGAGGGATGAGTTTAAATAGAACCAGTAATGATGAGGTGCGATTATACTCTAATGTTCTTCATCACAGATCAGATCAATTTTACCCCTTTCAAGAAATGCATTTGTTTTTGGTTTGATACTATTGAAACTAAAGAACCTACATATATTTATATTTATTTGCACTGTGACAGCATACATACACTTTGAAAACCCTAACAGAAGCTACAAATGCTTTGTTATTCAAGATCAATACAAAATGTTACGATCCAGGACCAGACCACAACATTTGTTAAGGTACCAGACAAGAAACCCAAACACTCTTTCTTTTTAAAACTTGTGAGGAAAGGAGAATTCACCCCATTAACCACATGATCAAATAAAATAGCTTTACAATTATCAGTTAAACAGTTGTTATGGGCCAGGGCTTAGAAACTCTAAAGAGTATTATGAAGTCCACCTACAAAGAACAAAGAAAATTACAGCACAGGACAGGCCCTTCGTCCCTCCCAGCCTGCGCCGATCCAGATCCTTTATCTAAACGTGTCGCCTATTTTCCAAGGATCTACTTCCCTCTGTTCCCCACCCGTTCATATATCTGTCTAGATGCATCTTAAATGATGCTATCGTGCCCGCCTCCACCACCTCCACTGGCAAAGCATTCCAGGCACCCACCACCCTCCGCATTAAAAACTTTCCACGCACAGCTCCCTGCGTGAGGCAGGGAGGTAGATAGGGGCCGTTAGGGACGGAGGAGGGAATCTGGTGCGGAATGCAAGGGGCATTAACGGAGTGTTCAGGACCTTCTATGAGGAGCTATACCGGTCGGTGCCCCCTGGGGAGGAGGGTGGAATAGACCGCTTTTTGGACAAGCTGGAGTTCCCGAGGGTAGGGGAGGAGCAGACGGAGGGTCTGGGGGCGCCAGTCGAGCTGGAGGAGCTGGTCAATGCGATGGGGAGTATGCAGTCAGGGAAGGCACCGAGGCCTGATGGGTTCCCGGTGGAACTTTATAAGAAGTTTTCAGACCTGTTGGGCCTGCTGTTAGTGAGGACCTTGAATGAGGCAAGGGAGGGGGGAGCCTTGGCCCCGACGATGTCCAGGGCATTAATTTCATTTATTTTGAAGCGAGATAAGGACCCCCTCCAGTGTGGGTCTCACAGGCCAATCTCGCTCCTCAATGTGGACGCGAAACTGCTGGCCAAGATACTGGCCAGGAGGGTGGAGGAGGTGGTTCCGCAGTTTATTCATGAGGACCAAACGGGTTTTGTGAAGGGAAGGCAGTTGAACGTCAATGTGCAGCGGCTTCTCAACGGAAAGGGGGGGGGGGGGGGGGGGGGGGGGGGGGAAGCCGGAGGTGATGAGGGTTCTTGGGGAGTTTGGAGACTTCTCTGGCTATAAGCTCAATGTGGGGAAGAGTGAGCTGTTTGTGGTGCATATGGGGGACCATGAGAAAGAGAGATGGGGGGCTCCCACTGAAAAGGGCAGAGAGGAGCTTCAGATACCTGGGGGTCCAGATATCCAGGAGCTGGGAGGCCCTGCATAGGTTAAACTTTACGAGGCTGGTGAAGCAAATGGAGGAGGAGTTCAGGAGGTGGGATGTGTTGCCACTCTCCCTAGCAGGTAGGGTCCAGTCAGTTAGGATGACGGTGCTCCCGAGGTTTCTGTTCCTCTTCCAGTGTTTACCCATTATGATTCCGAAGGCTTTCTTTAGGAGGGTTAACAGGAGCATTACGGGGTTTGTGTGGGCGCAGAAGACCCCAAGGGTGAGGAGGGTATTTCTGGAGCGAGGTAGGGAAGTGGGTGGGTTGGCGCTTCCCAACCTGTGTGGGTATTACTGGGCTGCGAATGTGGCAATGATTCGTAGGTGGGTGATGGAGGGGGAGGGAGCCGCATGGAAGAGGATGGAGGCGGCGTCCTGTGTGGGCACGAGCTTAGAGGCGCTGGTGACGGCGCCGCTCCCCCCGGCAAGGTACTCTGCGAGTCCGGTAGTGGTGGCTACTCTCAAAATCTGGGGGCAGTGGAGGTGGCAAGGGGGGGAAGTGAAGGCCTCAGTTAGGTCCCCGATACGGGGGAACCACCGGTTTGTACCAGGGTGGATGGATGGAGGGTTTTTAAGCTGGCACAGGGCAGGTATCTGGCAGATGGGGGACCTCTTCCTTGACGGGAAGTTTGCGACCTTAGAGGAGTTGGAGGGAAAGTGGGGTCTCCCCCCAGGGAATACCTTCAGGTATATGCAGATTAGGGCGTTTGTTAGGCGGCAGGTGGCGGAGTTTCCGCTATTGCCAAGGGGGATTCAGGACAGGGTGCTCTCGGGGATGTGGGTCGGCGAGGGCAAGATCTCGGAAATTTAGGGCTTTTGGAAGGGGGTGGCGGGGACCTTGTCAAAGGTGGTTGGCTCCAGGGTGAAACCGGGCTAGGGGCTTGCAATTTTTGGGGTAGCATCAGAGCCGGGAGTGCAGGAGGCGAAAGAGGCCAGCATTCTGGCCTTTGCGTCCCTGGTAGCCCGGCGCAGGATTCTTTTACAGTGGAGGGACGCGAAGCCCCCGAGCCCGGAATCCTGGATTAGCGACATGGCCGGGTTCATTAAACTGGAGAGGGTCAAGTTTGCCCTGAGGGGGCTGATGCAGGGGTTCTTCCGGTGGTGGCAGCCTTTTCTGGATTTCTTGGCGGAGCGTTAGAGGGTGGTTAACTTCAGCAGCAACGGGGGGGGGCGGGGGTTACGGGTGTGTGTTTTCATGGTTCTATGCCTATTTCTTTTTCTTGTTAATATATTGTTTTTATATTTGGAGGGGGGTGCGGTTACTTTTTTTCTTTGTTGTGATAAAGTTTGTTGTTGAAAATTTGAATAAAAATTATTTTTAAAAAAATAAAAGAGACAGGCCATAAGTGAAAGTGAAACTCAAAAAAATCCTCACAGCCACAGCTCAGCTCCACCCACAAAAATTACATCACTAAAGGCCATGTGATAAGACAAAAACCTTTCTTAAAAGGGACACTCCCATGATACAGTTCTTAAGGAAGAACTTACACTTATGCCTTACAGCTTCACTATAAATATTCCAACAAAGCAGACCCAATACAGTTCAAATGACACTTATAAATAAAGTTAAGAAAACATGGTCTCATGGCGCCGAGGACCCGGGTTCGACCCCGGCCCCAGATCACTGGTTTTGTGGAGTTTGCATATTCACCCTATGGTTGCATGGGTCTCATCCCCATAACCCAAAAAGATGTAAGGGTAGGTCAATTAGCCACGCTAAATTGCCCCTTAATTGGAAGAATTGACTACATATAATCTCTCTAATTATCTACTCTCCAGGAAATCTCCAGCATAGTTAAACCAAGCATTTTTTTTGTAAACAAGTAAATGGTTAAAATTAAGTACCTCACCTTTTATGACCTTTTAATTAAAAAAGGAGGACAGGTTTACTTGCTTCGCGGTGTAGAGACTTGTTGGAAAAAGAACCGTTCAATAGTAACCTGAAAATCCTTTGGTCTCATCAGAAGCTCCTGCTCAACCAGACAGCTTTTGGCAAAACTGCTGTCCATCTTAAAAACTCTTAGCAGACTGCCAAAACCAATACCAAATTGCAAAATTACACATACCTGGCTCCTCCCTGTAATTACATCATCTCTAGCCCACTATGATGTTCTATCCTCTGCTTAGCTAGGACTACATATAATCTCTCAAATTATTGACTCTCTAGGGAATCTCCAGCAATCATAGTTAAATCAGGCATTTCTTTGTAAACAAGTAAATGGTTAAAATTAATTACCTCACCTTTTATGACCTCTTAATTGTAGCTTTAGCAGACACAGTCTGGACCTTAATCTTGGTTCTATAATAATATTACTGCAACAAATTTTGGGCAGCACAGTGGTTAGCACTGTGGCTTCACGCTCCAGGGTCCCAAGTTCGATTCCCGGCTTGGGTCATTGTCTGTGCGGAGTCTGCATGTTCTCCCCCTGTCTGCGTGGGTTTCCTCCGGGTGTTCCAGTTTCCTCCCACAGTCCAATGGTGTGCAGGTTAGGTAAACTGGCCATTCAAAATTGCCCTTAATGTCCAAAATGGTTAGCTGGGTTACTGGGTTATAGGGATAGGGTGGAGGTGTGGGCTTAAGTGGGGTGCTCTTTCCAAGGGCCGGTGCAGACCTGATGGGTCGAATGGCCGCCTTCTGCGCTGTAAATTCTATGTAAGCATATACCGCAACTCAGGCTTTTAACAAACCTTTGGGTGGTACGGTAGCATAGTGGTTAGCACAGTTGCTTCACAGCTCCAGGGTCCCAGGTTCGATTCCCAGTTTGGATCACTCTCTGTGCGGAGTCTGCACATTCTCCCTGTATCGGTGTGGATTTCCTCCGGGTGCTCCGGTTTCCTCCCACAGTCCAAAGATGTGCAGGTTAGGTGGACTGGCCATGATAAATTGCCCCTTAGTGCCCAAAAAAGGTTGGGTGGGGTTACTGGGTTACGGAGATCGGGTGAAGGTGTGGGATTGGGTAGGCTGCTATTTCCAAGGGCCGGTGCAGACTCGATGGGCCGAATGGCCTCCTTCTGCACTTTAAATTCTATGATAATTCTTACGGCAATGATATAAACTACAATACATTTCCACTAATTTCTTACATTCATCACAAAAAGCATGTGGTTGCTCAACATTCCCAATATAGTAATTAACAAGAGCAGCAGTTTTCAAAATTGAAGTCAAGCCTGTCTTGTAATATTTGATGGAAACTTTGTTCATTCAACCAACAGACTAACTAATAACCTATTACATATTGTCTCTTTATTAGTTCATATTTATCATTATTTAAAATTTTCTCTTGGGATGAGTGTATCGTTGGCAAGGCCAACATTTATTAACCCATTCCCAATTGTCTTTGAACCAGTGCACGCCATCAGTTGCATGTACACTAACAGTGCTGTTAGGAGCGGAGTTCCCATAATTAATGACATATTTAACATAAATAATCCAATATGGTGGTATGCTAAACATATTTGATGTAGTGGTACTGTTGCTACAAGTAGAGAATGTCCTTTCTAATCTAAAAACGTAGGTGTAATTAAATCAACTAATTTGTCATCAGTATTTCAATCCTGTGCTACACCTGACATTCCAAATCTGCAGGGACAAGGCCTATATTATCTTGCTAGGCCGATTTACATTTAACTGGCTATGGTATAGAAGTAAAACACCCTTGTTACCAGAGTACTGAACTAAGAACCCACAGGTTGACAGTTCAAATACCATCATCGCAAATTGTAAACTGACTTAAATAAATCAAGTATTAGTGGCAATAATGAAAGCTCTGGATTGTTGGAGTAATGTCCTGTCGTTAAGGAAGGCTGCCAACACTACACAATCTGGCCTACACGTGACTCAATCAATACCCGAGCAAGCCATTGTTGTAAACAAAGTTCAGTAATGAGAAAAACAGATGACCCAGGCACTGTATTAGTCTAAGACTCAGGCAATCTCAGACCAATCAATCCTGCAATCTTCCTCACAAACATCTGTCCCACAGATTAGTCAAGCAGCAGCTTAAACTCACTGTATTCACATAATCATATCTATCATGTAACAATCTAGACTCCGATCAGAGGTGGGGTCACAGTCTGTGACTCTGAACACGATAAAAAGGGCAAAGAAACCTGTTTCAGCTCAGTTAAGATACTGGTATCTCCTGGCAAAGGACTGCCTAGGTATAGCCTATCCACATGAAACAGGATCCATCTAACCTGGGAAAATTACCATCTAAAGTACACCCCCGAGTCACATATACATCCTGACTTGGAACATATGTTCCTTCACTGTCGCTGGGCAAAAGCCCCAAACCTCTCTCCCAACAGCACAATGAAGGTACCTACTCCACCACAAGGACTGCAGTGATTGGAGGTGATGGTTCACGGCCATCTTCTCAAGTGCAATTAGCAAAATACTGACTGCTGGAAATCTGAAATAAAAACAGAAGATGCTGGAAATATCCAGCAAGTCTGGTAATATCTGTGGAGAGAGAAAAAACTGAGTTAGCGTTTCAAGTTCTGACGTATCGTCTGAACGAAATGAAGTGAAATGAAATGAAAATCGCTTATTGTCACAAGTAGGGTTCAATGAAGTTCCTGTGAAAACCCCTAGTCGCCACATTCCGGCGCCTGTTCAGGGAGGCTGTTACGGGAATTGAATCAGGCTGCTGGCCTGCCTTGGTCTGCTTCCAAAGCCAACGAGTTAGCCCAGTGTGCTAACCAGCCCCATCAGAGGAGCTCTGATGAACGTATACTCTGTTTCTCACTCTAAAGGTGCAGGCCCATCTGCCGGGAATTTGCAGCATTCGGTTTTTATTCTGGTAAATAAATGCTGGCTTTGTCTGCAATTCCCCCACTCCCAGGAATAAATTTTTTAAAAACAACCTGCTTTTTAATCTAGATAAAATGTTGAATGGGTCAGGATGATATCAAGCAATACCTACGTGGCAACAATCTCCTCACAAACACACAGCTCAAAACTTTATAATCACTTCGATCCAGGCACAGATACAAGAGTCATCGCCAATCAATGTTAACTGATGCCGTGTCACTGAATTTCCCATTAACAGTTGGCAGTGTGGCCACTCACCTGAAGTTAAACAGGACCAGCTATATCAACCAGACTAGTGTTCTGACAATATTGCAACGTCTATACCTTGGAACTCCCTACCTAACATCATTATGTGAGCGCCACGATCAGAGAGGCAGTGGCAGTTTAAGGAAGCCTCCCCCACTTCCAGAGGGACTATAGTAGTTTGTTGCCAACTACATTTTCAACACACTACAAATGGGTAAAAGGGCAGCACGGTGGCGCAGTGGGTTAGCCCTGCGGCCTCACGGCGGCGAGGTCCCAGGCTCGATCCCGGCTCTGTCACTCTCTGTGTGGAGCTTGCACATTCTCCCTGTGTTTGCATGGGTTTCGGCCTTACAACCCAAAGATGTGCAAGCTAGGTGGATTGGCCACGCTCAATCGCCCCTTAATTGGAAATAAGTAGAGTGATGGATGGGGAGGGGCGCAAAGTGGAGGACCCGGCAGGATTGAATAAGGTATTCCGGGACTTCTATCGCAAGCTGTATACTTCGGAGCCGCCAGAAGAACCAGAGGAGATGAAAAGGTTTCTCGACGGGTTAACATTCCCAACAGTAGGTGGGAGGCGAGTGGATGAGCTGGGGGCCCCGATTAGAGTGGAGGAGGTATTGGGGGGCCTAAAGGTCATGCAGTCGGGGAAAGCCCCGGGGCCGGATGGGTACCCAGTTGAGTTCTGTAGGAAGTTTTCTGAGCTGGTGGGCCCGGTCTTGGCGAGGGTTTTCAATGAGGCATGGGACAGAGGGACCCTGCCGCCGACAATGTCGCAAGCCACTATATCACTGATATTGAAGCGGGGTAAAGACCCGGAGGCGTGCGGGTCCTACAGGCCAATCTCCCTGATTAATGTTGACGCCAAGCTCCTGGCAAAGGTACTGGCGGTTAGAATGGAGGACTGCGTACTTGAGGTGATTGGGGAGGACCAAACTGGGTTCGTGAAAGGTAGGCAGCTGGCGGCCAACCTGAGAAGATTACTTAATGTGATAATGATGCCCCCGGCGGGCAGGGAGGCAGATGTAGTGGTGGCGATGGACGCCGAGAAGGCCTTTGACCGGGTGGAGTGGGACTATCTATGGGAGGTGCTCGGACGGTTTGGGTTCGGGGAGGGACTGGTGAATTGGATCAGACTATTGTATCAGGCCCCAAAGGCCAGCGTCAGGACTAACAGAGAAGTGTCGGAGTAGCTTAGGCTGTACCGAGGGACCAGACAGGGCTGCCCGCTCTCCCCGCTGCTGTTTGCGCTGGCCATAGAGCCGCTGGCGATTGCGCTGAGAGCCGCAGAGGGATGGAAGGGGATGGTGAGGGGCAGGGTAGAACATAGGGTCTCTCTTTACGCAGACGACCTGCGCCTGTACTTGTCGGACCCAGTGGCCGGGATGGGAAGTATACTGGGAATGTTGAGGAAGTTCGGCCAGTTTTCAGGATACAAATTAAATATGGCCAAGAGTGAAATGTTTGTGGTACAGGCAAGGGGCCAGGAGAACAGATTGAGAGGGCTACCGTTTAGGCTGGTTGAGGAAAATTTCCGGTATTTGGGAATCCAGGCGGCGCGAGACTGGGGCAGGCTGCACAAGTTAAATTTGGCCAGGGTGGTGGAGCAAATGAAGGGAGAGTTTCGGAGATGGGATGCACTCCCGCTGTCGCTGGCAGGGAGGGTGCAGACTGTAAAGATGACAATCCTCCCTAGATTTCTATTTGTTTTTCAGTGCCTCCCGATCTTTGTCCCACAGTCCTTCTTCAAAAGAGTTAACAGGATGATCATGAGCTTTGTCTGGGCGGGAAAATCCCCGCGGGTGAAGAAGGCGATGCTGGAGAGGAACCGCAGCGAGGGAGGGCTGGCTTTGCAGAGTCTGATTAATTATTACCGGGCGGCCAACATCGCTACGATAAGGAAGTGGATGGTGGGTACGGGGTCTATCTGGGAGCGGGTGGAGGCGGCTTCATGCAGGGGCTCCAGCCTGGCAGCCCTGGTCACGGTTCCTCTACCGCCGGCCAGGTACTCCAACACCCCGGTAGTGGTGGCGACCCTGCGGATATGGGGCCAGTGGAGGAGGCATGTAGGGGAGATGGGGGCGTCGGTTTGAGCACCAATCTGCGACAACCATCGGTTTGCCCCCGGGAGTATGGATGGGGGGTTTCGAGCATGGCGGCGGGCGGGGGTGGGAAGGGTGGGCGATATGTTCCTGGAAGGGAGCTTTGCAAGTTTGAGGAGCTTGGAGGAGAAATTTGGTCTGGTAAGGGGAAATGATTTTAGGTACCTACAGTTGCGGGACTTTGTCCGTAAACAGGTCCCATCTTTCCCACGTCTCCCGCCAATGGAGATCCAAGACAGAATAGTCTGTAGGGGGGAAGAAGGGGAGTGTAGTGTCTCTGATATTTATACGGTGCTCATGAGGGAGGAAGGGTCCCAGACGGAGGAACTGAAACTTAAATGGGAGGAGGAGCTAGGCGGGGAAATGGAGGACGGGCTGTAGGCAGAGGCCCTGAGTAGGGTAAATTCGACCGCAACATGTGCCAGGCTCGGGCTGATTCAATTTAAGGTCGTTCACCGGGCCCACATGACGGTGGCTCGGATGAACAAATTCTTTGGGATAGAGGACAAATGCGCTAGGTGCGCGGGAGGACCAGCGAACCACGTTCACATGTTTTGGGCATGCCCTAAGCTTAGGGGGTACTGGGAGGGATTTGCGGGCGTCATGTCCCAGGTGCTAAAAACAAGGGTGGCAATGGGTCCAGGGGTGGCAATTTTTGGGGTTTCGGAAGACCCGGGATTCCAGGGGGAGAAAGAGGCCGATGTTTTGGCCTTTGCTTCCCTGATAGCCCGGCGACGAATACTATTGGCGTGGAGGGACTCAAAGCCCCCGAAGACTGAGTTGTGGCTTGTGGACATGTCAAGTTTCCTGGGCATGGAAAAAATTAAGTTCGCCTTGAGGGGATCTGTACAGGGGTTCGCCCGGAGGTGGCAACCATTTATTGACTTCTTTGCAGGAGAGTGGGCGTCAGCAAAGGGGGGGGGGGGGGGGGGGGGGGGGGTAGAGTAGAGTAGGAGGGATAGAATGGCAGGTAGTTCCAGTCGGAGAGGAGCGGGCTTGTGCAATATGTTACGATTGAAGTATTGAATGTACGTGGATGTTCGCACATTTTTGCCTTTTTTGCTTTCTTTCTGTTGATGTCTGTAACTGTTTACAAAGCCAAAAACTACCTCAATAAAATTGTTTATTAAAAAAAGAAAGAAAGAGGGCAGCACGGTGGCCAAGTGGTTAGCATAACCGCCTCACGGCGCTGAGGTCCCAGGTTCGCTCCCGGCTCTGGGTCACTGTCTGTGTGGAGTTTGCACATTCTCCCCGTGTCTGCGTGGGTTTCGCCCCCACAACCCAAAAAATGTGCAGAGTAGGTGGATTGGCCACGCTAAATTGCCCCTTAATTGGAAAAAATAATTGGGTAATCTAAATTTTTAAAAAAAAAAAGAAAGAAAGCAGGGCAGCACGGTGGCAGGTGGCACAGTGGTTAGCATTGCTGCCTACGGCGCTGAGGACCTGGGTTCGAATCCCGGCCCTGGGTCACTGTCTGTGAGGAGTTTGCACATTCTCCCTGTGCCTGCGTGGGTTTCGCCCCCACAACCCAAAGATGTGCAGGTTAGGTGGATTGGCCACGCTAAATTGCCCCTTAATTGGAAAAAATAATTGGGTACTCTAAATTTTTTTTAAAAAGAAAGAAAGCAGCAATCATGTATTAGCGTTCCAAAACTTTAGTCACAGACACCCAATCACTTCTTATCCAAACCAAAACAAATCAGTTCTGTCTTTGCTGATTTCTATAGGAAATTATGCAAGGATTCTGATACCTGTCAGAGTGCGAGGAAAATGAATGCTTTTCTACAAAGCATCAATGTGACACGGTTGTCAGAAAGAAGTGCTAGGGAATTAGGTAAACCAATCACTGATTGCAAATTGATGAAGCACTTAAAAGACAATAAAAGTTCTGGCCCTGATGGTTATATAAATGGTTTTCACAAAACCTTGAAAGACATTTTTTTAATTTATGGGATATGGGCGTCGCTGGTTAGAGCAGCATTTATTGCCCATCCCTAGTTGGCCTTCGGAAGGTGGTGGTGAGCTGCCTTCTTGAATCGTTGCAGTCCTCGAGGTGTAGGTACACCCACGCTGCTGTTAGGAAGGGAGTTCCAGGATGTTGCCTCAGTGACAGTGAAGGAGCGGTGATATATTTCCAAATCAGGGTGGGGAGTGACTTGGAGGAGAACCTCCAGGTGGTGGGGATCCCAGGTATCTACCGCTCTTGTCCTTCCAGATGGTAGTGGTTGTGAATTTGGACGGTGTTGTCTAAGGAATCTTGTAATGCATCTTGTAGATGGTACACACGGCTGCCTCTATTCGTCGGTGGTGGAGGGTTTGAATGTTTGTGGCAGGGGGAGCAATCAAGCGTGGCTGCTTTGTCCTGGATGGTGTTGAGCTTACGGAGAGTTGTTGGAGCTGCGCTCATCCAGGCAAGTGGAGAGCATTCCATCACACTCCTGTCTTGTGCCTTGTAGATGGTGGACAGGCTTTGGGGGGGGTCAGGAGGTGAGTTACTCGCCGTAGGATTCCTAGCCTTTGATCTACCTTGGTAGCCACAGTATTAATGTGCTGGGTCCAGTTCAGTTTCTGATCAATGGCAACCTCCAGGATGTTGATAGTGGGGGATTCAGCGATGGTAATGCCATTAAATGTCATGGGGCGATGGTTAGATCCTCTCTCGTAAGATATGGTCATTGCCTGGCACTTATGTGACACGAATGTAACTTGCCACTAGTCAGCCCAAGCCTGGATATTGTCCAGGTCGTGCTGCATTTGGACATGGACTGCTTCATTATCTGAGGAGTCACAAATGGTGCTGAACATTGTGCAGTCATCCGCAAACATCCTCACGTCTGATCTTATGATGGAAGGGAGGTCGTTGATGAAGCAGCTGTAGGTGGTTGGGCCGAGGTCACTACCCTGAAGAACTCCTGCAGTGATGTCCTGGAGCTGAGGTGATTGACCTCCAACCATCACAACAATCTTCCTTTGTGCCAGGTATAACTCCAGCCTGCAGAGAGCTTTCCCCCTGATTCCTATTGACTCCAGTTTAGCTGGGGCTCCTTGATGCCATACTAGGTCAAATGCTGCCTTGATGTCAAGGGCAGTCCGCCTCACCTTACCACAGCTCTGATATTCAGCTTTTTTTTTGTCCATGTTTGAACCAAGGCTGTAATCAGGTCAGGAGCTGAGTGACCCTGGCAGAACCCAAATTGAGTGTCCATGAGCAGTTTATTGCTGAGTAAGTGCCGCTTGATAGCACTGTTGATGACTCCTTCCATCACTTTGTCGATGATGGAGAGTAGACTGATAGGGTGGTAATTGGCTGGGTTGGATTTATTCTGTTTCTTGTGTATGGGACACAACTGGGCAATTTTCCAGTTTGCTAGGTATACTGTAACTGTAATGGAACAGCTTGGCTAGAGGTGCAGCAGGTTCTGGAGCACAAGTCCTTCAGTACTATTGCTGGGATATTGTCAGGGCCGACAGCCGTTGCAGTATCCAGTGCCTTCAGCCGTTTCTTGATATCACCTGGAGTGAATCGTATTGGCTGAAGACTGACATCTGTGATGCTGGGGACCTCCGGAGGAGACCGAGGTGGATCATCCGCTCGGCTCTTCTGGCTGAAGATTGTTGTGAATGTCTCAGCCTTGTCTTTTACACAAATATGCTGGGCTCCTCCATCATTGAGGATGGGGATATTTGTGGAGCCTTCTCCTCCAGTGAGTTGTTTAATTGTCCACCGTCATTCATGGCTGGCTGTGGCAGGATTGCAGAGCTTAGGTCTGATGCGTTCATTGTGGAATCGCTTAGCTCTGTCTATTACTTGCTGCTTATACTGTTTGGCACACAAGGAGTCCTGTGTTTTCGCTTCACCAGGTTGACACCTCATTTTTCAGTGTGCCTGATGTTGCTCCTGGCATGCTCTCCTGCACTCTTCATTGAACCAGGGTTGATCCTCTGGCTTGGGGGTATATGCCAGGCCCTGAGGTTGCAGATTGTAATTGAATACAATTCTGCTGCTGCTGATGGCCCACAGCGCCTCATGGATGTCCAGTCTTATACCTTTACTTTGACATGCCTATCACTCACTAGAAACTGGATCATTGTCTTCTTTGTGGAGGGATGCAGTCATAACGGTAATCCATAAGGAGGGTAAGGACCCAACAGAGTTTGGATCATAGCGCCCTATATCGTTAGTTCATTGTGATTTGACAGTTCTAACATTAATACTAGCCCATGGAGTAAATTGAATAATTACTTAGGTTATACACTCAGATCAAACTAGATTTAAAACAGTGCATTACTCTGGAGACAATCTCCATGGCTTTCAAAATGAGCTAGGGAGGCGGAAGACAGAGTTACCCTCTGTCGTCTCTTCAGTTTGCAATATGTACAGAGCCTTTAACACAAATGGAGAGAGGCAACAAGAACATAAACGGTATTATGGTTGGAGAAGAGGAGCACAAGTTGTTATTATATGCCGACGGTGTACTACTTACACTTCTCATGTCAATCAGCACAATATTTTATCTGAAAGAGAGTATTAAAACGTTTGGCTGTTATTCAAGGTACAAAGTTAACATTGATAAAAATGAAGCAATGGAAATGTGGACAGGTCCCCTACCATCTTAACACACAAAGTGCCTTTAAATGGCCCAGTTGTGATGGCACGGTGGCACAGCAGTTAGCATTGCTGCCTCACAGCTCCAGGGACCCGGGTTCAATTTTGACCTCGGGACACTATCTGTGTGGAGTTTGCACTTTCTCTCCGTCATTGCGTGGGTTTCCTCCGGGTGCTCCGGTTTGCTCCCACAGTCCAAAGATGTGCAGGTTAGGTGGATTGGCCATGATAAAATTGCCCTTAGGGTCCAAAAGGTTAGGTTGAGTTACTGGGTTACGGGGATAGGGTGGGGGTGTGGGCTTAAGTAGGGTGCTCTTTCCAAAGGCCGGTGCAGACTTGATGGGCCGAATGGCCTCCTTCTGCACTGTAAATTCTAGATACCTAAGTATTCTTATCGCACGATCAATTATTAAAATATATGGAGCAAATTACACCAGTATCATTACCGGATTAAGAGTGATCTAGACTGGTCTAGAGTGATCTAGACTATCCCTCTCTTTGTTAGGGTGCATTGAAACTATTAGGGTTGCAGATACTACCTATTAAGATGCCAAAATCTGCATTCCACATGTTGGATCGTCTGATCTCACACTTCATATGGCAAGGAAAATTACCCAGAGTGCGATTTAAAACATTATACTTTCCAAAGCCAGAAGGATGATTAGCATTCTGCAAGGGTCGTTCATGTTAATTCCCTTATTGCCCTTTTCTTTTATTTTGCCGTTATCACTGATGATCCATGGATGTTGGCTGTTTAATGAACATATGCCTTCAAGCCGAGCACATAGCCCCGTTTTATACAGTGGGGAGCTTTGCTCGTTGGAACTCCCCGTTGTAGCGAGAGACCGGGATGACATTTTCAAATGGTGTCCCAATCTCCAAGACCCCCGAAACAATCCCCTCCCTCTCCCCTCCCTCCCTCCCCCCCCCCGCCCCCGGCCAGCCTGTACGCACTATGGAAGGATTCTCCGCCAAGCAGCATGGCCAATGAAAATCGGGGGACCTTGCTACCAGGATCTACCTGGCTTGTGACACCTCGCGAGAAGCATGGCGAGTAGGTAGATCCCAGGAGCGAGGTCTCGCGGCTTTTACTGAACACACTGCGCCGCGGCCGTTGGGATCGCATTCGAAGGCTCTATTGGGATCGGATATTCAAAACTTTGACCGAGGTGTTCCACATGAACATCCTAGACTTCCCAAACTGCTCTACTGGGGACAATTTCAAAAGGGATAAAGGGGAGAAAATATTTGCAAGTTTTGCTTATAGCTGCCATTAAAGCATTATCCTCAATTGGCTGAAACCCACGTGACCAACCTACGAATCTCGATTATCTCAGGTCAGCGAGATGTTTGAGACAGAAAGAATCACGCGTGCATTACGTTTACAAAGTAAAAAATTATTTCAAAGGTGGATCCCGTTAATGGGAATATTGTTCATATGAACTAATTCACGGAGAGCACCCCCATCCCACTTGCGGTCCTATCCCAACCTAATAACACATGCCTCTACATGCACTTGAATCTTTAAATTAATAGTGCCTTTGTAACATTGGATACTGCTAGCTTGGAGGGACTCAAAGCCCCCGAAGTCGGAGACCTGGTTATCAGACATGGTGAGCCTTCTCGGCCTAGAGGAGATTAATTTCACCTTGAGAGGGTCATTGTCAGGGTTCGCCCGGAGGTGGCAACCATTCATCGACTTCTTCGCGGAGAATTAATCGTCAGCGGGGGGGTGATGTTAGGGTAGCGTAGAATAGAGGGTTAATTAGGCAGGTCTTGGCGGGATTGGAGACGGGGTTTGCACTATGTTTGTTGTTCTTTGTACATTGTTTTTATACTGTTGCTGTTTGCAATGCCAAAATTACCTCATTAAAATTGTTTATTTAAAAAAAAAGAACCTATCTATTTCTGTCTTCAAGGCACTCTGTGATTTGGCCACTACAGCCTTCTGCGGCAGAGTTCCACAGTTTCACCACCCTCTGGCTGAAGAAATTCCTCCTCATCTCTGTTTTAAAGTATTGTCCCTTTAGTCTGAGGTGGTGTCCTCTGGTTCTAGTTTTTCTTACAAGTGGAAACATTCTCTCCACGTCCACTCTATGCAGGCCTCGCAGTATCCTGCAAGTTTCAATAACATCCCCCCTCACCCTTCTAAACTCCAATGATTACAGACCCAGAGTCCTCAACTGTTCCCCATACAACAAGTTCTTAATTCCAGGGATCATTCTTGTGAACCTCCTCTGGACCCTTTCCAAGGCCAGCACATCCTTCCTTAGATACAGGGCCCAAAACTGTTCGCAATACTCCAAATGGGATCTGACCAGAGATTATACAGCCCTCAGGAGTACATCCCTGGTCTTGTACTCTAGCCCTCTTGACATGAATGCTAACATTGCATTTGCCTTCCCAACTGCTGACTGAACCTGCACATTAACCTTAAGAGAACCTTGAACAAGGACTCCCAAGTCCCTTTGTGTTTCTGAATTCCTAAGCATTTCCCCATTTACAAAATAGTCTATGCCTCCATTCCTCCTTCCAAGGGGCATAACCTCACACTTTTCCACATTCTATTCCATCTGACACTTCTTTTCCCACTCTCCTAGCCTGTCCTCCAAGTCCTTCTGCAGCCCCCCTGTTTCCTCAATACTGTCAATATGTCCCTCTACATATCTTTATATTATCTGCAAACTTAACAACAATGCCTTCCGTCCCTTCTTCCAGATCATTAATGTATATTGTGAAAAGTTGTGGTCCTAGCACCAAGCCCTGAGGTACACCACTAGTCACCAGTGGAGTCCTGAGGCACACCACTAGTCACCGGCTGCCATCCTGAAAAAGACCCCTTTATCCCCACTCTCTGCCTTCTGTCAGTCAGCCAATCCTCTATCCATGCCAGGATCTTACCCTGAACACCATGGGCTCTTAACTTATTTAACAATCTCCTGTGCGGCACCTTGTCAAAGGTCTTCTGGAAATCTAAATAAATCACGTCCACTTGTTTGTCTAACTTCCTTGTTACTTCCTCAAAGAACTCGAACAGATTTGTCAGACTTAACCTAGATTAATTTTCCATTTTGTTGTGACAAAAATCAAGAGGAACATAATTATCTATTCCTGATTTATCCTTCACTACTTATTAATATTGAGCACAATGCATGCATATCTGTGTTCAAGATCATAACATTAGCTCAACTACCACGGTTAGACTGAGCCTATAATACCTCTTTCAGCATGAAGAAGTATTTGCGAGAGTGAAACTCTTGCAAAAAGGGTCACTTCCAAAAATTGAACAATATTAGAAACAAGTGAACAAAACAAGTGTGAAGGAATACAACAACAAACTATTTATTCATGCTTTGTTTAAATCTTGATAGAATGTGGCCATCACATTTACACTGTTAGGAACATTATTCCAGGTTGCAGCAGATTGTTGAGGGCCATACTCCCAGTCCCCATCCATCTTAAAGAACTTTTTGCACCAGTCGCTATCACAGATCCAGCAATATCACAGTTGGAAAGTAGGCAAAGGCCCAGACAGGCATAGAATAGCAAGTCTCCGGGGGGAGGGGGTGCACAGATGGAAAATAGCGGGTCACAAGTGGCTCTCAAGTCGCATTATGAACATCACAGATTTAAATGACAATGTTCAAGTTCCCAATTGGTGAAATACAATTGTTAATGCATCTTTTCACTTATTCTGAGAATTACAAAATCAATTTAACATACAACCTCAAGAGTAAACCAGATGGATACATTTATACTGCGACTTTAATATTCAACTCTCAATGGTCATAGCTCACAAACAGGACAGTTTGAAGTTGTGACTCCGCTCATACAATGTGAATTTACACATGAATGATTAATACGCTGGCAGCCCTAATCTTTTGCATGTTAACTCTTTCAGTGCACTTAAAGCTATGGTGTTTAATTACGTTAACTCTTCATCAGCTGACATACAAACTAAGCGCAAAACATCAGAATTATCAACTCTTAAACCAATAATTGTACATTTCTGAACACTGCAATGAAGCTCGAGACCCAAGTCTTTTAATTGCAACCTGGAACAATTACAACCGATGACAAAATGGGTTCCTGATTCCAGGAACAAGTGTAATTTGTAAGATTCAAAACGACAATGTATTCAGAAAACTAGTTAAACTTTCAGTTTGACTGCTTTAAGTTAATATGTAGCAAGCTAGTAAATCCTTTTAAACTGCATTACAATTCACATTAAAAAAATAAATGACTGCACCTTCACAGATCCAAAGCACAGCATTTGAACATGGTGTAGTATTCCAATAAATACACTGAAACAAAGTAATTCTTTATTCAGTTAACTTAAAAGAAAATGACACAAAAATGTCCCAAGAACTGGAAGTAACTTATTTAATTGGAAATGCACACAACTAAACTGTCACCAACTAGTTGTCAAGTACACATTGCTACCAACTTACAAGTTAGTTTTATGTACTTGTGGCATGAGAAAAGTAATAAAGAACACAAATATTACTAAACAGAACTGTACCACTTTCAGACAGTGCTGCAACTATTACCCACGGAATGCCTACTACAACAATACCATTTACTGTACTTAGATTTTCAGAATCAACAGCTATTTTATTCAGATACAAATAAAAAAAGAGATTAGAATCCTTAATTCTTGCAAGGAATACATTCTGCATTTTAAAAAAAAAGGATGTTCAGAGCATTTAACAAAGGCAGAATAAAATGCTGTGAAGGAGGACGTGCACTCTTATTCACAATTCAGTTAAATACAAGCATTTTAATAAGTTGCTAAGTCAGGTCAAACAGAGGGGGGGCGGGAAAGAGAAGAAAGGAATATACATACATAACGAGATACATCACAAACAGAACATAACAGCAGCGAGACACACATGGATAGGCCACAAAACCTGTGAGTACCTTATTTTCCTTGGAAGATTCTGTGTCAGTGCTGGAAGGCCTGTTGAAACGGAATAGTGCACAAGCAGCAGAACAGATAGCGATACCAGGACAGCTGAATTAATGACCACCGCCCCGCCAACAAAGCCAAACACAAACAGAAGCATGCAACCAGGACTCATGGCTCTGTGCTGGCATGGTTGTGTTCAGAGGCCAGAACACTGTGGGAAGGTTACACAGGGGTTGAGGGTGTATCCTTGGACTGAAAAATCTGTCACTCAACCACAGCCACAAAAGCGTGTGTTCGAAACAATGCCATCAGCACACCCAACGAGCTACATTCTGCAGCAGCTCACATAGAATGACATCATTCTGCTAATATTTAAAATCCGACGCCGATCACCTCAGCATCACTACTGCAGCACTCGCAACCATCACTCCGTTATCCCCCCCCCCTCCGCAACTACCCTGCTGATTGGCTGCAAACATCCACAGCTTACATAATGCATGTACATAAAAGGAACCCTCACTGTTAAGCACAAATGGTCAGATTGGGCTCTTACATAACATACCCAACAGTAAAAACTTACAAGCCTAAAACCATCCTTCGAAAAACAATTATTAACAGAGACGCTGCTTTACCAACAATTTTACAGCTATTTAATCGCTGCTCTCAGCATAATTGTTTTAATTCCAGCCTATTAGCCAGCGACTGCTCTATTATACAGGGCACTTGACCGACATCAGCCAAACTATTGTTCACTGCTCTGTTATTAGGCAAATGGGTCACTGATCACATGATCCCAAACACATCGATATTTTTATTCTGCCGAAAGGAGATAACAAAAGCGAGGATGTTTACCTAACTCTGTTGTGTGCTCCAGGTTCCTGCAGCTCTACCCCAAGTAACTGGTGAAGTTTTGTTCGTTCCAAGTGCTCCATGTAATTGTGGATCATCTACGATGAAGACGGAGGGAAAAAAATGTCAGGTTTATCAATGCTTTATTACTTCAAGAATTGGTGTTTTATTAGAAAGCTAAAGCCATTTTGCTTCACAACCTGCATGCAATGCTTGCAACACTTTTCATATCAGTACATTTTGTGTTTTGAATCACTAAGATTGGACAATTATTTATGAAGTTATATTTCTTCAAAAACTCATTTGTGATTTTGGATGGATGAGGGATTAGAAAACTCTCACTGCAGTAAATAAGTTAAGGACTTTTTAAAATCTGGTTAAAGAAATGAAGATTTAGGGCAGCACGGAGGCGCAGTGGTTAGCACTGGGACTACGGCGCTGAGGTCCCAGGTTCAATCCCAGCTCTGGGTCACTGTCCGTGTGGAGTTTGCACATTCTCCGTGTTTGTGTGGGTTTCACCCCCCACAACCCAAAAGATGTGCAGGTTAGGTGGATTGGCCACGCTAAATTACCCCTTAATTAGAAAAAAAATAATTGGGTACTCTAAATTTATTTTTTAAAAAGAAATAAAGATTGATATATTTTTTAATTCACTCATGGCATGTGGGTGTTGCTGGCTGGACCATCCCTCATTGTCCTTGCAGGAGCTGTTAAGAGTAAATAACATTGCTGTGGGTCTGGAATCAGATGTAGGCCAGGCCAGGCAAGGACAGCGGATTTCCTTCCCAAAGTACATGAGTGAACCAGATGGATTTTTATGACAAACGACAATGGTTGCGTGGTTGCCATTAAACGTTTGATTCCAGATTTTTATTCAATCAAATTTCACCATCTGTAATGGTGGGATTTGATCCCAGATCCCTAGATTACGGTAGCACAGTGGTTAGCATTGTTGCTTCACAGAGCCAGGGTCCCAGGTTCAATTCCCGGCTTGGGTCACTGTCTGTGTGGAGTCTGCACGTTCTCAGTGTGTCTGCATGGGTTTCCTCCGGGTACTCTGGTTTCCTCCCACGAGTTCCGAAAAACGTGCTGTTAGATAACTTGGACATCCCGAATTCTCCCTCAGTGTACCCGATCAGGCGCCAGAATGTGCCGACTTTCACAGTAGCTTCATCGCAGTGTTAATGTAAGCCTACTTGTGACACCAATTAAGATTATTATATATTATAGATTACTAGTCCAGCGACATAATACCACTATGCTACCAATATAGTTTGGACAGTGTTCTGATATCCTGCCAATATCTTAGAAATATTAATGGGAGCAAAGAATGGCCCCAACAAAGCTCCAAAATATTCCATGTTAATCTTGTAATTGCACTTGTAATGCCAGGGCATACAGGTTAATGACAATTCTTTCATGTATTTAAACGTATCAGTATGATAAAGTTCCTTCTTCATTAAGCACAAGATCATAAACCCAACTTTACAGCGAAAATCCTCACAGGTCAAATCTATTCTCACGACACCTGCGTGATCTACATTAAATTGGGGTGGAAATCTTCAGTCAGGGTATTTCTCTGCAGACAACCATTACAGAGCAGATTTACTCGACGTTATCAGACAGGAGAAGCTCACTCAATGCATCTGTTCCACAGAAACACAAACTGCTCCTCGTCCACCAGATTTTCCAAAGATTAGCTGGTCATCAGAAACTTGTAAAGACGCAGTAAAGCTGTGTAATAATCAGTTTTTATGAGTCTAAAGAGAATGACACTCCAGGGCATAGCCATGAAAGAGAATACGCCTGACTGACATTAAAAAGTTATTCCACAACAGCTACAAACACTGGCATCTACCCGGCAATGTAAAAAATTGCCCAGGTGTGTCCTGTACACAAACAGGACAAATCCAACCCAGCCAATTACCGCCCTATCAGTCTACTCTCCAGCATCTGCAAAGTGATGGAAGGAGTCATCAACAGTGCTATCAAGCGGCACTTACTCAACAATAACCTGCTCACAGTCGCTCAGTTTGGGTTCCACCAGGGTCGCTCAGCTCCCGACCTCATTACAGCCTTGGTTCAAACATGGACAAAAAAAAAAGAGCTGAATGCCAGAGGTGAGGTGAGAGTGACTGCTCTTGACATCAAGTCAGCATTTGACCAAGTATGGCATCAAGGAACTCTAGCTAAAATGAAGTCAATGGGAATCACTCCGCTGGTTGGAATTATACCTGGCAGAGAGGAAGAATATCCAGGCTTGGGCTTACAAGTGGCAAGTTACATTTGTGCCACACAAGTGCTAGGCAATGACCATCTCCAAGAAGAGAGGATCTATATAACCATCGCCCCATGACATTTAATGGCATTACCATCACAATTCCCCACAATCAATATCCTGGGGCTACCATTGATCTGACATTGAACTGGACTTGCCATATAAATACTATGGTTACCAGAGAAGATCAAAGGCTAGGAATACTACGGCAAGTAAATCACCCCCTCACCCCACAAAGCCTATCCACCATCGACAAGGCACAAGCCAGGTGTGTAATGGATACTCTCTACTTGCCTGGATGAGTGCAGCTCCAACAACTCTCAAGAAACTCAACACCACCCAGGACAAAGCAGCCCTGCTTGACTGCTACCCCTTCCACCACTGACGAACAGTGGCAGCCGTGTGTACCATCTACAAGATGCACTGCAGGAACTTGCCACGGTTCCTTAGGTAGCACCTTCCAAACCCACGACCACTACCATCTAGAAAGACAAGAGCAGCAGATACCTGGGAACCCCACCACCTGGAGGTTCTCCTCCAAGTCACTCACCACCCCAACATGGAAATATTTTGCCGTTCCTTCACTGTCGCTGGATCAAAATCCTGGAACTCCCTCGCTAACAGCACACTGGGTGTACCCACACCTCAGGGCGACAGCTGTTCAAGAAGGCAGCTCACCATCACCTTCTGAAGGGCAACTAGGAATGGGCAATAAATGCTGGCCTAACCAACAACACCTCAGAAATGATTTTTTTAAAACTTGAATCACTATATTTCTACTAATAGTATGTTTCAGTTAACCTCTGCACAGAGCATCACCTTTGTTGATCCCCCACTATGTGGTAACCCTGGTGGGGGCAGAAGAGCAATCTGCTGTTTTCCATTTAAAAAGGACATTTTTTCAACAAGTGATTGAGAAAACCAATTATACACAACAAATCATGTCGCAGCTTTTTCTTGGATTTAAAGATGAACAGCGTTGTGTTATAATGCATTTTTAAAAATCTTAAAATAATATAATAATAAGAATCATTTTATATTAAAATAGCAAATTGATGGATCAAGGGAAATGCAGTGTATGAGCATATGGATTTTAAAAGGTATCCAATGAAGTGCGTCACAGCAAGCTTGCTCTGGAAATTCAAGCTTAAATCGAAATGTAGCAAATTAGTTCAAAGAGAAGAAACAACACATTTAGGATTAATTCAAGAAAGAAAAGATGTACCATTTCATGGCCTATCAAAGGCTATTGAACTTGGACAGAGAGAGCACACTATCCCGGTTTGCTGACAGCACAAAAGTAGAAGGATTGACAAACAGCTTAAGAGTATAAAATAATTCAAAAGGATTGACAGGCAGGAAATCAATTTGACAGAGAAAGCAGAACTGGGGCCGTAAATACAAGATAGTCACGAATAAATCCAGCAAGAAATTTAAGAAAGGCCTCTTTACCCACAGAATTTGGCACTCGCTAGCACAAGGAGTAGTTGAGACAGACAACATAGATTTAACGGTAAACGAAATAAGCACGAGGGAGAAAGGGAGAGAAGAGTATGTTGATAGGTTGAGATGAAGAGGAGTGGGAGGAAACCGATGTACAAAATAAACACAGGTATGGATCAGTTGGGCTGAACGGCCTCTTGATGCACAGTACATTTTATGCAACACAGACAAGACAGAGCATCAAACGAAGCATATAAACTCAAGGAACAAGTCAGGAGTGTAATGGAATACGCTCCATTTCTCTGGATGAGTGCAGCTCCAACCACACTCAAGAAGCTCAACACCATCCAGGACAAAGCAGACTGCTTGAACGGCACCCCACCCACCACGTTAAACATTCACTTCCTTCTAACACTGATTCACGGTGGCAGTAGCATATCCCATCTACAGGATGTACGGCAAGAAAGTGGAGTTGCGGATTATCAGATCTGCCATGTACGGCAGCAGCTCACTAAGACTCCTTCAACAACACCTTCCAAACCAGTGACCTCTACCATCTCGAAAAACATGGGAGCTTCACCACCTGAAGTTCCCCTCCAAGCCACTCACCATCCTGATTTGGAAATATATCACCGTTCCTTCACTGTCGATATAAAAAGGGAGACAGAACCAGTCCAAGGAACTATTGACCAATTAGCTTAACATTAGAGGTAGGATAGATGATGGAATCCTTACCTAATAGAAAAACACAGAAACCAAAAATATAATAAGCTGCCCAGCATAGATTCCAATCGGGGAAGTCATGCTTGACTAACTTTATTGAATTCTTTGAAGTAGCAACAGAAAAATTAAATAGGGGTAATGCAATGTGATATCCACATTTTCAAAAAACCCTCAATAAAGTACCGCATCGTATACTCAAGACAAATGTTAGAACTTGTGGAGTCAGAGGACAAGTTTGTTAAACTGGTAAATGGTGGGAATTGTTGTTTCGCAAAGGTTGCCGTTGGTTACCAATTACGTAAAAGATTTGGATTCAGGAATAAGATTACAAGACTTAGGAGTGGAAATAGGCCACTCAGCATATCGAGTCTGCTCTGCCATTCAATGAGATCATGATAGATCTGATAATCCTCAACTCCACTTTCTTGCCTTAACCCTCGATTCCCTTGCTGATTAATCTTCACTTACAAATCCTTCCAGGGCCTTTATCCACCCTAACTCTGAACTCTCCCCATTTCCCCGCTTTACAACACCAATGCAAGTCTTCCACCTCAATGTATCATTCACCACCTTCGGAATTATCCTGAAAATCCCGCTTGGTCGCCTATTGGCCAAATCTATAGAAAAACAGCAATTCCAATAATTGGAAGTACAAGTTTAAAATTTGCAGATGACACCAAATTTGGGCATGTAGTTAACACAAATTGGGGTAAGCATTGATAAAATTCCAGAATTGGCATAAAATTAGCAGAAGTAAAAGACACTTCAAAGGTCTTGGAGTAGCCTGATTCCAGAACGTGGAGTACAACCCAAATGAAACAGATTCCACCCGAGAAACTCTTATTAAGTTTTATATATATATATAATATATATGTGTAAAAATGAAATCAAAATTGCTTATTGTCACGAGTAGGCTTCAATGAAGTTACTGTGAAAAGCCCCTAGTCGCCACATTCCAGCGCCTGTTCGGGGAGGCTGTTACGGGAATCGAACCGTGCTGCTGGCCTGCCTTGGTCTGCTTTCAAAGCCAGCGATTTAGCCCAGTGTGCTAAACAGCCCCTAGATAATGGTGCAGAGTAATGGATGTAACGTATAGTTGGGACTGTTGTTTAAACATTAAGAAAGGTTGTCATTTATACTAAAGAAGTAAAGGGGAGAGGGGTGTTCCGTATTAAGGAATACATCCCTGCTGATGGAACACTACGTGATCTGAAGTGACGTCAGCAGAGTGTTGGCGCCAGCTTTAGTTCTCCATCTTGTATTGTGTGAACAACATCTCCTGAATAAACCTTGCATCGTGTTTGGAAGAAATCTCAGGCAAGCGACCACATCGGAAGTGATGACTGTAGAAAAGTTTGGTTTTATTCTCCTAGCTATACACCCCTCCGACTCCCCGAAGGGTCTCCAGCACTCAGCCCACACCCGGGCCGGGTATTTATATCTCAGCAGTCCGAGGAATAGTGGGGGTAGCTCCACCCCCTCATCTGGGTAAATCAGATTCAGGTCACAGAGACTCTGATGTTGCAGATTCCTGGGGCTCGTGTCAGCTTATAACCAGTCCCCTGTCCTCCGTGAATAACCCCAAGAGGGGTTTATGGTCGGTATAAGCCATGAATGTATGTTCATAAACATACTGATGGAATCGCTTTATGCTGAACACCAGTGACAAAACTTCCTTTTCTATTTGGGCATAATTTCAATCCGCCGCCGCCAAAATGCATGAAGTAAACACAATGTGTCTCTCGGTACCATCGTCCGTCCTGTGTGCCAGGACAGCCCCGATTCAGTAGGACGAGGTGTCACATGTGAGCAAACCGGCTTTGATGGGTCAAAGTGAGTCAGCAAGTGGGAAGACGACAGTTGCCACTTTACTTCGTCGAACGCTCGCTGCAACGGCAGGTCTCAAAACCACCACTGGCCCTCTGGGTCAGTGGGGCCAAGACTGTTACCAAGTTCGGGATGAATTTCCCATAATAGTTGACCAGGCCCAAAAGTAAATGGAGTTCAGTGGAATCCTTTGGTACGTGTGCCTGCTGGATGGCCTAACCCCTCCCCCAGATGTTACCGAGGCCCTCTTGGAACACCCCCCCCCCCCCCCCCCCCCCCCCCCCGAACTTCACCCCTTTGTTGTGGAGGGCCGCCTTAGCCTGGTTGAATCCCGCAAACCTCTTCGCCAATTCAGCTCCCAGGTCCTGGTATGTACGAATCTCCCAGTTCTCCCACTTACTGCTCCGCTCTTTATTTGCCCATCGCAAGACACGCTCCTTATCTGTGAAGCGGTGTAATCTTATCACCATCGAACTCGGCGGTTCGTTCGCCCTAGGTTTCCTCGCGAGGACTCTGTGCGCCCCGTTCATTTCCAAGGGCCGCGGGAAGGCCCCCGCGCCCGTCAGCATCCCCAGCACCATGGTCACATACGCTCTCGCGGATGACCCCTCCGCACCTTCATGGAGGCCCAGAATTCACAGGTTTTGTCTCCGAGACCTGTTTTCGAGGTCATCCAGTCTCTCCTGCCATCTCTTGTGCAGGGCCTCATGTGCCTCCACCCTGACCGCCAGGCCCAGGATCTCATCCGCATTGTCAGAGACCTTCTTCTCCACCTCTTTAATAGCCATCTCCTGCATCTTCTGAGTCTCCACCACCTTTTCCATAGAGGCCTTCACAGGGGCCAGCATCTCCGTCTTCAGCTCTGCAAATCAGCTTCTCAGGAACTCCTGCCGCTCCCTCAACCACTGGACCCACGCTGCCTGGTCCGCGCCAGCCGCCATTATGTCCTCTTGCACCCGTTCCACCCGCTTCACCGCAATTGCTCTCTTCACAGCCCCACTCCTGTTCCCCTCCATGCAGCGATGAGGGGAACCTCTCCAGCACCTCTTGCCGAGAATCACCGAAGTGCCGCTGCAGCTCCGTTAAAGGGCCCAAATGTCCAATCTCGGTGGGAGCTGCCGTATGAGCGACCTATCCGAACATGGCTGCTACCATTTGGAATTTTATTGAACGGTTCTGGTCTGCATACAGCATTATGAATAAAATATAGGCATTGGAGAAGGCACAAAATAGATCTTCCCGAATCATACCAGAAATTAGAGATTATACCTTTCAAAAAAGGCTGAACATGCTGGGACTCTTTTCTGTAGGCCTGGCTGGGAAACAAGGCCAGCAGGATTAGTTTTTGCACTGTGCCAAATAACTAACACAGGCACAATGGACCAAGCAACCTCCTCCTGTGTTGCAAACATCTGCATTGTCTTTACACAAAGATAAATAAATCTCACCATAACAGCCTCACTCCCTAGTGAAATCAAAGCAGCATATTGCATCGAATGAATTATGCAGATTTGAAATATCTCTATCTGCTCCTCCTTGTCTGGGCTGTTTAAATTTGGCCAGCGTCAACAGTTCCACAGCTGCCCTCAGTACCACTGAATTCAGGAGAAAACAGAAACCTGCAGCTCTCCGAGAACAGATCACTACTATTGGGTGGCCCCTGCTTGAAGCTGCCATCGTATGGTCGTTGGTTGACAGGATTAAGTTGATACTCTATTTCAAAGGTCACATTTGGAAAAAGGTCACATTTGGAAAAATGCCACCTTGCTGCATGGGCAGCTGGCACTTTGCAGAACCTTATCCCTGCAAGGGTCATCGCTCCCAGATGAGCAGAGGAGGAAATCCATCCCTTTTATTTAAAAAATGCTGATTTGATGTTAAGAATGACACCGGATTGGGTTGGATTTGATTTATTGCCATGTGTACCGAGGTACAGCGAAATCTATTGTTCTGTGTACAGTCCAGACAGATCGCTCCATACATGAAAAACATAGGATCTCATAATGTAAATATTCTTGCCATGTGACAAAAAAAAGAATTTCATGAACTCTGAAACAGGTTACCTCAAGACAGACATGCTACATTATCTCTGTGGTAGCTGTTCTTGTGACTAGCTCTACAATATATTTCTGGAGGGACGTGAAGGCAGAGTAGCACCTCTCACAGAGGGTTAACTGCACTCTTTGGAGTGGCTCATCCTCTGTGGCTTCTCTCTTTCACCCAACTCTCACTTATGGGTCCAAGTAGTTATCATGAGACAGTAAGTACACTGACAAGTGAGTCAAACCAGGAGAAGTTAGCTGTCAGGTCTCCTACCCTCACCAACCACCAACCTAGGTATTTGTTTGCATGCAAAAACCGTAGACAAGGCACATGAGACCAATCTAAGGTCCAACACCATTGGAAGGTCAGTCAGCATCGTGTTCATAGAATCATAGAGTACAGAAGAGGCCCTACGGCCCTTCAAGCCTGCACCGATCAAAAGCAAACTACTTTAAACTACATTAATCTCACTTCCCAGCACTTGGTCCATAATAACCTTTTTGTGATACGCAGAGTTCAACCAAAAACAGGTCATCCAGTGCATCTAGATTTATTGGCAGCCATCTCGGCTAATCTTGCCACTGGACCAAGAAACGTCAGGGCAAGAGAGCGAGGCTGATGATCACAACCCATCGTCACTATAATCCAAATCACACGCAAGTCATGTTCATCAAGTTTCTATCATCTGCCATCCATCTTCTATCTGTCATTAGCCCGACAGCACTTGGCAAGCGACGTGACAGCAGATGAGGATCACTGGAAGCTATAGTCACAAGCCTGCACACAGGTGGTTCAAGCCACAGTGGAAAAAGATACAGAGTGCACGGAGGGTAACTGGGTGACCTTCAAACTCCATTGCTTCAAAGGTTCTTTGCCCTTCCTCACATAAACATCAAGATCTGGTTGATGGAAATAATGGGAAATTCAGAAACTGCCAGAGCAGAAACATTCTAAGTTCAGAGATATGAAAGACACTTGGCTAAATCAGAAAGTAGACAAACTTCACCAATACGTAGACCACGAAGGCTGGAACAGATTCTGTTATGCTCTAAAACTGTCGATCAGCCTCAGTATACTGGTCCGTAGCCAATCCTTGGAGTCAGCAGGTCACCACTGCTCAAAGTGAAAGCCCAAATTCTCGAACCTTGGGCAGAAGCCACATCCGCAATTGGCCTTCACCCATCAGCGAAAAAGCAACATACAAGGTGCTGCAGGTTGCCATCAACTACTCTCCAGGTGACATTCCCATGCTGTTAGAAATAGCAAAAGAAAACAAACTCCTGTCTAGCAGCAAAGCTCCAGGAGCTGATATTATCCCAGTCGAGGTCTGGAGCTCAATGCCTGGTCAACAAGCTCACTGAGCTCTTTCAAGTCTCTGTGGGACCAAGGAACCATCCCTCAAGAATGCAAAAATAACTCCATTGTCCACCTGGACTAGTGCAAAGGAACTCGCCTCTCCATCACTGACAGAATCCTTCTCAACTGTCAAGTGCAACATCTTATCTAGGATTTACTGCCAGGGTTGGCGTGATTCTTAAAAAAGGTCAAGAACCCCGATATGGTTTTTGCACGTAGACAGCTTCAGTAGAAAAGCCAAGAATGGCACATGGACCTCTATACCACATTTGTTGACCTGACCAAGGCCTTTGACATAGACGACCATGAGGGCCTCAGGAAGGTAATGAAGAAATTTAGCTGCTCTGACAAATTCATCACAATGGCTCAACTTTTTACAAAAGCATTCTCGTATATTTCCTGAATAATGGTGAGTCTCATGACCTATTCCCAGTCACTTATGAAGTTAAACAGAGCTGTGCGCTAGTGCTAACCCTCTTCAGCATGCATTTCTCCACCATACACTCCGATGTCCTCCACGGCATGGTGGAACAGTGGTTAGCACTGCTGCCTCACAGCACCAAGGACCCGGGTTCAATTCTGGCCTCGGGTGACTACCTGTGAAGTTTGCACTTCCTCCCCGTGTGTGTGTGGGTTTCCTCCGGGTGCTCCGGTTTCCTCTCAGTCCAAAGATGTGCAGAATGGTGGATTGGTCCTGATAAAGTGCCCCTTAGTGTTCAAAAGGTTAGGTGGGGTTACTGGGTTACGAGGATAGGCTGGAGGCATGAGCTTAAGTAGGGTGCTCTTTCTAAGGGCCGGTGCAGGCTCGATGGCTCAAATGGCCTCCTTCTGCACTGTAGATTCTATAATTCTACAATGCTTATGTTGGCATCAAAATCAGATATTTTACAGACAAGGAGCTGTTCAATCTAGCTGACTTGATACAAAGCTTCAGTCTCTAAGAATATACTTCACGATTCCCTGTTTGCCAATGACTGTCCACTATCTTAACAGTTCAGAGGTGGGCGTGCAATGTAACATGGACTTGTTCTTCAATGCATGTGACAGCTCTGACCTTATGATAAGCATGAAGAAAACTGAAATAACATACTGGTTTGCTCCAGGAAAGCTTTATTTTAAACCCCAGGTTTCAGTCCATGACCAGAAACTGACAGCAGTGGCAGTGCGATGCCAGGTATGTACGCTATGGATCCTAATGTCTAGTGGATTGCATCAAACAGACCCAGGCATTAATGTTATGGGAGAGGTGTTTTCAGAACCCAAAAATGTATCATGGAGTTCAACCAACCCCCACCTTTAATGGACTGTTGCTTTTGAAGCACACGGCTAGTTCCCCAGGTGTAGTGTTACAATTATGGACACGTGGTGTTTATTCCATGAACTCAAATTAACCTTTTAAATAAACACTGGATCTCTTAACACCCCTTGCTTCAAAGATAACCCCGAAAATAATAGAACACTACCTAATCCTGCAAACTGTTCCTTTACACATCTAAAAGACTTAACAAATCCTTCAAACAGAAGCACATTAGATTTATATTCAATACGGAGACCTTTTTACAATTCCGATTTCACCAAAGGATTAAGAGATAGTCCTTCATGGCAGAAATCACCAGCAATGCAGCTCACAGCCACACCCAAGCTTTCTTCAAACTGAAACTAAAACTCCCAAAAAGCAGAAGTGAGCTCAGCTCCCCCCGTGACATCACTTCAGTAATATGATCAGCTTCATTTCTTAAAAGGTACATTTCGTAAACATCTAATTCTTAAAGGCACTCTCACATGACATTAGCAAAAGATTGACAAAAGCTAGGCAGATAACTGTTCCCTGGTCCATGCTCCATGGCAACACCTCGACCAATCAGAGCCCACTTGCCAGCCAATCAGTGTCCTCTTCTCATGCAGTATATATTGTTGTTCCCCTTTGAGATTTGGTATTCTTGCAAATTTGTCTGATGAATGCAAAACTAACAGCTTTGACAGCATGTCTCTTTTCTCATCAATAAACTAGCCTTTACTTAGCATATATAGCAAATGGGTACCAGTGACAGGGAGGATTTTGGGTAGAGTTAGAGCAGTGAAAGCATTATACTGATTACAGAACATTCAGGCCCCCTTAAGCTGTGGAGGAATTCATACTCCTGGAAGAGAAGAATCATATCTCTAACCTTTCACATCAATTCCTTGCATTAGTATTCACAATAGATCATTTACACAGCATTCTTCAGCCTGTGGCCATGTTGTCAAGGATACTTCATAGAATTTAACAGAAAGATTAGCATATCAATTAATGATAAAGGAGCTAGAATAACCAAAAGCTCCAATGTCCTAAACTCAGAATACTCTCGAGAACACTGCACTTCAAAAAGGCACGCTCAGAGTGAAGAATTTACAATTGCGAGTGAAATTATAATAGATTGAAAAGTTTTTCTCTTAATTATTTCAGGCATCATTTTCCAGGAAAAGTGGGGGGCGGGGGGGTGGAAATCACACCAGAATGTGCTTGAGTAACACCGCAGTCCTGTATCTGCAAATGTTCAATCCATAATAACAATAGGGGCTGGTTTAGCTCACTGGGCTAAATCACTGGTTTAGCAGGCCAGCAGCACGGTTCGATTCCCGTACCAGCCTCCCCGGACAGGCGCGGAATGTGGCGACTAGGGGTTTTTCACAGTAACTTCATTGAAATCTACGCGTGACAATAAGCAATTTTCATTTTCATTTCAAAAGACACACCGGGCAGCTACATTCTGTACGGTAAGAGGGGATGGAGTCTGGGGCAGTTGCATGCTCCTCCTGTAGGATGTGGGTGGTGAGGGATACCACCGGTGTCCCCGCTGACTATACCTGCGGGAAGTGTACCAAATTCCAGCTCCTCAGAGACCGTGTTAGGGAACTGGAGCTGGAGGAACTTCGGATCTTCCGGGAGGCAGAGGGGGTTATCGAGATGAGTTACAGGGAGGTAGCCACACCCAAGGTACAGGACAAGAGTAGCTGGGTTACAGTCAGGGGAAAGAAAACAAACGGACAGGCAGTCAGTTACTCTAAGGTGATCCTCCAGTAGCATTGCCACGTCTGCCTTCAGTCCCCTCAAATGCGCGAACACGCTTGCCCACTAAACCGGCCCATTTAACTCTCTTACGTTCCATGTGATCAGGCTGGTTGGGGGGCGCCTCGCCGCCTCCTCCTCCTCCTCCCCTCCGCCCCCCCCCCCCCCACCCACACCGATCAGCCATCACCTTTCTTGGGCCAGTCTCCAGCCCGCGCCCCACGCATCCGCAGGCCCACCCCCAGGCAGCCGACTTCCTTTTTGTCCCACAGCAAAAGTTTCTCCCCCCCCCCCCCCCCCCCCCAGTATCAGCACTATGAAAACCACCCCCTTCAACAGGCATAACATCTGCCCACTGCACTTCCATCAGCTAGCCCGCCCAGTAGATTGGTGGTCCCCGCGCATGGCGCCAGACATTTTCCCACCTATTGTCACCCTCCCTCCCCCGACACACATATGCAAAAGAAAAACAATCCCAACCCAACTGCCCGAAAGAAACACAAAAGAAGATCCAACATCTAACATTCACACCTCCATCCCCCATCAGTGCAAATGCAAACTTTAACTCACACAGCTCTGTAGCAGGCCCCAAATCAATACAGAAGGCATTACAGATTACGTCCAAAAATGAGCGCTGCAGCAAAGTTCAAAGACCTCAACCCGCTACCAGCCCTTTCCTTCTAGCGTAGTCCATCGCTTCCTCGGGCGACTCAAAGTAAAAACGTTGCTCCTCATAAGTGACCCAAAGACGGGCCAGATAAAGCAGTCCAAACTTAGCCTTCTTCTTGAAAAGGGTTGACTTAATCTGATGAACCCTGCTCTTCTCCTGGCCAGGTCTGCACTCAGATCCTGGTATATACGCAGGATGCTATTCTCCCATTTATAGCTCCGTGTCTGCCTGGCCCACCGTAAAATACACTCCTTTTCCAGGTACCTGTGGAATCTCACCACCATTGCCCTC
Organism: Scyliorhinus canicula; assembly: GCF_902713615.1. Lineage (NCBI taxonomy): Eukaryota > Metazoa > Chordata > Chondrichthyes > Carcharhiniformes > Scyliorhinidae > Scyliorhinus > Scyliorhinus canicula. The sequence goes on from NC_052163.1 coordinate 2,561,279, forward strand.
GGAGAGTCCCCCACACACGGCTTCCTCGTGAACGATCTGTGAGCCCTGTCCACCTCCGAGGGTCAGGAGAATGTTTCATCCCCCATTAGCTTCTCGAACATGCCCGCTATGAATGCCCCTGCGTCCGCTCCTTCGGATCCCTCCGGGAGACCAACGATTCTCACGTTCTGCCGGCGGGACCTGTTTTCTGGATCCTCCACCTTCTCCTGGAACCTTTTTTGTTGGTCTCTCAACATCCCCACCTCCAATTCCACTGCAGCTTCGTGCTCCTCTTGCTCAGCCAGTGCCTTCTCCACTTTCTGGATCGCCCGATCCTGAGCATCCAGTCTAAGTTCCAGCCGCGCAATCGATTCCTTAAATCGGGTCCAAGCATTCCTGTTTCTGCTTGGCAAAGCCCTCCTGTATGAACTGCATCAGCTGGTCCGTTGACCGCTGGGTCGTCGAGCCAGGACCCCGGTCGTCTGCCATGCTTTCTCCTGCTGCAGCTTCAGCCCAAGCCTTCTATGTTCACCTATTTCTTCCTTTGCGAGCACTTCTGGTGCGCCTCTCCATGCACTGATGTAGGATTTCTCTTCACAATTGTATCCACCATTAATTTTCCGAATCAAATCCGACAAAAAAAATCAGGGGGAAAGGTCTAAAGGTCCGACCCGAGCAGGAGCTACCAAATGTGCGACTTACTCCTTCGTAGCCGCCATCGGAAGTGTCCGGTGATTGGAATCATTGACAGACAAAAGTGTAATGGAATTTTGAACGAGGACTCCCAAGTCCCTTTGTGCTTCAGATTTCCATAGCCTTTTACAATTTAGAAAATAGTCTATGCCTCTACTCTTCCTAACAAAGTGCATATCCTCACACTTTTCCACATTGTATTCCATCTGCCATTGTGTAACTTCCGCGTTACCTCCTCAAAGAATTAACAAGATTTGTCAGACATGACCTCCCCTTAACAAAGCCATGCTGACTCAGTCCTATTTTATCATGCACTTCCAAGTACTCCGCAATCTCAACCTTAATAAGGAACTCTAAGGGCAGCATGGTAGTGCAGTGGGTTAGCCCTGCTGCCTCACGGCGCCGAGGTCCCAGGTCGATCCCGGCTCACTGTCTGTGTGGAGTTGCCACATTCTCCCCGTGTTTGCGTGGGTTTTGTCACCACAACACAGAGATGTGCAGATTAGGAGGATTGGAAAAAATAAATTGGGTACTCTAAATTACAAAAAAATAAATAATGAACTCTAATATCTTACCAACGACCAAAGTGAGGCTAACGGGCCTATAATTTCCCATCTTCTGCTTCCCTCCCTTCTTAAACAGGGGTGTTACATTAGCTACTTTCCAGTCCTCTGCGACCCTTCCTGCCTCCAGTGATTCCTGAAAGATCATCACTAATGCTTTCACAATTTCCTCAGCTATCTCTTTTAGAATCCTGGGGTGTAGTCCCTCCTGTTCGGGTGATTATCTACCTTCAGACTTTTCAGCTTCCCCAGTACCTCCTCCTTACTGATGGCCTCTCACCTCTGTACCCCGACTCTCAAAGTTTTGGTATGCCATGGGTGTCTTCCACCACGAAGACTGATGCAAAGTTCCTATTCAGTTCCTCTGCCATTTCTTTGTTCCCCATTACTACTTCTCCAGCCGCATTTTCCAGATGCCCAATGTCCATTCTTCCCTATCTCTTACCTTATATATATATATATCCAAAAAAAAATCTCTTGCAATCTTCTTTTATATTACTAGCTAGCTTACACTCAAATTTCATCTTCTCCCTCTTGATTGCTTTCTTAGTTGTCCTCTGCTTGCTTTTAAATCCTCTCCACATTATATACTTTTTCTTTTACTTTTATGCTGTCCCTGACTTCCCTTGTCAGACATCTCAGGTCTAAGTGATCCTAAGGTTGGTGCCATTTTAATACAGCCTGTGGAGCAGTCGTCTTCTGTTGGTGTGCTTGGGTACCCGAGAGATTTTGTGAAAGCTTGAATGCACTTAGCAATCCAAAGCAGAGGAATACTAACAGAAGAGTCCGAAATCCTGTAAGTGGACCCTCGATGAAGGTTTCCAAGAGAAAGTATTGTTCAGAAGATTCCACGGTGTGTTTTTCTGGGAGTTGAATGTGGAAACGTTGTGTGGAAGTCAGATTCCAGTGAGACCAGTGTGACAAGCATCTGGAAGGGATTTGATGAGAAACCAACAGATGTTATATTGGGTGGCATCTGCCACTTTGTTTCAAAGTGCAGTGGATGACCACAGTTGACCTGTTGGTTAACATGGACGGTGTACTTCCCAAGAAGATATATTTTGTCACCTGTTATCCTTGAAAATCCGGATACATCTATGAAGATATAGGTGGGTGAAGGGATATTATGCTGTAGTCAAAGTTTTTGCATTTCATAAAAGTTTTATACTTTTGTTAAAAGTTAATTGACAGTCCCGTGACTGTTCATCCACATTTGTAAGCAAAAAAATAAAAGTTACGATCTGCTGAGCTTGGGTTCCAGAAAATACAGACATGTTGGCAGAATAGGTAAACATGTGGCAGATTAAACTTAATGCAGAGAAGTGTGAAGTAATGCATTTCAAGAGGAAGAATAAGAAGAGGCAATATAAAATGAAGGGTAAAATTCTAAAGAGGATATGAAAGTAGTTGGACATCAAGGATGATGCACACAAAGTGTTGAGGGTGGCAGCGTAGGTTGAGAAAGTCACACAGGACTCTGGGCACCAATTTAACATACAAGATGTAACGGTGCTTTGAGGAAAAACTTTTTTGCCTGATGGAGGCGCGTTCAATCAAGGATTTCAAACCGGAATCAGATAATTATCTGAATAGAAAGAATTGGCAGGACGACTGGGAAAGACAGCGGAATGGGACTCGCTAAGTTCCTCTTGGAGAGAATCGGCACAGATCAGATGGGTCAAATGGCCTTCCACTGTGCTATAACTCGCCTGTGATTCTGGCTAATAAAGATGATGTGGAGATGCCGCCGTTGGACTTGGGTGAGCAGAGTAAGAAGTCTTACAACACCAGGTTAAAGTCCAACAGGTTTGTTTCAAACACGAGCTTTTGGAGCACTGCTCCTTCGTCAGATTCACTTGAGGAAGGAGCAGTGCTCCGAAAGCGAGTGTTTGAAACAAACCTGTTGGACTTTAACCTGGTGTTGTAAGACTCCTTACTCTGGCTAATAAAGAAACCTCTTCTGCAGAAAATACCTCAAAGCCCCAAGTTGAAAACAGTCAACTGAAAGCCACTCGGACCTGGGGGCTTATGAAGTTAATCAGCGAATAACCCCTTCCAGCAACAATCAGGATGCTTCTAGTCAATAAAACAAGAAGGCGAAAGGATGGGCATGATGACCCGAACTAACTAAAGACACAGAGACATTGAAGTCAGTGTGGACAGCTGAGCTGACAAAGAGGTTATTTTCGATATAATAGATATTACAAAGAGAAGAAAGCTTTACTTCCTAGTTTCCACTTGAATACCCAAAATTAAATCAATAGCCTGCTTCATGTTGACTTTATTCTCTACAGCCTTCATATCGAGATAATAATAACGACCAAATCTTTACGGCCAACATCATACTTTTCCAGTATAGTTGCTCTGCCACATGTAATCAATTTAAAACTGAATGACCCAATTCTCCATCCTACTGTTGTGACGGAAGGTGACATAACACTTCATCTCTCACTTCCCTCCCTTTCCACTGCCACAATCTTGCTAGTTTCCAAAAAACTTATGACTTTTTATATGAAAGATAAAATAATTTTGTGAGCAAGTTACAAAAACTAATTTCCATGAGAATTCTGTGCTGTATAATGGAAGCAAAATGGCATTCATATAATGACATTATGATCTTGGTAGGGATTACGAATATTTAAAAAGAAATTTGTTTTAACCAATAGAACCACACCACAAGATTTCATTTGTTTAAAACAAAGAAAAATATTACGCAGCACGATTAACTTAGCAATATAGTTTGTAACCATCTATGTTACACACACAGTGTTACTTCGTTTGGTTCAGAGTGCCAGAGGCTGGGAATTCTACAGAATTCTCTCTCTTTTGCAATGGTGCAAAGTGGATTGGAAAGAGATATCCCAGATGAATAGTAAATTGTGTTCCCAATTGACTATCAATATAGTTTATTCCCCCGTACTTGGATTTCAAAGCCCTCCCTCAAATCTGGCTTCTCTTGAAAATAAGGATTTATGTTTTAGTTGTCAACATAGGAACATTTTCAGACAGATCACCACACAACAACAACAGCACGATTTATTGCCGACACCAGAGCTGCACAGCCATTGGCTAAAATTACTAAACTCAGAGAGCTTCACTAGGTGATACAGTTGCACCATTTGCAGGGGCTGTTTAGCTCACAGGGCTAAATCGCTGGCTTTGGAAGCAGACCAAGGCAAGCCAGCAGCACGGTTCGATTCCCGTAACAGCCTCCCTGAACAGGCGCCGGAATGTGGCGACTAGGGGCTTTTCACAGTAACTTCATTTGAAGCCTACTCGTGACAATAAGCGATTTTCATTTCATTTAATCCTTGAATTACTAGAGATGCTGTCACAGGTGGGGACCATCGGCTTCTTGAAACATTAGTTTGAGGGTCATTAAAGGACAGTTTTCTGGGGTGAGACATCTTGTGGAAGTAGTTACTCATTAGGAAAGGCACACACCAAAACCAAAAAAACATTAGAACGAGGAGCAGGATTCGGCAATCAGCCCCTCTGGCCTGCTGCGCCATTCAATACAATCATAGCTGATCCCATCTCAACTCCACCCTCCTGCTGGGTCCCCTGAACCCTTCATCCTGCAACTAATTAAACCCTATCATCCTGCGATTAATTAAACCCCGTCCCCCTAACCCTTCATCCGGCGATTAATTAAACCCGGTCCCCCTAACCCTTCATCCTGCGATTAATTAAACCCAGTCCCCCTAACCCTTCATCCTGTGATTAATTAAACCCCGTCCCCCTAACCCTTCATCCTGCGATTAATTAAACCCCGTCCCCCTAACCCTTCATCCTGCGATTAATTAAACCCAGTCCCCCTAACCCTTCATCCTGCGATTAATTAAACCCCGTCCCCCTAACCCTTCATCCTGCGATTAATTAAACCCCGTTCCCCCTAGCCCTTCATCCTGCAATTAATTAAACCCGGTCCCCCTAACCCATCATCCTGCGATTAATTAAACCCCGTCCCCCTAACCCTTCATCCTGCGATTAATTAAACCCCGTCCCCCTAACCATTCATCCGGCGATTAATTAAACCCCGTTCCCCCTAGCCCTTCATCCTGCGATTAATTAAACCCGGTCCCCCTAACCCATCATCCTGCGATTAATTAAACCCCGTCCCCCTAACCCTTCTCCTGCGATTAATTAAACCCCATCCCCCTAACCCATCATCCTGCGATTAATTAAACCCGGTCCCCCAACCCTTCATCCTGCGATTAATTAAACCCGGTCCCCCTAACCCTTCATCCATCGATTAATTAAACCCCGTCCCCCTAACCCTTCATCCGGCGATTAATTAAACCCGGTCCCCCTAACCCTTCTCCTGCGATTAATTAAACCCGGTCCCCCTAACCCTTCATCCTGCGATTAATTAAACCCGGTCCCCCTAACCCTTCATCCTGTGATTAATTAAACCCGGTCCCCCAACACTTCATCCTGCGATTAATTAAACCCGGTCCCCCTAACCCTTCATCCATCGATTAATTAAACCCCGTCCCCCTAACCCTTCATCCGGCGATTAATTAAACCCGGTCCCCCTAACCCTTCTCCTGCGATTAATTAAACCCGGTCCCCCTAACCCTTCATCCTGCGATTAATTAAACCCGGTCCCCCTAACCCTTCTCCTGCGATTAATTAAACCCGGTCCCCCTAACCCTTCATCCTGCGATTAATTAAACCCGGTCCCCCTAACCCTTCTCCTGCGATTAATTAAACCCGGTCCCCCTAACCCTTCATCCTGCGATTAATTAAACCCGGTCCCCCTAACCCTTCATCCGGCGATTAATTAAACCCCGTCCCCCTAACCCTTCATCCTGCGATTAATTAAACCCGGTCCCCCAACCCTTCATCCTGCGATTAATTAAACCCGGTCCCCCTAACCCTTCAATCCTGCGATTAATTAAACCCCGTCCCCCTAACCCTTCTCCTGCGATTAATTAAACCCCGTCCCCCTAACCCTTCTCCTGCGATTAATTAAACCTCGTCCCCCAACCCTTCATCCTGCGATTAATTAAACCCCATCCCCCTAACCCTTCATCCTGCGATTAATTAAACCCAGTCCCCCAACCCTTCATCCTGTGATTAATTAAACCCGGTCCCCATAACCCTTCATCCTGCGATTAATTAAAACCGGTCCCCCTAACCCTTCATCCGGCGATTAATTAAACCCGGTCCCCATAACCCTTCATCCTGCGATTAATTAAACCCGGTCCCCCTAACCCATCATCCTGTGACTAATTAAACCCGGTCCCCCTAACCCTTCTCCTGCGATTAATTAAACCCGGTCCCCCTAACCCTTCATCCGGCGATTAATTAAACCGGTCCCCATAACCCTTCATCCGGCGATTAATTAAACCCAGTCCCCATAACCCTTCATCCTGCGATTAATTAAACCCGGTCCCCCTAACCCATCATCCTGCGATTAATTAAACCCGGTCCCCCTAACCCATCATCCTGCGATTAATTAAACCCGGTCCCCCTAACCCTTCATCCGGTGATTAATTAAACCCGGTCCCCCTAACCCATCATCCTGCGATTAATTAAACCCCGTCCCCCTAACCCTTCATCCGGTGATTAATTAAACCCGGTCCCCCTAACCCTTCATCCTGCGATTAATTAAACCCGGTCCCCATAACCCATCATCCTGCGATTAATTAAACCCCATCCCCTGAACCCTTCATCCTGCGACTAATTAAACCCCGTCCCCCTAACCCTTCTCCTGCGATTAATTAAACCCGGTCCCCCTAACCCTTCATCCTGCGATTAATTAAACCCGGTCCCCCTAACCCATCATCCTGCGATTAATTAAACCCCGTTCCCCTAACCCTTCATCCGGCGACTAATTAAACCCGGTCCCCATAACCCTTCATCCTGCGATTAATTAAATCCGGTCCCCCTAACCCTTCTCCTGCGATTAATTAAACCCGGTCCCCCTAACCCTTCATCCTGCGACTAATTAAACCCGGTCCCCATAACCCTTCATCCTGCGACTAATTAAACCCGGTCCCCATAACCCTTCATCCTGCGACTAATTAAACCCGGTCCCCCTAACCCATCATCCTGCGATTAATTAAGCCCCATCCCCCTAACCCTTCATCCTGCGATTAATTAAACCCGGTCCCCCTAACCCTTCTCCTGCGATTAATTAAACCCGGTCCCCCTAACCCTTCATCCTGCGATTAATTAAACCCGGTCCCCATAACCCTTCATCCTGCGATTAATTAAACCCGGTCCCCCTAACCCTTCATCCTGCGATTAATTAAACCCGGTCCCCCTAACCCTTCTCCTGCGATTAATTAAACCCGGTCCCCCTAACCCTTCTCCTGCGATTAATTAAACCCGGTCCCCCTAACCCTTCATCCTGCGATTAATTAAACCCGGTCCCCCTAACCCTTCATCCTGTGATTAATTAAACCCGGTCCCCCAACACTTCATCCTGCGATTAATTAAACCCGGTCCCCCTAACCCTTCATCCTGCGATTAATTAAACCCGGTCCCCCTAACCCTTCATCCTGCGATTAATTAAACCCGGTCCCCCTAACCCTTCATCCATCGATTAATTAAACCCCGTCCCCCTAACCCTTCATCCGGCGATTAATTAAACCCGGTCCCCCTAACCCTTCTCCTGCGATTAATTAAACCCGGTCCCCCTAACCCTTCATCCTGCGATTAATTAAACCCGGTCCCCCTAACCCTTCTCCTGCGATTAATTAAACCCGGTCCCCCTAACCCTTCATTCTGCGATTAATTAAACCCGGTCCCCCTAACCCTTCTCCTGCGATTAATTAAACCCGGTCCCCCTAACCCTTCATCCTGCGATTAATTAAACCCGGTCCCCCTAACCCTTCATCCGGCGATTAATTAAACCCCGTCCCCCTAACCCTTCATCCTGCGATTAATTAAACCCGGTCCCCCAACCCTTCATCCTGCGATTAATTAAACCCGGTCCCCCTAACCCTTCAATCCTGCGATTAATTAAACCCCGTCCCCCTAACCCTTCTCCTGCGATTAATTAAACCCCGTCCCCCTAACCCTTCTCCTGCGATTAATTAAACCCCGTCCCCCAACCCTTCATCCTGCGATTAATTAAACCCCATCCCCCTAACCCTTCATCCTGCGATTAATTAAACCCAGTCCCCCAACCCTTCATCCTGTGATTAATTAAACCCGGTCCCCATAACCCTTCATCCTGCGATTAATTAAACCCGGTCCCCCTAACCCTTCATCCGGCGATTAATTAAACCCGGTCCCCCTAATCCTTCATCCTGCGATTAATTAAACCCGGTCCCCCTAACCCATCATCCTGTGACTAATTAAACCCGGTCCCCCTAACCCTTCTCCTGCGATTAATTAAACCCGGTCCCCCTAACCCTTCATCCGGCGATTAATTAAACCCGGTCCCCATAACCCTTCATCCGGCGATTAATTAAACCCAGTCCCCATAACCCTTCATCCTGTGACTAATTAAACCCGGTCCCCATAACCCTTCATCCGGCGATTAATTAAACCCGGTCCCCCTAACCCTTCTCCTGCGATTAATTAAACCCGGTCCCCCTAACCCATCATCCTGCGATTAATTAAACCCGGTCCCCCTAACCCTTCATCCTGCGATTAATTAAACCCGGTCCCCCTAACCCTTCATCCTGCGACTAATTAAACCCGGTCCCCCTAACCCATCATCCTGCGACTAATTAAACCCGGTCCCCCTAACCCATCATCCTGCGATTAATTAAACCCGGTCCCCCTAACCCTTCATCCGGTGATTAATTAAACCCGGTCCCCCTAACCCTTCATCCGGTGATTAATTAAACCCCGTCCCCCTAACCCTTCATCCTGCGATTAATTAAACCCCGTCCCCATAACCCATCATCCTGCGACTAATTAAACCCCGTCCCCCTAACCCTTCTCCTGCGATTAATTAAACCCGGTCCCCCTAACCCTTCATCCTGCGATTAATTAAACCCGGTCCCCCTAACCCATCATCCTGCGATTAATTAAACCCGGTCTCCCTAACCCTTCTCCTGCGATTAATTAAACCCCGTTCCCCTAACCCTTCATCCGGCGACTAATTAAACCCGGTCCCCATAACCCATCATCCTGCGATTAATTAAATCCGGTCCCCATAACCCTTCATCCTGCGACTAATTAAACCCGGTCCCCCTAACCCTTCATCCTGTGATTAATTAAACCCGGTCTCCCTAACCCTTCATCCTGCGATTAATTAAACCCGGTCCCCATAACCCTTCATCCTGCGACTAATTAAACCCGGTCCCCCTAACCCTTCATCCTGCGATTAATTAAACCCGGTCCCCCTAACCCTTCATCCTGCGATTAATTAAACCCCGTCCCCCTAACCCATCATCCTGCGATTAATTAAGCCCCGTCCCCCTAGCCCTTCATCCTGCGATTAATTAAACCCCGTCCCCCTAACCCTTCATCCTGCGATTAATTAAACCCCGTCCCCCTAACCCTTCTCCTGCGATTAATTAAACCCCGTCCCCCTAACCCTTCATCCTGCGATTAATTAAACCCCGTCCCCCTAACCCTTCATCCTGCGATTAATTAAACCCAGTCCCCCTAACCCTTCATCCTGTGATTAATTAAACCCGGTCCCCATAACCCTTCATCCTGCGACTAATTAAACCCGGTCCCCCTAACCCTTCATCCTGTGATTAATTAAACCCGGTCCCCCTAACCCTTCATCCTGCGATTAATTAAACCCGGTCCCCCTAACCCTTCTCCTGCGATTAATTAAACCCCGTCCCCCTAACCCTTCATCCTGCGACTAATTAAACCCGGTCCCCCTAACCCTTCATCCTGTGATTAATTAAACCCGGTCCCCATAACCCTTCATCCTGCGACTAATTAAACCCGGTCCCCCTAACCCTTCATCCTGCGATTAATTAAACCCCGTCCCCCAACCCTTCATCCTGCGATTATTTAAAGCCGGTCTCCATAACCCTTCATCCTGCGATTAATTAAAAACTATCTCCTCACATATAGAACATTACAGCGCAGTACAGGCCCTTCGGCCCTCGATGTTGCGCCGACCTGTGAAACCCCTCTAAAGCCCATCTGCACTATTCCCTTATCATCCATATGTCTAATCAATGGCCATTTGAATGCGTTTAGTGTTGGCGAGTCCACTACTGTTGCAGGCAGGGCATTCCACGCCCTTACTACTCTCTGAGTAAAGAACCTACCTCTGACATCTGTCCTGTATTTATCTCCCCTCAATTTAAAGCTATGTCCCCTCGTACTAGTTCCCCAACACGGTTTCAGAGGAGTTGGAGATGGGTGCACTTCCCACAGGTGAAATCAGCAGGGACACTGACGGCGTCCCTCACCTCAAACATTCTGCAGGTTGAATGTTTGTGTTCGGATATCCACTGCACTCTGGGGTAGGGAATTTCACAAATTTCCCTCCTCATTTCTGTTTTATATCTGCCACCCCTTAGCCTAAAACTATGGCCTCTCATGCAACAAGAGGAAACATCCACTCTTGTCGACCCTGCCAATCCTCTGTAGCATCTTATATACCTCAATTAGATTTCCTCACATTTTCTCAGACTCTAGGGAGGATAGGCCTAAACTGCTCAATCCCCTATAGTGTTGCACCAGCACTTGCTGACTTTTATACTATTCCATTAACAATTCATGACAAAATTCCTTTGCATTCCTGATATACTCCGCACAGAGAGTGACGCAAGCCGGGAATCGAATGTGGGACCCTGGTGCTGTGAGGGTCCCAGGTTTGACTCCCAGCTTGGGTCACTGTCTGCGTGGAGTCTGCACGTTTTCCCCATGTCTGTGCGGGTTTCCTACAGGTGCTTGGGTTTCCTCCCACAGTCCCAAAAGACGTGCTGCTAGGTGAATTGGACATTCTGTATTCTCCCTGTGTACCCGAACAGGCGCCGGAATGTGGCGACGAGGGGATTTTCACAGTAACTTCATTGCAGTGTTAGTGTAAGCCTACTTGTGACACTAATAAAGATTATTAACTGCTGCACCTGCATACCAACTTTCTGTGATTCATACACAAAGACACTCAGATCCCTCTGCACCCAAGCATTTTGAAGTTGCTCTCCATTTAAATAATAAGTAATCTTTTTATTCCTCCGACCAAAATGGGTTACCTCACACCTATCGATATTAATTCCATTTGACGAATTTTGACCCATTCATCTAACCCATCCATAACCCATGTTAGAGTCATCTGCTAATTTGGCTACAGTATCTCCTGTCTCTGCATCCAAGTCATTCGTATAGATTGTACATTGTTGGGGCCCAAAGACCGAACCTTGCGACACACTAGTTACAGCTTGCCAACCTGAAAAAGACCCATTGATCCCCACTCTCTGCTTTCTGTTGGTTAGCCAGTCATTTGGCAATGTTTCTAACTTGTTGGAACTGCAAACTGATAATGGTTCGTTAAGAGCAATGGAAAATCTGAGACTTCAGCGAATGGCCAGGTCAACAAAGTACTTTCTTAGTTAATGCAAAGGAAGGATTGAGAAAGAAACAGGACAGAGAAGGAAACAGGGTGATCCAGAGTTAAATCAGATAGAGATTGGATTAAGAAAAAAAGGGAAAGTGTGAAAGAAATTAACATTTTTTACATCTCTTCGAAGAATTCACCACTCGCAGGAATAGGATTCAACACTTCAAATTATTACATTTCTGGGCCAGAGAGTTTGATTACAATTGCACTAACAATTATCACATTGTTCAAATGGTACGCAAAGCTGTTATCACCAGATTTTACTTTGTGGCAGGCATAATAAGCAATGCATGTGCAAATCCAACAAGGTCTTAATCATAACAGGGAGGCGAAGGCACCATTTACCCCAGGTTCAATTCCTGGCTGGGTCACTGTCTGTGCGGAGTCTGCATGTTCTCCCCGTGTCTGCGTGGGTTTCCTCCGGGTGCTCAGGTTTCCTCCCACAATCCAGAAACGTGCAGGTTAGGTGGATTGGCCATGATAAATTGCCCTTAGTGTCCAAAAAGGTTAGGAGGGGTTATTGGGTGGAAGTGAGGGCTTAAGTGAGTCGGTGCAGACTCGATGGGCCGAATGGCCTCCTTCTGCACTGTATGTTCTATGTTATGCAAAGCAAACGATGGTATGATATAAACTGACCATCAAGAGTATCTGTTCATTCCCTAAGCTTATTGGTCAATTTATAATCTAATAGTGGCATGCAACATTAGCTTGCAGTTGATTTTCCAGCAAGATCCAGCCCATAATATTGTGGAGACTATTACAAACTATCTACCCAGAGAGATTGTGTAGAGATGAAGTTTGTCTTTGGTTAGCAAGCAACATTGGGTATTAGAGCACCCTCTAGTGACAAAACAAGGGGCTGCAGTACCATAACTACCAAGCTCCCCATCTGCACCTACAAGCTGCGGCAACAACTTTCATTTATACAGCACCTTGAACATAATCATCGTCTTAAGCGATCATTCGCTAACGAGTACGATTAACCACCCAAGAAACTCAAATGTTGAATTTCTCCACCTGGAGAAGATCACCATCCGAGGGTCGGACGAGGGCTTCCTCGAGGGAAAATGAGGTAGAGAGGTAGAAAGGTTTAGTTTGGAGAGAATTCCTGAGCTTAAGGCCTTGGCAGCCTGCGGTGCAGCGACTAAATTTGAGGATGCTCAGAAGGTTAGAAACAGGTGAGCAGAGGTCTCAGAGTTGGCGGGCTGCACGAGATTACAGAGTTAGGGAGAGATGAAGCTAAGGAGGGAGTTGAAAACAAGGATGAACGTTTTAAAATGAAGATATTGCTTGTCCTGGAGACATTGGAAGTTGGTAACATTAAAGTCTGTTTTGTCAGGGCCGCAGGCAGGTTATAACAGTCTGCAAACCCCACCCCAACATTTTGTACTGAAATTGCAATCGGAAAGATTCGCTAATGGCAAGGTACAACTGCTAATAGCCATTGATAAATTCCACTTTTCAAGAAAGGAGGGAGAGAGAAAACTGTGACCTACAGACCAATTAGCCATCAGCCATCAACTGTGACCTACAGACCAGTTAGCCATCAACTGTGACCTACAGACCAGTTAGCCATCAGCCATCAACTGTGACCTACAGACCAGTTAGCCATCAGCCATCAACTGTGACCTACAGACCAATTAGCCATCAGCCATCAACTGTGACCTACAGACCAGTTAGCCATCAACTGTGACCTACAGACCAGTTAGCCATCAGCCATCAACTGTGACCTACAGACCAGTTAGCCATCAGCCATCAACTGTGACCTACAGACCAGTTAGCCATCAGTCATCAACTGTGACCTACAGACCAGTTAGCCATCAGCCATCAACTGTGACCTACAGACCAGTTAGCCATCAGCCATCAACTGTGAACTACAGACCAGTTAGCCATCAACTGTGACCTACAGACCAGTTAGCCATCAGCCATCAACTGTGACCTACAGACCAGTTAGCCATCAGCCATCAACTGTGACCTACAGACCAGTTAGCCATCAGTTGTCGCAAAAATGCTGAAATGTATTATTCAGGAAATCTTAATGCATTTAGAAAATTAGTGGATGATTAGAACAAGACATGGCTTTACTGACAGTAAATCCCGTTCGACAAATTCATTAGACTTTTTTGAGGATGTAACCAGTAAGGTAGATAATTGGAACCAGTAGATGTAGTATTCACATGGATGGGGAAGATGGTGACGCAGTAATAATTTCACTGGACTAGTAATCCAGAGGCCCAAGCTAATAAGAAAGGCAAATGCTTATATTGGTTTCGGATCAGCAGCCAGGGGGTGGAAGTTCAGGCCTCCTGAGCATACCCCAGCCAGGAGATGTCACGCATCCACAGTTCATTGATTTCTCCATCTTTAGGCTCGGAACCAGCCTTGCACATGTGCACAAGTAACAAAGTGAAACAACACTTGAGAGGAGACCAGAAGATCTAAGAGGGCAGTGAAAGTTTGGTGACTCCATGCTGCAGGATGTGAGGGCAAAGGCACTCTTTTGGAGCAATGATGTTCTGCTTGGCATGGCTGAAGATCTAAAAGTGTGCTTGGAAAGTGAAGCATGAGCGCACTCGGGAGATCCAGGGGGAAAGGAATCTGGAGGTGAATCCTTGTTAAAGCCATCCAAGTGGGAGCAACCTTTGGAGAGAATTCCATGAGAGTTCTTCAAACATGGAGATTGGAAACCTTTGCAAGTTTCAGTGAGGCCAGTTGGCTCACTGTGTGACAAGCGTCTGGGTGGGTCGTTGAAAAATCCACAGCTTCTCCTTTGCTTGCATCTGCCATTTATCTTGGGAGTGTGGTGCAGCTGACCACAGCTTTCCAGTTGGTTCACATGTACTGGATGCCTACCCTGAATATTAGAGTACAAGATAGATATGGTAAATTGTTTTATCTTTCAGAATTTGTACGATACAGCTGGAGCTAAGGATTGGGTGAATATCCAAATCATTTTCTCGTGTTTGTATTAAGATTTTTCCAACCTTTTTGTCTGGTGCAACATAGTTAATTTTTCTTATTTAAACAAATGTTTTATTCTTTGTGTTAAAAGTTCATCAGCAGATTCCTGTGAATTTTCTCAGTAACTTTCTTCCACAGTTTCAAATAAAAATAGAAGTTATGCATGACATAACTTGTCTTTTGGGACTTGTGTGAGGAAACCAGAGCACACGGCTTCCATTGCAAGCATATTAGTCTACAAGAATAAAGAAGCCTTGCTTCAATTGTGCAGGGTTTGTGTGAACACATCCAGAATACTGCGTACACCATCAGGTCTCGAGTACACTGCATACTCGCATTGGAGGCGGAATAGCAACGGTTCACTAAATGTGCCCCTGTGATGAGGACCTGTGCCATTACGAGAGGCTGAGTAAATAGGGCTTATATTATCTGGATTTCAGAAGGAGGAGAGGTGACCTCTTTGAAATGTACAACAATCTAAAAGGAATTTCTTAGGGTGGACACAGAGATGTTTCCGTTAGTTGGAAAATCAAAAACACATTTATAACAGAGATGAGGACTAAGTACTTAACTCAAAGGATTGGGAATCTTGGGAATTATCTACACCAGAGAATTGTGGATGCTGCATCAATGAACATATTTAAGGTTGTAATAGACAGATTTCCATCCTCTCAGGTAATCAAGGAGAATGGGTGACCAGGTGGGAAAATGGGGTTAAGCCAAAGATCAGCCACGATCATATTGAATGGCAAAGCAGACTCAACACGCCATATGGTCAATTCCTGCTCGTACTTCTCGTCTACACCAAAAAGAACTGCAGCAGCTCAAGAAGATGGTTCACAAGGGCGGCATGTGGTGCAGTGGTTAGCACTGCTGCCTCACGGCACCGAAGTCCCAGGTTCGAAGCCCAGCCCTGGGTCACTGTCCGTGTGGAGTCTGCACATTCTCCCAGTGTCTGCATGGGTTTCACCCCCACAACCCAAAGATGTGCACGTTATGTGGATTGGCCACACTAAATTGCCCCTTAATTGGAAACAAAATATATAATTGGGTACTCTAAAAAAAATTTAAAAAGAAGATGGTTCACCAGCACCATCTCGAGGGCAATTAGCAATGGCCAATAAACACTGGCAAATATCCCATAAGTGAATAAGAGGAATGTTTGCTTCAGAAAGAAGAAACATTCATAAAATGCAATAGGACAAGCGTCTTCAATCAGGAAATAGAATGCAAATTCCACCAACTGCAATGGTGACATTCTCACTGCATCCCACATTTCAAGCTGTCCTACTCCCACTTTCTGATTGGGTAGGAGGAGAGTTATGTACAGCAGTGTAACACGTGAATACATTGCTTTGTGAATGGTCTGTTGTAATACCAGTACTGGCTGCTTTACACAAATGAATTGCCGATCAGAAGGTTTTGATATTTTCTAGGACAACCACAAGATTCCAATGGGTCAGATCAAACTTCTCACAAAACAAAATTAAAGAAAGACTTGCATTTATGAAGAGTTTTCATGACTTCAGCATGGCCCAAAGGGATTTATAAAGAAGTGCCTTTGCAGTGTGTCACTGCTGCAATGTAGGAAACACAGCAGTCAATTTGCACACAGTGAGCTCTCACAAATAGCAATGAGATAATGAACACTTAATCCTCAAGTGATGTTGGCTGTGGGATGAGTATTAGGCATGGCTCCAGTGGGAAATCCCCTGCTCCTCTTTGAGGGCAGGCAGGCGAGGCCTTGATTTCATATTTCATCATAAAGACTGCCACCACAAAAGTGCAGCACTCCCTCATTCCTACACTGGGATTGTCAGTCTGGATTTTGTGTGCAAGGCTCTCAAGTTAGGCTGAATCCACAACCGTATGACTCAGAAGTGAGTGTGATACCCACTGAACAACCCCGGATCTGTTATACTCAATTTCCCCAGCTGAGAAAAAACAGTGTTCATACATTTCTACATGCTTTGATATTAAAGCTGTATCCACTTATTTTCACTTCATTTTTATTCAAAAAGGCAGGATTGTTAAAAGGGGAACTAACTTTATAACATAATAACTTGTCTAGTGTTCCACATCTCTGGTAACTCAGGCTCTTAGCACTGCTCAAATTTGTTCTTTGTAATTTCCTGTTTGCACTGAGCTTTTAAGGCTGCTGAAGTGTTGATGCAGTCTCATTCCTGTTAATAGTGTTGGAGGGAGACGGTGTACATACACACACTTAAATAGTTTAATGTTTGGGAATTCTTGCCCGACTTCAAATTATTTTAACCAAATTTTAAAACTCAAATTCAAAAGTTGTTGAATTGATCTAGGAATCTATTCACAACACTCTTCAGTTATTTGTAGTTGTAGGATTAGAACCAGAAAGGAAGTTTGCCAGTCTGTTCAGCATCGAATTGCTGCAGCTCTTGGTTTCTGTCACTAGATGGTATGCGTATGCCAAGTAATGTGTGGAGGACTGCATGCGTTGTAACAATCACACACATTAGAAATTGCAAGGTTACTTTTTCAAATCAGGAACCTTTGGAGGAATCGGACATAACGTTATGTGGACCAAAAACGAGAGTCTGAACATAACTTCCTATTCAAAAGTGAACACACTTTCCCATTGTTGTGCTGGAAAGGAATACACAATGGAAGATGTGCAACTCCAGATCAACGTGTCTGATTCTCAACTGCCCTCTGAAATGGCCGAGCAAGGCACCAAGTTCAAGGGCAATTAGGGATGGGTAAGAAATGCTGGCTTTTACATGTCCCCTGTGGGGAGAAGGGTTCAGGCTGCAGGGGAAACAACTACATGCCGACCAAGGCACCATGCTCAGAGGGCTGTCTGGGATTGGCGTGCGTGGTTGGGGTTGGGGGGGGGGGGGGGGGGGGGGGGGGGGGGAAGAAAGAGAGACAGAGAACAGAATAGAAATATGGTAGTAATTGGAACCTCAACGCGACAAATAGAGTCCTCTGCAGCCTACAACAAGAATCCCAAAGGATGTTGCCTATCCGATGCCTGCGTAAGGGGTATCCCGTGGCAGCTGGAGAGGATCTTGGAAAGGGTGGGGATAAATCCACTCCAGTTGTCATTATGGTCCATGTGAAACATAGGAACAGAGGCTGCTGAAGGGGCATCAGAGGTTACTTCAAATTAAAAAGCAGTGCTCGGGAATAATATACTTGATTATTGCCCAAGCAACATAGACATAGAACAGTACAGCACAGAACAGGCCCTTCGGCCCTCGAAGTTGTGCCGAGCCATGATCACCCTACTCAAACCCACGTATCCACCCTATACCCGTAACCCAACAACCCCCCCCCCCCCCCCCCCTAACCTTACTTTTCAGGACACTACGGGCAATTTAGCATGGCCAATCCACCTAACCCTCACATCTTTGGACTGTGGGAGGAAACCGGAGCACCCGGAGGAAACCCACGCACACACGGGGAGAACATGCAGACTCCGCACAGACAGTGACCCAGCCGGGAATCGACCCTGGGACCCTGGAGCTGTGAAGCATTTATGCTAACCACCATGCTACCGTGCTGCCCACATGCAACATGCAAACTGGTGGAGCAGACAGAACAGGAGAATTAACATGTAGCTAAAAGGGATTCCGTTTCATGGTTCTAGGGCAGGAGGGAGCTGTGGCAATGAAATGTACTCCACTTGAACTGGGATGGCACCACTGTCCTGGCAGAAAGGGCAAATAGAGAGGAAGCAAATAGTTTGAAATAGAAAGTGTGGAGGGTTGGGCAAGAGATTGACAAGAAATGTATGCATCCTAAATGTAAACAAAACACAGGACGAGTGCATCGAAAGCGGAGATGGTTTTCCTCCAACAAATTAGTTCCTAGCTAACAGTGACTGGACTACAGAAATAATGTATTGGGTGTGAAACAAGCTGTTGTTCTTGTTTGAATGCTTTCAGATAGGGGGCAGCACAATGGTTAGCACCGCTGCCTCGCAGCACTGCGGACCCGGGTTCGATCCCGTGTGGCGTTTGCACATTCTCTCAGTGTCTGCTTGGGTCTCACCCCAAAATGCAAAGATGTGCAGGATAGGTGGATTGGTCACACTATATTACCCTTGAATTGGGAAAAAAACATTTTATTTTATTAAACGCTTTCAGATGGCACTTGGATAAGAATGCTGCTTTATAATGCAAGTTCTTTCTTCCCATCAACAACAACCAAGTTAAAATGCATTGAATTATGTATCACCATGTTACATCTTCCCTCTTACCTCTGTATGTCTTTGATGAAGTGCATTGTACTCTTTCTTGAGTTCCGACTCACGTTCTTCCAACCTACCAACTGAAAATAATTAAGCAAGTTAGAATGCTTTGCAAAAATATCAGCAACAATGCCATGCATCTTCATTCCGCCACTGAGTCAAGAACAGTCAGCCCAGAACTAACATTGATGGTCCCTCTCTTCTGACCTGCCATACAAATGTTGAAAGCATTACAAGTTTAGTGTTTTGGGAGAAAGCTGAAAGGACGTAATCCCTGATCCAGCAATTCTTGTGTGGCCATAAGAGAGGCAGTTTTCTTTCCCAGAGAGATAGCTTAAAAAGTGACAGTAGTTAAAACAGAGCAGCTTTGTCTGGAGACGAGGAAAAGACCGAAACAACTCAAGTGAAGCAGACATTCGAAGACATAACGGGTTCTGACAAGAACTGTTTTGAAATGCAAGTATCACTTTAGGCCTTGCTGGTTTAAGCGGGATTGAGAGCTGCATGTTTATTTTCTTGTTGTTTAATGGGAAATAGAGCGGTAGTGTTCAGGTGTAATTATAAGCTTTTCATTTTGGGTTTGAAGTTAAAACCAGTTTAATATTGTCCTCATAATAAAGTTTTATTCTAAAAATAACCACGCCCTATTTTTTCCTGCAATTACTCCTGGAGCTAAGCATTCTTTCCGCACAGTCTTACAAAATAAAATATTGGGGTTTCGGCCCAGTACCCTAGCTACTGTTGGGGTCTGGTCGGGATCATAATACAACAAAAGTAAATTAACCAATAATTTGCATAAAAATACCCAAAATCTTTGGCCACTGGCTGCTCAATAATTACAGTCACCAGGTTTGTAACTTTAAACACAATTACTGTTTATTTATAACAGGAACTGGTTAATGATCACCTAATCCCTGACACCCACTTTAAATGCCCCACTGCCTGTATATACATACACACACACACACACACACACACACACACAGAAGGGTGGGGGGGGAAGGAGACAGGGGACAGAAAGGGGTACAAATATTAAGGATGAAGGTCAAAAGGTATTAAAATGTACTAAAAATGTATCAGTTTAAGTGTATGCAGTGGACAGTTGAAGCTCCAGTATAAATGAATTTAGCTTTGGTAATCACAGCACCATGTTTTCCATAATTAGGTCTTGTGCTAGAAAACCATCAAAATTGATTTACTGTTCAGTGTGTTTTATAATCGAAGTTCAAACAGCAGTCACATATGGTGTCAATTCAAGTAATGAGATTAATATGGAAAACCGATGGAGATATTCCTTCACCTCATCAGTTGTGTACTCTGGTTAATCAGCAAAACTGGTCGATTGTGCTCAACAGGTAAGTTCAATAACTAGTGCTAAAACTGCTCTATGATTACCTTGAATACCACACCTAGAAGTTGTGTACTTTGACCGGACTAGAGATATATTTGTACCCTCAGTCGAACTCTTAGATTATTTCAGAACATCAGTACACTAAATACCAAAGTACACCAAGAGCCTCGGGTGACTGTGTGGAGTTTACACTTTCTCCCCGTGTCTGCGTGGGTTTCCTCCAGGTGCTCCGGTTTCCTCCCACAAGTCCCGAAAGACGTGCTGTTAGATGAATTGGACATTGTGAATTCTCCCTCAGTGTACCTAAACAGGAATGTGGCAACGAGTGGCTTTTCACAGTAACTTAATTGCACTAATGTAAGCCTACTTGTGATACTAATAAAGATTATTATTATTAATAATAATAATAATAATAATAATAATGTCAGTGCAGACTTGATGGGCCAAATGGCCTCCTTCTTCACTGTAGGGACTCTATTCTATACTGACCCAGGTTTTACTGAGTTTACTGACTCAGGAACTTGATGATTAAAGAATTTTGAAAAATCTTCAGGTCCCATGCCATAAAATTCAGTCTAAAGCCTCCGTTCTGTTGCTTCCCTTTCCCAGGACATTATTTATGGGTACAGTAGCAGAATCTTTATCTTCCTGATCAAAGTAAACCAGAGGCCTTGATTAATGAGCTGGAGATAAAGTTCAAAACCCACCACAGTAGTGAGGGAATTTAAATTCAGATAATTAAATAAATCTACTAGCATAAGTAAAGGTGACCAAGAAATTTCCAAATTGTCATAAAAACACAACTGATCTACTCATATCCTTCAGGGAAGGAAATCGCCCACCTTACTGGTCTGACATACATATGACTCCAGACCACAGCAATGTGCTCGACTCTTAACTTCTCTCTGGAATGGCTGACAGATGCATCAAAACCACAATGAGAAACTACAATTCATATGGGCTGCAGCAATTTAAGGCAGCAGCTCATCACCACCTTCTCAAGCCCAACTGGGGCAGGAAATGCTGGCCTTCCAGGCAGCACCCAAATCCAAGGAATGAATAAAAAAGAATCGCAACAAATTCAAGCCAATAGTCATTTGCCACAAAAAGAAATTGCCAAGTTAATGCAAGAAGAATGGACTTTGATCAAATTAAAATCACTGCATTTTCTTGACACATTTCACACTAATTCAAGTGTCCAACCTTTTGAAGAGATGTGTGTGTCACACAACTAAAGGAGCACCCTAATATTAAATTACTTGAGTCAGGCCAAATCATAAGGGATGTAGGATCATTCGGGATTTTCTGTTTAAGAGAACCCATCGATTTCCACCCCCAGCTGCACTATCTGTTCCTTGTTCATTTCTTTCTTCTTCACAGTTGTATTTTTACTTTTTTCTGCAGACTTGGCATTGCTTCTTCCTCCATCTTACAGCCAGGATTTGCCTCAGGAATCATAGTATTGCAGACTGGCACTTTTAAGCTTGTATGCATATCTGTGTACATAATGTTTCGGGCAGCATGGTAGCACAGTGGTTAGCACTGTTGCTTCGCAGCACCAGTGACCCGGGTTCGATTCCCAGCTTGAGTCACTGTCTGTGTGGAGTCTGCATGTTCTCCCCGTGTCTGCGTGGGTTTCCTCCAGGTGCTCCGGTTTCCTCCCACAGTCCAAAGATGTGCAGGTTTGGTGGATTGGCCGTGATAAATTACCCCTTTGTCCCCAAAAAGGTTAGGTGGGGTTACTGGGGTTATGGGGATAGGGTGGCGGTCTGGGCTCAAGTAGGATGCTCTTTCCAAGGGCCGGTACAGACTCGATGGGCTGAATGGCCTCCTTCTGCACTGTAAATTCTATGATATTCTATTCTATGATCAATTTGTCCTCACAGCCCCACACAGTCCCACACTCGTACATCACCCCACCCACCATCCCAAACACCTCCTGACTGGGGGTACTATGTACCTGAACCAGTTGAAAGCATGCCTGATCTTTCTTGTTGGTTAATCTCTTGTTAATGCCTCGTTTTTTCTGTCTGCTTTTGCATACCCCACATACCTAGCTGGTCTTCTTGCAACTGACCAGAGAGATTTTTGCCTCAAATGCCATGCATTAACAGTTTGTTTTTTTCCAGAAATCCTCATCCACTTGGTCTAGGCAACAGCAGCCAATGTGAGCATGGACCCATTTCAGGAACTTGCAATTTACCACCTCACTCCAATCCTCAACAGCACTGCATTGTGCACATGTTTGCATGCACAATGTTTCAGGTCAGCTTGGCTTGTCATTGAAGTACCAAATTGCTAAGTGTTGACTGAATTTTGCACTTCAGCACCGAGTAACTGAAAAGCAAGCACCAAATCCATATGCTTTCCCACAAGCACAAACCTTCCTCCACCGAAGGAGGTCCCATCTCAACTCTAATGCATATTGACATAACTGGACAGCAGGCTATCTGAAGCCCATCACGCAACACTCAATTAGGCTATAAACATGCATCATGCAGATTCTCAGACCTGAAAAGTGACTTCACTTCAAAAGAACCTCATTGACTGCAAAGCACTTTGGAACATCATGAAATCACCAAAGATACTATTAAAAGGTACATCTTCTTTACTTCTTCATGTCTAAGCCAGAATTAAAATCAAATATGGGAGAAAATTATGCAGGTTCAAAATTGAAAGGGAGCATCTATGCTGTGACTTTAAAGATATAAAAGCCAGTATGCAGCTACAATCCACATGTTGGAAATCTCAAATTCAAAAAGATCTGCAAATGCCTAATCATAAATCTTCAAGCAGTATCACCACTGAGGCTCCAGTCTCCGCTTTCAACCACTTTTTACTGTACAGCAAATAAAGAGAACATCTATAGCCAAAAAAAAGAACAAACCCATTTTTATATAATGTTTTTCAAGACCTCAGAATGCTCAGGGCACCTCACAACCAATGAATTACTTACGAAGCATAATCACGATTGTAATATGGGGGAGTCCAAAACTAGAGGGCATAAATATTGAGACAGGATTAGCCCCAAGCCCTAAGCCTGCTGCACCATTCAATGAGGTCATAATGATCGAACTCCATAAAAGTGCTTTTGCTCCATCTCTTTGGATAGCAGAAATAGAAGATAGTCACTAATAACAGGATAAACTTATTTCCCCAGAGAGGGATGAGAATGTGGAACTTACTGCCACAGAAAAATTGAGGTGACCCACAAAGGTGGGTTTTATGGGGAAGTTAGATAAGTACATGATGCATAAAGGAATCAAAGGGGTTGGAAACAGGTCCGTGTGCAGCATGAACATTGGCAGCAACCAGTTGCACCAAATGCCCAGTGACGTACTGTAAATTCTTTGTAATTCTTCGTCAAACTGTCCACAGAATTTCCACTTTTTGAGACACAAGCAGGCTACGAGAAAGCACCACAGATTGTTTCATACCCGAGTGAACCATGAGGCAGTAACACTGTTTTAATGGCTGAACACAAAATTAGTTGTTCCTGAGAGAATTGGTGTCTGCAAGTTCCAGGCTGAGAAGCAGCTTCTAATGCAGAGGAAATGTGGGTCAGCCCAAAGCTTGGAGAACCACATGATTCACAGAAATGATGCAAGTGTTGAACTTGTGGTTCTGATCAGCTACAATAACCCCTTTCAATTCAGAGAATTGATACCCGCTGGGGTGCTCTGTAATAATAATCAGGTTTTGTCCGTCCATAATTTTCTGATTAGCTTGTGGGTGGAACTGGGTACAAATAGAGGCATGGGGAAGGCCAGAAACACTGTATTCATTCAGGAGTCACAAGACAGCTAAATTCAGACATTGTGATACAACCCCACTACATATATTTTTATTTGTTTTGAATAATTTTCGTGACTGTTTTTCATCTTTCAGTACTCTCTCGCATCAAATCTGAACTTTATCTGAAAACCTTTAACAAATAGTACAGAAAATGCTTTCACTTTTTAAAATAAATTTAGAATATCCAATTAATTTTTTCCAAGGGGCAATTTAGTGTGGCCAATCCACCTAACCTGCACATCTTTGGGTTGTGGGGGTGAAACCCACACAGACACGGGGAGAATGTGCAAATTCCTCACAGGCAGTGACCCAGGGCCGGGATTCGAACCCGGGTCCTTAGCGCCGTAGGCAGCAATGCTAACCACTGTGCCGCCGTGCCGCCCCAAAATGGTTTCATTTTGATGGTCAAAATTGAAGAGTTCTCCAGCAAAAGGCCTCAAAGTAGACGACTAATAAGAGGATCCAGGGTTATGGAGAGACAGCAGGAGAATGGGGATGAGAAACATATCAGCCATAATTGAATGGTGTAGCAGACTCGAACGGTCTGAATGGCCTAATTCTGCTCCTTTATCTTATCGTCTTATGACTAATAATTTCAGTCGGGATAGTTTCCCTCCTCCTCTCTTCGGTGATTTCACCTCTACATCAGCCTTTGTACTCCCTCACCTAGGTTTACCTCCCTCCTCCCTCTCTCTCTTCAAAAAAACCTCCCCTGACCATGTCATATCACGGCCTTGCTATCCCTATCACTGACAAGACAATCTATGATAATTTCCTTGTATCATTCTCCATCCACATTCCCTTCCCAGCATCCGAGCACCCTTCTTTTTGTGTACAATCCTGGAAATAAATCTTCTCCCAACTGATTTATCTCAGCATTGCCACATTCCCAACTATCTAGCCGTTGGCTTTGAATTAATCATCGGCAATGCTCTTCTTCAATAAAATTGCCCATTATTTTCAAAGATCATCCAGGAAAATTAAAATAATATCTGGCTAGGGCAGTGTGGTGGCACAGTGGTTAGAACTGCTGCCTATGGCGCTGAGGACCCGGGTTCAAATCCCGACCCTGGGTCACTGTCCATGTGGAGTTTGCACATTCTCCATGTGTCTGTGTGGATTTCATGCCCACAACCCAAAGATGTGCAGGGTAGGTGGGTTGGCCACGCTAAATTGCCCCTTAATTGGGGAAACAAAATCTAAATTTATTTTTAAAATAAAAATATCTGGCTTCACTTCAACACCACAATTGTCCTCTTAAATCACCCTCCCTTGCCTCCTCCATCCTGATTTCCAACAAAAAGTGCAAAGTGTAAATATATACATTTTCCTCACAGAACGATGAAGACCATCTCATTTACATGTCTCCCTCCCTTCTACTAGACCAACAGGTCGAACATTCCCTAATGTTTCCCCCTTGCCTCCATTCTGAATTCTCATCTTTGCGTTTCTGTCCTTCTCTGCCCATGCCTTTCCTGAGCTCACCTTGGCAATGAGGTCCCCCCTTACTTTTTTGACCCTTGACTGCAAACCACTCAAATTCCCTTCCTGGATTATTAATGATCCACTCTGTTCAGGTGCTATCCTCATTTCCTTCAATCATCCTTATCCTCATAGAACCAATGTTTGCCCCACAGTTCTTGACAATTAACACCTGATCTCCAAGCTCCCGTTCCTCTCCAAAGTCATAGAATAATAATCTTTATTATTGTCACAAGTAGGTTTATATTAACACTGCAATGAAGTTACTGTGTAAATGTCATTGTCTTCCAAATGCACAGTCAGCTTTCTCAGAACCTCGTGTCACGGGATTGTCCCTTTAAGAAAGGTTTTTGTCTTATCACATGGCTTCAGTGATGTCATTGTGTGGGTGGAGCTGGGCTGTGGATGAGAGTTTTTTGCTTTTGCTTTCACATTTGGCTGCAGTGGACTCAGACAGAGAACAGAAATTTTGTTTTGGCCTGCCTCTCTATCTTCATTTTAAAAGCTGTTCCAGACTGCTTAGTAACTTAAAAGAGATAATTGCTTTCTGGAAGGAATTCAGATCTGCTGTTTGAAAAGGGGAATAGAGTATCAGTAACAACAGTCTGAAACAAGTGAGAATGCAGTGTGCTGGGCCACACCTTTGAAAAGGGATTTCTGGTTTTACATCATTTTGTTATTTAATTGGAACAGTTAAAGAGGAATTTATTAAGGGTTATACATAGATAACTGTAGCTGTGTGGGGTCTTTATGTTTGTAATTGATAAAAGTTCTTGCTGTGGGTGCTTATACAAATGTTAACTAAATTCTTAGTATTAAGCTAGTTTTTTGATTAAAAGCAACGAAGAAGCCCATTGAATAACCCCTGAAGGGAAGGCTCTTGTGCTCATCTGAGCCAAATTCAACAAAACGTTATAGGTCAGGTGAACTCCATAATATACTTTGGAGTTTTTTAAACCCTGGCTCCTAACATTCGATTGAATTCCTCTATCTGGTTTCTGCCCCTACCATAGTACCAAAACAGCTCATACCAAAATTACAGACATCTTAGTTAACTGAGATAAAGGTAAACAACCCTTCAGTGCCTTCCTCATCCTGTGACTAGACTGAAACAGCAAACCACCAAATTCTGCTCCCACGCCTCTCCACCATCTTGTGACCAAATGGGAATGCACTTGGCCTGGTTTCTTTCTTATCTGCCCTGTTGTAGTCAGCTAATCACCAGCAATGATTCAATTTCTCACTCCCGCACTGTAACCTCTAATGCCCTGCTACGTTCATCAACCTTGCTTCCCTCCATGTTCTCATCTACATGCTGCCGCTCTGCCACATCAACCAGAATTTTGAGATCTGTTTCCACATGTATCCTGCTAATACCCAGAACTCCCATTCCTCCACTTTTCTTGCCCTCTCCACATTGTCACCAAATGATAAGGCTGCTTGCTTGACATTGGATGAGCAAGCATTTTCCCCAATTAAATACAAGGAATCATCATCCTTGACACTCCTCACAAACTCTGTTCTCCTGCAACCGATTCCATTCCTCTCCCCGGCTGAACCAAACCATACACAATCTTGGTGTTATATTTGACTATGTTGAGGTGAGCTACCAAGCAGATGGCACCAAGACCATCGATTTCCACCTCAACAACAGCAGTCGACTCCGTCCTTGCTTCAGCTCATCAGTTGTTGAAATCCCCATCAATGCCTTTTGTTAACTCTAGGCTTCATTACTGCAACACACGTTGAGGCTTAACCTGTTCTACTCTCCACAAACCTGCGACAGTTCAAAACTCTTGTGTTAGGGTTCCCAACTTTCCCAGAATGGTTGGGAATTTACCCGATTCGCCATCAATCTCTCCGCAGTTATTAAAAGCAATTCTGGATTCTGTGATTCGATTTGAAAATTTGTAGTCCCTGGCCTCAATCCATTCATAAACGTTAATGATGCCATTCGTAACTGGTGTAACCATGCACACGTACTGCACTCATGAATGTCACTGCTGCTGCTGCCTGTCCTTTTCCCCTCTGTCATGTCTGGGTCTCAAGTCAACATCTACAGGGACAAAGAGAACTAAGATGGAGCCAGGAAGCAAAGGAATGAACGATTAAGAAAAGGACAAGTGTCTAAACTTTGAACTGCTCCTGCTGGAAAACTCATACCACTAGTAGATAGCCTAGAAATCTTTACACATATCTGAAATTGGGATAAGAAGGAGCACTGTTGCTCACTTTGCTGCCAGGCTATAAAAATTGCTTTAGAAAGGGCAGCACGGCAGCATAGTGGTTAGCACAATTGCTTCACCGCTCCAGGGTCCCCAGGTTCAAATCCCGGCTTGGGTCACTGTGCGGAGTCTGCACGTTCTCCCAGTGTATGCGTGGGTTTCCTCCGGGTGCTCCAGTTTCCTCCCACAGTCCAAAGATGTGCAGGTTAGGTGGATTGGCCATGCTAAACTGCCCTTGGTGTCCAAAATTGCCCTTAGTGTTGGGTGGGGTTACTGGGTTATGGGGATAGGGCAGGGGTATGGGCTTGGGTAGGGTGCTCTTTCCAAGAGCCGGTGCAGACTCGATGGGCCAAATGGCCTCCTTCTGCACTGTAAATTCTATGAAAATCTATGAATCGGATTACTTGTCTGAAGACAGTGTAATAGGCAATGCTGCTGATTTAGCAACTTTTTGTTTCTGAAGTCACATTCATTTTGTTGAAAAATATTTGAGTGAGGAACTTGTTGGGTGTGAGGATCACAGTGAAATGGCAGTGACGGAATGGGAAATGACCACCTGGGCCCTGTTTCGAGCCTACCTGCACCTGTGTCAGATATTAAGGTTCAAGTCCTTCTCAGCCCCAAAGAAATAGTGCTCGGAGTGCCACAAATTGATAATGTGGTTCGTCGGCATGGTGTTTTATCTGCTTTCTTGTCATCTTGGGAACATACAAAACAATGTGATTTGGAAGTCAGAATTAAATATTTAAAAGACCAAAAGTGGTTGTTGTGGAGGAGGGGAAGAAGGAATAAATGACAAAAAACTGAATGCAGGTGAATGGCCAAAGCAAGTAGGCAGGATGGCGGATGGATGAGAGCCAGTGAACGGTTCACCCTCTCGCACCATACCACCAGCTTTCCCCGAGGTCGCTTCAGCTGACTTTGCCTGGAATACATTTAACCAGAGTTCATAACCCTCTCTGTTGCTCATGTCCTAACCCTCATCAACTATCACTTGCCCATCTCCCCTTGCACACTGTTATTTTCCAGAAGGTCCATAGATACTGCATCCAATCTTTACCCAATCTAACATTTATCTACAGGGCCAAATATTGCAAGTAAACACCTCCTAATTCAACTACATCCCAGCTTCTGTTCTGAGTGAAACCCCCAATTGATGCCCTTTACTTTCATGTAATTAATCAGAATTGACATATAATTAATTAATTATTTAATTAATTAATTGCTCGATTTAAAATGGCTAGCAGTCAAGTAATGCCTCCATTGGGCAGCACGGTGGCCGAGTGGTTAGCACAACCGCCTCACGGCGCTGAGATCCCAGGTTCGATCCCGGCTCTGGGTCACTGTCTGTGTGGAGTTTGCACATTCTCCCCGTGTCTGCGTGGGTTTCGCCCCCACAACCCAAAAATGTGCAGAGTAGGTGGATTGGCCACGCTAAATTGCCCCTTAATTGGAAAAAATAATTGGGTAATCTAAATTTATTTAAAAAAAGTAATGCCTCCATTTTAAGATCTTCATCCAAGTTTACAAAACCTTCCACAATCCCCCCCTTCCCTCTGATCTCTGCATTTTACCAATTCTGGCCGCTTGAACATTTGCAATTATCATCGCTCCACGGCTGACAATGTCTTCTGCCATCAATGCCCTAAACTCTGAAATTCTCCCCTTCTAACTCTGTCTCTCTTTCCTCGTTTAAGATGCACCGTGCAACTGGCCAAGCTTTTAGTCATCTGGCCGATTATCTCTCAGTGATTTTGTTCCATGGCCCTGCTGTAAAGCATGTTGAGTCATCTTTGTTAAAGGTGCTTTATGAATGATAGATTTTGTTGTTGAAAATCTTGAAGAAAAAATTAATAATTTCAACTTGAGTGTTGTAAAGTGAACAGTTCTAATGTTTAAATGTAAACAATCCTTGCTGTATTGGAAAGATGGCAAAACAAGAGTGGGTTCACAAAATAGCTCATAAAATGTCAAATGAATACAGATTATGTTACACCTGAACATGTTCCAACAGCTGGTGTATATATACCACAGTGACTACTAATATCTCTCATGAAAGCCTTTACTAGGAAGCATGGCACAACTGCAAAGTCGGTCTTTAATGTTGCAAATTAAAGGTCAACAGATTACTGTGCCTTCTGAATCATATCAGAGAATATGAGCCAAAATAACCACATGCGTTTATACAGTACCTTGCATTGACTGTTGCAACAGAGAAACATGCCTGTTAAGCCAATCAGACCTGTGTCTGGGTTTTCCTCCAATTTATCTAATCATACTTACCTGTTCACCTCCCACACCCATTAATATTTATGTTTCTCAAACAATTTACCATGGCCAATCCACCTAACAAGCATATCTTTGGGCTGGGGGATGAAACCGGAGCATTCGGAGTAACCCCACACAGACACGGGGAGAACGTGCAGACTCCGCACAGTCACCCAAGCCAGGAATCAAACCTGGGATCCTGGAGCTGTGAAGTAATTGCGAATGTCTCAGCCTTGTCTTTTGCACTGATGTACTGGGCTCCCCCATCATTGAGGATGGGGATATTTGTGGAGCCTCCTCCTCCAGTGAGTTGTTTAATTGTCCACCAACATCTACAAGTGGATGTGGCAGGACTGCAGAGTTTAGATCTGATCTCTTGGCTATGGAATCACTGAGCTCTGTCTATCACCTGCTGCCTACACAAGTAGTCCTGTGTTACAGCTTCACCAAGTTGACACTTCATTTTTGGTATTGTCTGATGTTTCTCCTCGCATGCCCTCTTGCACTCTTCATTGAACCAGGGTCGATCCCCTGGTTTGGCAGTAGCTGTAGAGTGGAGGATGTGTTGGGCCATGAAGTTGCAGATTGTGGTCGAGTACAATGTTGCTGATGGCCCACAGTGCCTCATAGATGCTCAGCCTTGAGTTGATTGATCAGGCAGGGAGGAAGGGGTCGAGCGAGGGAACCGTGGTTTACCAAAGAAGTGGAATCTCTTGTTAAGAGGAAGAAGGAGGCCTATGTGAAGATGAGGCGTGAAGTTTCAGTTGGGGCGCTTGATAGTTACAAGGAAGCGAGGAAGGATCTAAAGAGAAAGCTAAGACGAGCAAGGAGGGGACATGAGAAGTCTTTGGCAGGTAGGATCAAGGAAAACCCAAAAGCTTTCTATAGGTATGTCAGGAATAAAAGAATGACTAGGGTAAGAGTAGGGCCAGTCAAGGACAGTGGTGGGAAGTTGTGTGTGGAGGCTGAGGAGATAAGCGAGATACTAAATGAATACTTTTCGTCAGTATTCACTCAGGAAAAAGATAATGTTGTGGAGGAGAATGCTGAGACCCAGGCTATTAGAATAGATGGCATTGAGGTGCGTAGGTAAGAAGTGTTGGCAATTCTGGACAAGGTGAAAATAGATAAGTCCCCGGGGCCTGATGGGATTTATCCTAGGATTCTCTGGGAAGCCAGGGAAGAGATTGCTGAGCCTTTGGCTTTGTTTTTTATGTCATCATTGGCTACAGGCCAGAGGACTGGAGTATAGCAAATGTGGTCCCTTTGTTCAAGAAGGGGAGTAGAGATAACCCCGGTAACTATAGGCCGGTGAGCCTCACGTCTGTTGTGGGTAAAGTCTTGGAGAGGATTATAAGAGATACGATTTATAATCATCTAGATAGGAATAATATGATTAGGGATAGTCAGCATTGTTTTGTGAAGGGTAGGTCATGCCTCACAAACCTTATCGAGTTAATTGAGAAGGTGACTGAACAGGTAGACGAGGGTAGAGCAGTTGATGTGGTGTATATGGATTTCAGTAAAGCGTTTGATAAGGTTCCCCACGGTCGGCTATTGCAGAAAATACGGAGGCTGGGGATTGAGGGTGATTTAGAGATGTGGATCAGAAATTGGCTAGTTTAAAGAAGACAGAGAGTGGTGGTTGATGGCAAATGTTCAGAATGGAGTTCAGTTACGAGTGGCGTACCACAAGGATCTGTTCTGGGGCCGTTGCTGTTTGTCATTTTTATAAATGACCTAGAGGAGGGCACAGAAGGTTGGGTGAGTAAATTTGCAGACGACACTAAAGTCGGTGGAGTTGTAGACAGTGTGGAAGGATGTTGCAGGTTACAGAGGGACATAGATAAGCTGCAGAGCTGGGCTGAGAGGTGGCAAATGGAGTTTAATGTAGAGAAGTGTGAGGTGATTCACTTTGGAAAGAAAAACAGGAATGCGGAATATTTGGCTAATGGTAAAATTCTTGGCAGTGTGGATGAGCAGAGGGATCTCGGTGTCCATGTACATAGATCCCTGAAAGTTGCCACCCAGGTTGATAGGGTTGTGAAGAAGGCCTATGGTGTGTTGGCCTTTATTGGTAGAGGGATTGAGTTCCGGAGCCATGAGGTCATGTTGCAGCTGTACAAAACTCTGGTACGGCCGCATTTGGAGTATTGCGTACAGTTCTGGTCGCCTCATTATAGGAAGGACGTGGAAGCTTTGGAACGGGTGCAGAGGAGATTTACCAGGATGTTGCCTGGTATGAGGAAAGGCTGATGGACTTGAGGTTGTTTTCGTTAGGGAGAAGAAGGTTAAGAGGTGACTTAATAGAGGCATACAAAATGATCAGAGGGTTAGATAGGGTGGACAGTGAGAGCCTTCTCCCGCGGATGGAGGTGGCTAGCACGAGGGGACATAGCCTTAAATTGAGGGGTAATAGATATAGGACAGACGTCAGAGGTAGGTTTTTTACGCAAAGAGTGGTGAGGCCGTGGAATGCCCTACCTGCAACAGTAGTGAACTCGCCAACATTGAGGGCATTTAAAAGTTTCTCGGATAAGCATATGGATGATAATGGCATAGTGTAGGTTAGATGGCATTTAGTTTTTGACTCCCCATGTCGGTGCAACATCGTGGGCCGAAGGGCCTGTCCTGCGCTGTATCGTTCTATGTTCTATGTTCAAAACCTAGCCCTTTTCGCATGATGGTGATGCCACACAATATGATATAGGGTATCAAGCTTTGTCTCCACACGGACTGTGCGCTGGTGACTCCTACCAATACTGTCATGGACAGGTGGATCTGCAGCAGGCAGATTTCTGAGGATGAGGTCAAGTAGCTCTGACAAAAAGTCACCCAGACACAGAATGTTAGCTCCGTTCTCTCTCCACAGATGCTGTCAGACCTGCTGAAATCATTTTTGTTTCTCTTTCAGATTCTAGCACATGAAGTAATTTGCGTTTATCTTGAAGTCAAATATGTTTTTCCCTTTTGTTGGTTGCCTCTCCGTCTGCCGCAGACCCAGTCTAGCAGCTATGTCCTTCAGGAACTGGCCAGCTCAGTCAGTCATGGTGCTACCGATCCACTCTTGGTGATGGACTTTGAAGTTCCCCTACCCAGAGTACATTCTGTACTCTTGCCACCTTCAATGGTTCCTCCAGGTGGTGTTCAGTATGGTGGAGTACTGATTCATCAGCTGAGGGTGGGTGGTACATGGTAATCAGCAAGATGGTACTGTCCCCATGTTTGACTTGATGCCATTACGTCCAGATTCTATGTTGAGGGCTCCTGGAGCAACCCCCTTCAGACTGTATACCACTGTGCCACAACCTCTGCGGTGTCTCTCCTGCCGGTGGGATAGGACATACTCCGGGAGAATGGTAATGGTGGTGTCTGACACATTGTCTGTACAGTATGATTCTGTAAGTATTACTAATGTCATGCTGTTGTTTGACTAGTCTGTGAGACCTCTCCCAATTTTGGTACAAGCCCACAGATGTTAGTAAGGAAGACTTTACAGTGTCGATAGCGCCGAGTTTGCTGGTCATTTCCAATGTCTACTCAGTGGTCTGTGTGGTTTCAATCCTTGGAGCCCTTTTCGAGATTTGATAGAACAGAGTGGCTGCTCGGCCATTTCAGATGGCATTTAAGAGTCAAGCACATTGCTGAGGTCCGGAGTCACATGTAGGCCAGGTAAGGACAGCAGATTTCCTTCTGTAAAGGACATTAGTGAACCAGATGGGTTTTTATGACAATCGACAATGGTTTCATGGTCATCATTAGACACTTAATTCCAGATTCTTATATTGAATTTAAATACCAAGTGCCAGAGTGGGATTTGAAGTCATGTCCCAGAGCATTATTTATGTTTTTAAACTCCTTCAACGATCACTTGCTAGCGAGTATGCTGGTCCACTTAGAATCACAGGATCACAAAGTGCATAAGGAGGTTATTCGGCCCATTGAGTCTGCATCGACCCTTGGAAAGAGCACTCTGCCCCCACCCTATCCTTGTAACATAACCTGCACATCCATGGACACTAAAGGACAATTTAGCACGGCCAATCCACCTAACCTGCACATCTTTGGACTGTGGGAGGAAGCAAGAGCACCCAGAGGAAACCCACACACACACAAGGAAAATATGCAAGCTCCACACAGACATGGCTGGAATCGAACCTAGTTCCCTGGTGCTGTCAGGTAGCCGTGCTAACCACTGTGCCACCTAACAAACTCCCTGTTACTGGTCATGAGTTCTGTGGGTCCTTGCATGGCTGATGGGCCCACATCTTGGGCAGGTGTTTCCAGAAGGTGGGATTGGACCTTGGACTCCAGATCGCTGGTATTCCTTGCGCACGTTCCTTTTCCAGACCTCCTCTTTCCATCGGGTGTCCTCCAAGAATTGTGTCCCTCCAATCAGGAGGTTCCTCCAAGTAGGTATTTTCTGAGCAAGGGTCTACCATGCGTTGATATCCATGTAGCATTTCTTGAGGCAAGCCTTCAGGGTGTCTTTGAAGGACTTCCTTTATCCTCCTCTTGTTCGGGAACCTTCCTTCAGCTGGGCGAAGATTTGCTTTGGCAATCGGGACTCTGATATCCTCAGTACATGGCCAGCCCAGCGGAGTTGATTTCGGATGATCATGGCCTCGATGCTGGTGCTCTTGGCTTCTTCATCGACACTGATGTTAGTAGGCCTGAATTTCCAGCTGCTGTGGAGCATCCATCTCAGCCAGCGTTGAAGGTACTGCTCCAGGGTCTGGAGGTGGCACCTATACATTGCCGTAGTTTCTGAGCCGTACAACAGATTTGCGAGGATTGTGGGTGTCAGCACGAATGTCTCGGCTGTCAAAGACTCTTGTCCTTGGGTGTCCAAAGGAGGCTCTTGCATAAACAGGGATGTTTCATCGCCACACCTTTTTCTCCACCTTCATCGCCACCATCCTTCAGCTTGTCAAGAACAAGCTTTTCAGTGGAGTAGACATTGTCTACAGGAGGGTCAGAAAACCTTTCAACCTCAACCAGTTGAAATCCAACAAGCAAACGACACTGACGTTGTTCGTGAATGACATCACCACTCTCTCAGAAGAGAATCTCCAAGCCATGCGCGACACTTTTGCGGAAGCATACCAAAGACTCGGTCTCAGCCTCAACCTCAAGAAGACTCCACCCCGGGGCAGCACGGTGGCGGAGTGGTTAGTGCTGCTGCCTCATGGCGCCGAGGTCCCAGGTTCGATCCCGGCTCTGGGTCACTGTCCGTGTGTAGTTTGCACATTCTCCCCGTGTTTGTGTGGGTTTTGCCTCGACGGCCCAAAGATGTGCAGGGTAGGTGGATTGGCCATGCTAGATTGCCCCTTAATTGGAAAAATGAATTGGGTACTCTACATTTTAAGAAAAGACGACTACACCCCAGGACAAGATTCAGTCACTCTCTCCATCAAGATCAACGTATCAAACAGTTATATTTGTTTATGTAGTACAAGTTGAAAGATGTCAAACTAAAATCAAATGATTTGCTCAGACCACACCTTAGGTAGTGTGCAGTTTTTTCTCCCAGTGCTAGAGGAAGGTGCAAAGGAGATTAAACCCCACTGTCAGAAGGAAGAGTTATGAGATTAGAAACGGTGGTGCAGTGGTTAGCACTGCTGCCTCACGACGCAAAGGACCCAGGTTTGATCCTGGCCCGTATTATGTTTATGGAAAAAACAGAAATATAAAAAATTATTTCAAGCAAAGTTCGCTAGGTCAAATGGTCATGGACTCAATGACAAAAGGCAATTTCAGGCTGGACTTCAACAAGTCCTTCTAACTACAAGTGATGATCAACACATAGAATGGACTTCCAGGTGATACAACACAGTTGCACTGTGATTAGCACTGCTACCTACAGCACTGAGGACCCGGGTTCGATCCCAGCCCCGGGTCACTGTCAGTGCGGAGTTTGCACATTCTCTCCGTGTGTGTGTGTGTGTGTGTGTGTGTGTGTTTCACTCCCACAACCCAAAGATGTGCAGGTTAGGTGAACTGGCCACACTAACTTGCCCCTTAATTGGGGGGAAAATAATTGGGCACCCTAAATTTTTTTTTTTTTTTTAAAAGGCAGCACTGTGAAACCCTTGCAAAAATTAACAGCACTTACACCTTCAAGCTTCAAATGGTTTTTCGGGACTCTTTCTCACTCCTCTTTTGAGTTGGAAGTCTGTCACTTATCCAGAATCGCAGACATGCGATCTTCTAAAATTCTGTAGGCCTATAATGCTGTGAGTATAAGCAAGCTGGTTTTTGAAACAAAATCTTGTAATACCAGAGGCAAAAGTGTAAATATGTCCCAAAAAGTTAGATGCTGTGCCATATGCAGAAAGTTGAGGTTGTTTCTGGATGAAATAGCTGAAATGGGGCTGAGTGGCCTTTGTGTTCGGTGTTGATCTTGTGACCTGCTAATACGGAGTTCAGCTCCAAATCATTCTTCCCAGATTGCTCCTTCAAAATGGAGTGCAGAAAAGGATGGGAGTGTCCAGTAATCCATTCTCACAGGGACAGAGTTTCTGAGCAGGGGATTTCAAAAAAAAACTCAAAGTTTATTCAGATTCTATTCAACGGATTCAACAGTGTTTTGTTTTTCTGCTTTAAGTAGCCAAATATAATAAGAGTGCAGAGATGCTATCACTTCACCTCCTCCCAAGGTTCTGATGTGTACTACAACAGGAGAAAACCAAACACCCTCATCACTGGATACCACACTTGTCCTTTGTTACTCTCTGCTCTGCTCCCCACCCTTTTTTCCCCCAACTGCATCTGCCGACCAAAATACATCAAATCTTGTCCTAAATCAGAAACAATTAAGTCAGGTCTGTAACTCTCAGGATGACATTATACCATCAATGGCTCTTAAATGCGGTCAGAATATATTAATACACCCTTCCCCGTGTCCGGAGATTCCAAATGTAATTGATTAAAAGTACTATCAAATACTAGTTTTGGTATTGGTTAATAACTGGTCAGAGCAACAGCTATTTAGCTTCAAGGCACAGACACTGGACAACTAATGTCGAAACAAAATTAAAAAGAGATCAGTTGAGACTATTTCAGGAGATCCTTAGGGTTAATTCCTTTTGCTGCAACTCCATCAAAAGAGACCAAAAATAAAAAGGTTTATTTTGATATTGGAATATATGGCATCACATTAGCACAACAACCTGTATTCATAGAATTCATCGAGTGCAGAAAAACATCAAGTTGAATCAAAAAAATATACACCAAGCTAAACAAGCAGGAGGGATAGGAGTGATCAAAAGTTTGATCAAAGAAGTGGGTTCTAAAGGAAGAATGAGGGGGTTTTAGGTTGATGGTGGGGAATCTTTCAGCTCTGTGACTGAAGACATGGCTGCCGATGGAAGAATGCAGGAAGGGAAATATGTACAACAGGACAATCAGAGGAACAGAGTTAAGGAGTGAGAACTGATGTTGTACACTGGAAGATCAGACACATGGCAAAGGGTTATGTTGGTGGATAAATTTGAAATGAGGGGGCCAGAAGCCAATGCTATTTCCCAGATATTAAAGAAAGTATGCAAGAACATTGCAGATGCACTAATTATAATCTTCCAAAGTTATAATCGGGAACTGCTCCTTTAGATTAGAAGTGCATGCACGTAACTTCGTCATTGATAAAAGATAAACCAGGGAATTGTAGACCAGTTAGACAAACATCTGTTGTCGGGAAATTCCGAGAGTCTAATAATAATAATCTGTATTAGTTTCACAAGTCGGCTTACAGTAACTGCAATGAAGTTACTGTAAAAATCCATCAGTCGCCACACTCCGACGCCTGTTCGGGTACACAGAGGGAGAATTCGAAATGTCCAATTCATCTAACAAGCACGTCTTTCGGGACTTGTGAAAGGAAACCGGAGCACCTGGAGGAAATCCACACAGACATGGGGAGAACGTGCAGACTCCGCACAGTGACCCAAACCAGGAATCGAACCTGGGAGCTGGAGTTGTGAAGCAACAGTGCTAACCACGGTGCAAGGATAGGCTACTCAGCACTTTCCAATTTTCAGCCGATCAGAGAACCAGTTGAGGTTTATGGAACTGAAGGAAAATTACTGACTAGTTGGGAAATTGGCTGAGCAGCAGGAAGGAAACTGCAAGGATAATGGGCAGGTACTTGAATTGGCAGAAATGACTAGTAATGGCCGCAAGGATTTGTGGTGGGGTTCAACTATTTACCATATTTATTAATTACTTGGGAACACAGGAGTACTCAGGTAATGGAATCGAAAGCCACATATTCACATTTTGAAAACAAAAAGCGCTGAAAAGCGCAAGTCTGGCAACGTCTGTGGAGAGAGAAACAGAGTTAACATCGAGTCCAATAGGACTCTTATCCAGAACTTCAGTTCTAAAGAAGACTCATAATTGGCTCAAAACAGCCAGGGAGGTGGGATGGAGGAGAAGGGGATTAAGACACTAAAAGATTTGTTTCTTGCAGGACTGAAGGAGCTGGGAGTGAAGTATGGGCTGGAGCAGGGAGAAATGTTTAGATACATGCAGGTTCAAGATTTTGCCAGAAAGGAGATACAGAGCTTCCCGGGGGTGCCGGCCTCCACATTGCTGGAGGAGGTGCTGACGACAGGTGGACTGGAGAAGGGGGTAGTGTCAGCGGTTTACGGAGCTATTTTGGAAGAGGAGAAGGTACCACTGGAAGGGATCAGAGCAAAGTGGGAGGAAGAGTTGGGAGGGGTTATAGAGGAGGGGGGCTGGTGTGAGGTGCTCCGGAGAGTGAACACCTCCACCTCGTGCATGAGGTTGGGGCTGATACAGCTGAAGGTGGTATACAGAGCGCACTTCACGAGGGCGAGGATGAGTCGATTCTTTGAAGGAGTGGAAGAGGTGTGTGAACGTTGCCGGGGGGGGGGGTAATCACGTTCATATGTTTTGGTCCTGTCCAAAGCTCGAGGATTACTGGAAGGAGGTTATTAGGGTAATTTTAAAGTGGTGCACGTGAAACTGGACCCGGGTCCCCAGGTGGCCATATTCGGGGTGTCGGACCAGCCGGGGTTGGAAACGGTAGTTAGGGAACCCATGTGAAAGAATAGAGACGTAAAACAACTGGGCAAACAGCAGAGATAGCTGATGATAATTTTACGGGCCAGGGTTTAGAAAACTCCAAAGTATATCATGAAGTTCACCTGACTTTTAATAAATTTTGGTTATGGGGATCACGAGGGTCCACTCTCCAGGTGTTATGCAGTAGAGACCTTAAGTAGTTTTAAAACAAAACAATGTTTATTCTATGAACCCAGTTAACATATTATAAGCACACAGTAAACATCTTATCAATTACCAACACACGTAACCCCACAGATACAATATTCTATAGGTAGCCCTTAATACCTTTCCTAGCAACATCCATAAGTAAAACCCTTTTGGAACAAAGACAGCAGGTTTAAATTCTCTACAGATACAGGTATTACTTTGAAATCATCAAGTAAGCTGAAGATATTCTTTAGCTTGAAGAGAGAGAGGTCATTACACATCTGCTTGCTTTGAATACAGCTCTCTAACTCTGAAAATGAAACCAAAATCAGAGCCACAAAGCAGCTTTACAGCTCAAAACGAAAGTGAAAGACAGACAACCCAGCTCTACCCACACACTGACATCACTGCAGCTAGTTGATAATGGTACCATTTCTTAAAGGTACATCCACCTGACAATAATGAGCTGACCCATATATCAAAACCTCTTTTTCATCATCCTTTTAAGTCAGAGAAGGATAGAAAATAGCAAGGCGAAAGGATGGCACATAGTGAATGAAGAGAAGGAACAGCTGGAAATTCTCAGAAAATTTCAGACCAGAAAGGAAGGTGTTAAGGGTGGAAGCGTTACATGAAAACTTAAATGTTTTCACTGTAATAAGGTTGGGCACACAAAAGCAACATGTTTGGGGTTACATGGCTAAACTATTGCAGTGATAGGGTTGAGGAACAAGGATTAATTTGTAACTGAATCTTTCCTGTCAGCAAGAGTACTGTGGGCTTGAAGACTTTGGGGCAAGACAATCAAGTAGCTTTTATGCAAGTGGAAAAGAAGCAACAGATAAAAGCCGAAGAAGTGGAAATATGTTCACCCCTACCCAGAATGCTGGTGTGCAGGTTACAGAAATGTTAAAGATTTTGTGTGTCACTGGCAAGCCTTTCCACGTGTTCTCAGGGGCAGGATTTATACCCATTTGCAAACAAATGGACTCATTAGCGATAGGCAGCATGGTTTTCTGAAGGGGAGGTTGTGCCTCACCAACTTGATCGGGTTTTTTTTGAGGAGGTGACAAAGATATTGATATGGGGAGGACGGTGAATGTTGTTTACATGGACTTCAGTAAACCCTTTGACAGGATGCCTCATGGCAGACTGGTACAAAAGGTGAAGTCACACGGGATCAGAGGTGAGGTGGTAAGATGAATACAGAAATGGCTTGGTCAGAAGGCAAAGGGTCGCAGTAATAGGGAGTTTCTCTGAATGAAAGGTTGTGACTAGTGGTGTTCCTCAAGGATCTGTGCTGGGGCCTTTGTTGTTTGTTGTATACATAAACGATTTGGAGGAAATGTAGCTGGTCTGATTAGTAAGTTCATGGATGGCACCAAGGTTGGTGGAGTGGCAGATAGTGTTGAGGGTTGTCAGAGGATACAGCAGGGCATAGATAGGTTGGAGACTTGGGCAGAGAAATGGCAAATGGAGTTTAATCCAGACAAATGTGAGGTAATGCATTTTGGTAGGTCTAACATAGAGGGGAAATATACCGGAAACATTAAACCTCTTAGGAATATAGAAAGTCAGAGAGATCTGGACATG
Organism: Scyliorhinus canicula; assembly: GCF_902713615.1. Lineage (NCBI taxonomy): Eukaryota > Metazoa > Chordata > Chondrichthyes > Carcharhiniformes > Scyliorhinidae > Scyliorhinus > Scyliorhinus canicula. The sequence goes on from NC_052163.1 coordinate 2,602,158, forward strand.
CAGGTCCACAGATCTTTGAAAGTCTCAACACAAGTGAACAAGATAGTCAAGAAAGCAGAAGGAATGCTTGCCTTCATTGGAAGGGGCACCGAGTTTAAAACTGCCAAGTCATGCTACAGTTGTATAGAACCTTGGTACAGACACACTTGGGAATACTGCACACAATTCTGGTTGCCACACTACCAGAAAGATGTGGAGGCTTTGGAGAGGATGGAGAGGAGGTTTACCAGGATGTAGCCTTGTCTGGAGGATGTTAGCTGTGCGGAAAGGCTGAATAAACTGACTGTCTTCATTAGAATGACGGAGGTTGAGGGATGACCTGATAGAGGTCTACAAGATTGTGATTGGCTTGGATAGGGTGGAGGGGTCAGTCACCAGGGCGCATAGGTTTAAGGTCTGTGGGGCAAAGTTTAGAGGAGATGTGTGAGGCAGGTTTTTTTTTAAACACAGCAGGTGGTGAGTGCCGGGGAGGTTGTGGAAGCATATACATTAACGGCGTTCAAAAGGCATCTCAACAAATACATTATTGGATGGATATAGAGGGAAACGGCATGAGGAAGTGCTATGGGTTTTGGCCAAGGATGGTATCATGACCGGTACAGGCTTGGAGCTGAAGGGACTGTTCCTGTGCTGTATTGCTCTTTGTACAGGTTAGTGCTGGGAAAGACTACATTTTTTGGGATGCAGGAGCTTACTGTTATTGGTTCAGAATATTTGTTGTTCAGAGGGGTATTGCAGGACAAAATATTAATAAGTGGAATTTGTGGAGAAAATAAAAATATTCCATTGTGTAAAGTAAATTTTTTAAGTAGTTTGAAAATAGGTGAAGTGATTGCAGGGGCAATGGAAAAGTTGTCTGTTGCAGAGGCTCAATTTATCCTCAGAAATCATATAGTTGGGTCTCAAATGTTACTGATGCCTACTGTAGTCAAGCAGCCTGTTGAGATGAAATCAACAAAGGTGCTGCAGCAGTGCTTAGCACAGGGACTGCGGCACTGAGGTCCCAGGTTCGAATCCTGGCCCTGGGTCACTGTCCGTGTAGAGTTTGCACATTCTTCCCATGTCCACAACCTAAAGATGTGCTGGTTAGGTGGATTGGCCATATCTTTTTATTAAAACAGTAAAATAATAGATACAGGGCCAAACAGTACAAACACTAATTTTGTGTTGGAGAAACAGAGTACCCTCCCCTCAGTACCAATGTACGGGCCGGGGGGGGGGATCACACTAAATTGCCCCTAAATTGGAAAAAGAAGAATAATTGGCTACTCTAAATTTATTTTTAAAAATAAGTGTTGCAGAAAGAACATCCTGGATTGTTTCCAGATTTTGTAGTAACAAGATCACATACTCAAGTTGAAACAAGTGGAGGAGTCTAAAAGACAGGGGAAAGATGCTGAAATTCAATTCGCTGATAGCGTTTTTGAAATGATTGTTCAGGACAGGAAGGTTGATGAGAATGAGGTTGAAGTGCGTAGCTCAGTTAAATTGGTGAAGTTACAGTAGAAAGATCCACGAATAAAGCAGTTATTCCAGACAGCATATTCTGAAACAGAGGTAGAATGTCTTCCAGCGTGTTACTACATTAAAAATAACGTATTAATGAGGAGTGGCAACCTTCTCATCTTCTGACAGATGAAAAATGGGTCGTAGTACATCAGATAGTAATGCCATCTGGATACAGGGAGGCACTGATAGTAGCTCATTAAGTTTCAGGACCTGGACGTTTAGGAACTGAGAAAACTCAGGCTGAAATACAAAAGCATTTCCATGCTGCAAGATGCAGTCACACTCTGTTGAACATGACACACTGATAGGGAAAACGCAAGCAATAATTAAACCTGCCCCTTTAATTCCAATTTGAGTATTTGAGGAACCTTACACTTGGGTTTAATTGATTGTGCAGGGCCCCTCACTGAGAAAAAAAGCAGAAAACAGTACCTCCTGACAATCATGGCTGTGTCTACTAGATACCCAAAAGTGATAGCAAAGAGGACTGTAGAAGAGTTGGCCAAATCCTTTACAAGATATGGTTTACCAAAGGAAATACAGGTCGGATCAAGGTTTGATTTTTATATTACAGCTATTTAAGAAATCACGACAGCCTAGGGTTAAAGTAGTTTAAGATGGCAGCTTATCATCCTGATTCACAAGGTGCTTTAAAGATATGGCATCAAAATAATCAAAATATAAAGATTCTGGCGAGAGCAGATTGTCACGATTACCTACAGGACTGGGATCGAGGGATTCTATTCTCGTCTGTTTCAACAGGGTTTATGGTCATAAAGTGAAAGGACAACACAAGGTAATTCAGGAAAGATTAGTAACTTGAAGTTCAGAAACTTCTCTCCTGGATTATGTGACAAAATTCCGAGAAAGGGTGAGCGGAGCACGCGAGCTAGCTAAGGAACATTTAAAAATACCACAGCAAGTGATGACGTCAGGTGCAGATAAGAGGACAAAGGCCTGTAGTTTTGTTGCTGGGAAAGGGGTGTTAGTCTTGTTGCAGTGTCAATCCAATCAGAAATGCATGGTTTAATGGACCTTGCCAATTGAAAAGACACTTTCTTGGTGGTAGGGGTGACGTGGGTGGACCAGGACAGATTTATGGTGATGTGCACCCCTAGAAATTTGAAGCTGTCATCCATCTCCACTTCGTCCCCATTGATGCAGATGTGTATAGTACTTTGCTTCCTGAACTCAATGACCAGCTCTTTAGTTTTGCTGGCATCGAGGGATAGATTGTTGTCGTTGCACCACTCCACTAGGTTCTCTATCTCCCTCCTGTATTCTGACTCGTCATTATTTGAGATCCGACCCACTATGGTCCTGTCGTCAGCAAATCCATGTTAGTCCTAAAATTGTGTGTGATAGTTTAGTTAAGGAGGACGACAAAGGAATTTTGTAGCATAATCCAATGTTTTCATGTTTAATTTTTTTAAATCTTGATGTTAAAACTAATGAGCAGTCCTGTGGCTCTGCTCCTCCACATTTTATTTTTTAAAAGTTACAGTCTTTTGAGTCAGGTTTCCAGTCTGGGATCTTGTAGTCCAGTTATGACATTAACGGAACAAAGGAATAGTTAAGGTAGATAAATATAAACTGTTTGCACAGACCCAGGTTAGGAGACGTAATCTAAAAACTAAAAAGTGCCAGACTTTTCAGGAGTGAAATCAGGAAACAACTTTATACACAAAGGGCTGCCAGTGATTTGGAAATCTTTTCTGTGAAGTGTAACTGATGCAAGGTCAGGTGTTAGTTTTAAAATCTGAGATTTTAACAAGAAGAATGGGATAAAGGAAGGGACACTGATACAGTTTTCACTGAAGTTTTCATAAAAGAATGAGCACTTCATAAAATCATAGAATTTACAGTGCAGAAAGAGGCCATTCAGCCCTTAAAAAGACCACCCTATTGAAGCCCATGCCTCCACCCTATCCATGTAACCCAATATCCCACCTTTTGGACACTAAGGAGCAATTTATCATGGCCAATCCACCTAATCTGCACATCTTTGGACTGTGGAAGGAAACCGGAGCACCCGGAGGGAACCCACACAGACACGGGGAGAATGTGCAGGCTCTGCACAGGCAGTCAGCCGAGGCAAAAATTGAACCCAGGTCCCTATTGAAGCAATATCTGTGGACCACATGTTTGGTGATATGCATACACACATAAATGTGTATAGTTGTATAACTGTATAAAGTTGCATATCAGTACATGTAATCATCAGTATGACCTCCAGCCAGCAGGTGGTGTGAGACATCCATCACATGACTGGAGTGACCCGCCAGTTGATAGTAGGACGTACAACAGGATGCTCGCACTTAGAGTAGCTCCCGAGGAATTCAAGTAACTTTGTCTCTATATAAATCTGTTAGTTATCTTTCCACATGTTTGACAATAAATCATCATTCCAGTTAAACATATATGGTCTGTGTAATAATAATAATAATCACTTGTCACAAGTAGGCTCCAATGAAGTTACTGTGAAAAGCCCCTAGTTGCTACATTCCAGCACCTGTTCGGGGAGGCTGGTACGGGAATTGAATCCCCGCTGCTGGCATTGTTCTGCATTACAAGCCAGCTATTTAACCCACTGTGCTAAACCAGCCCCGTGCATCTTTGTTAACCAGTGTGCATCTTTGGCAACGGTGGAATACAGCAAATGATACTCGAAAGAGTGTAAATGATTTGTTCAGATGGTACAACTTTCTTTCATTCGGCATGGGTTTCAAATCGATTTCTGCCATGGAACACTCAGGAACCCACAGTCAGGGTATCTGATGATGTGGAGATGCCGGCGTTGGACTGGGGTGAGCACAGTAAGAAGTCTTACAACACCAGGTTAAAGTCCAACAGGTTTGTTTCAAACACGAGCTTTCGGAGCACGGCTCCTTCTTCAGGTGAATGGAAAGGCTTGTTCCAGAAATGTTTATATAGACACAGTCAGAGATGCCCCGGAATGCGAGCACCTGCAGGCAATCAAATCATCAAAGATGCAGAGAGAGAGGTAACTCCAGGTTAAAGAGGTGTGAATTGTCCCAAGCCAGTTCAGTCGGTAGGCCTCTGCAAGTCCAGGCTTGTTGGTGGGGGCCGAATGTAATGCGACATGAATCCCAGATCCCGGTTGAGTCCGCATTCATGCGTGCGGAACTTAGCTATAAGTTTTTGCTCAGCAATTTTGCGTTGTCGCGTCTCCTGAAGGCCTCCTTGTAGAATGCTGACCCGGAGATCAGAGGCTGAATGTCCTTGACTGCTGAAGTGTTCCCCAACTGGAAGGGAACAGTCCTGCCTGTTGATAGTCGCACGATGCCCGTTTATTCGTTGTCGCAGTGTCTGCATGGTCTCGCCAATGTACCACGCTTCGGGACATCCTTTCCTGCAGCGTATGAGGTAGACTACATTGGTCGAGTCGCACGAGTATGCGCCGCGTACCTGGTGGGTGGTGTTTCCACGTGTAATGGTGGTGTCCATGTCGATGATCTGGCATGTCTTGCAGAGATTACCCTGGCAGGGTTTTGTGGTGTTGTGGTTGCTGTTCTGAAGGCTGGGTAATTTGCTGCAAACAATGGTTTGTTTGAGGTTGCGCGGTTGTTTGAAGGCCAGTAGTGGGGGTGTGGGGATGACCTTGGCAAGATGTCCATCCTCGCTGATGATGTGTTGGAGGCTGCGAAGAAGATGTCGTAGTTTCTCCGCCCCAGGAAAGTACTGGACGACGAAGGGTACTCTGTCAGTGGTGTCCCGTGTTTGTCTTCTGAGGAGGTCGGTGCGGTTTTTTGCTGTGGCGCGGTGGAACTGTCGATCAATGAGTCGAGCGCCATATCCCGTTCGTACGAGGGCATCTTTCAGCATCTGTAGGTGTCTGTTGCGCTCCTCCTTGTCTGAGCAGATCCTGTGTATACGTATACACAGGATCTGCTCAGACAAGGAGGAGCGCAACAGACACCTACAGATGCTGAAAGATGCCCTCGTACGAACGGGATATGGCGCTCGACTCATTGATCGACAGTTCCAACGCGCCACAGCAAAAAACCGCACCGACCTCCTCAGAAGACAAACACGGGACACCACTGACAGAGTACCCTTCGTCGTCCAGTACTTTCCTGGGGCGGAGAAACTACGACATCTTCTTCGCAGCCTCCAACACATCATCAGCGAGGATGGACATCTTGCCAAGGTCATCCCCACACCCCCACTACTGGCCTTCAAACAACCGCGCAACCTCAAACAAACCATTGTTTGCAGCAAATTACCCAGCCTTCAGAACAGCAACCACAACACCACAAAACCCTGCCAGGGTAATCTCTGCAAGACATGCCAGATCATCGACATGGACACCACCATTACACGTGGAAACACCACCCACCAGGTACGCGGCGCATACTCGTGCGACTCGACCAATGTAGTCTACCTCATACGCTGCAGGAAAGGATGTCCCGAAGCGTGGTACATTGGCGAGACCATGCAGACACTGCGACAACGAATAAACGGGCATCGTGCGACTATCAACAGGCAGGACTGTTCCCTTCCAGTTGGGGAACACTTCAGCAGTCAAGGACATTCAGCCTCTGATCTCCGGGTCAGCATTCTACAAGGAGGCCTTCAGGAGACGCGACAACGCAAAATTGCTGAGCAAAAACTTATAGCTAAGTTCCGCACGCATGAATGCGGACTCAACCGGGATCTGGGATTCATGTCGCATTACATTCGGCCCCCACCAACAAGCCTGGACTTGCAGAGGCCTACCGACTGAACTGGCTTGGGACAATTCACACCTCTTTAACCTGGAGTTACCTCTCTCTCTGCATCTTTGATGATTTGATTGCCTGCAGGTGCTCGCATTCCGGGGCATCTCTGACTGTGTCTATATAAACATTTCTGGAACAAGCCTTTCCATTCACCTGAAGAAGGAGCCGTGCTCCGAAAGCTCGTGTTTGAAACAAACCTGTTGGACTTTAACCTGGTGTTGTAAGACTTCTTACTAGGGTATCTGATGGCATTCTGTTGCTTAGTTACTCTGCAGCTGCCGCTTCCAAACAGCTTTTGTTTGAGTGAGGCAAGCAGAATGAAGAAATAAAATCGTGAGGCAGAGAAAGAGAATCTTGGTCAGACTAAGATTACAGTAAGAAGTCTTACAACACCAGGTTAAAGTCCAACAGGTTTGTTTCAAACATTAGCTTTCGGAGCGCTGCTCCTTCCTCAGGTGAAATTCAAACACTAACTTTCGGAGCACTTTCAGATTCACCTGAGGAAGGAGCTGCGCTCCGAAAGCTAGTGTTTGAAACAAACCTGTTGGACTTTAACCTGGTGTTGTAAGATTTCTTACTGTGCTCACCCCAGTCCAACGCCGGCATCTCCAAATCAAGACAGTACAAGATTAGTTATGGTCCTGAGAGTAAAACCCATGTAAATTGTGAAGTTGAATGAACAGTGTCAAAAATGGATTGCTTCCTCTTTTGACAGCTGTCAATAGAATACACATTTCTCTTTAAGTATTGAGACTGAATACTCCTCAAATAAACAAGTGATACAGATCATTTCAAAATTAGAATAGGCTCCAGTCAGAAAATGATGGATTGACAGTGATTACTTTGTTCAAATAAAGACAGCTGATAACTGGGGTAAACTCCACCATCTGCCAGTCCAAAGTGATTCAGAAGAAATTAGCCCAGAAAAGACAGAACTCTGCATATCTAATCTCTTAAGATTATTAGAGGTGCACTAAATGATTCTGTAAATGATTCAACTAACCTTGGTTGTTGGCCAGTTTCTCTTCCCCGACCTCAAATCCACTCCCTAATGTTCGGTGGAAACCATCATGGTGACTTGGCAGAAGCAGAATATCTCACTCATGGTTGATTATATATATTGCCTCACAGAGAATTATACATAGCATGAGAATGTTTTTTTTGGTCAAATGTATCATGATCAGACAACTATCCCTCAATTAGAGCTATAACTCGAGGTTTAAAAAGCCACCTAACATCCTGGTTTCTATCTGACTGATGCATGGTGACAGTACAAAAAAAAAATCAGTTTGTACATCAATAAACAATGAACTCTAGATTTTAAGGGCTAGATTTAGCACAAAACACCAGAATTAGAGACGTAGAGATATTGTGGAGTGTTATGGGATTAGAGGAGACTAGAGGGATCAGGAGGGGGGGGCGAGGCCATGGTTGAATTTTAAAACAAGGATGAGAATTTTAAAGTCTAGTTACTGCTTGACTAGAAGTCAATGTAGGTCAGCGAACACAGAGCTGATGAGGAATGGAACTGACTACGAGTTAAGCCACAGGCAGATTACCTCAAATTTATGGAGGTGGAATGTGGGAGACCTGTCCAGGGTACATGAGTCTAAAGGTAACAAAGGCATAAATGTCTCACCGGCAGATGACCTGAAACAGGGATGACGTTAGGCAATTCTACAAAAGTGCAAATAGGGTTCTGAGTGATGGCATGAATCCGAGGTGGGAATCTCATCTTGGGATCAAATCTAACACCATGATTGTGAACCGGCTGGCCGAATCGCAATCTGTTACCAGGGAGGGAGTAGCTTGGGAATGGAGCTGAGGGCAACAGTCAAAAATAATGGCTTCAGTACTCCTGAGAAAAATTCTGCTCATCCAGTATTGGAAGTCATATATAATAATAATCGCTTATTGTCACAAGTGGGCTTCAATGAAGTTACTGTGAAAAGCCCCTAGTCGCCACATTCCGGCGCCTGTTTGGGGAGGCTGGTACGGGAATTGAACCCGCGCTGCTGGCTGTGTTCTGCATTACAAGCCAGTTGTTTAGCCCACTGTGCTAAACCAGCCCCACATATAAACAGTCTGATAATTTAGCAACAGCGGAGGAGGTCGAGGCAGAGGCAGGGCACCCTCAGCGTATGTGAAAACTAACATTGTCCCTTCAGATGATATTGTGTAGGGCAGCATGTAGATCAGAAATCGGAGGACCCAAGGCTAGATCTTTGAGGAACACCAGAGGCAATGTTGTGAGAGCACGGAGAGATATGGAAAGTGACTCTGGCTACCATCAGCTAAACAAGAATTGGACCGGGTGAGACAGTCCCACCACATTGGGATGCCAGTGGAGAGGTGTTGGGAGGATGGTGTGATCAAATGTGGCAAGTTCTGCAGACAGATCAAGAAGGGTGAAGAAACGTTCACTTTTACCATAGTCACACGGGATGTCATTTCTGTACTGTTATAAGGACAGAAAGATGATTGGAGGGATTCAAACATGGGAGTTCCAGGAAAGATGGGAAGTGACAAAACGTTCAACTCTGGGGAGCAAAAGGAGGTTGGAGATGGGACAGTAGTTTGCAACGGTCAGTGGGGGCAAAAGATTGCTTTTTTTTTTGTTGAAGACTGGTGAATAGGAGGCTTAAGAGAGGGACAACACCTGGAGAGAGAGAACAGTTTCCAAAAACGGCTAACATAGGGACCAAGAAGAAAGTTGGTGATCAGAGGTTTAGTGTGAATAGGATCGTGGACACATTGGTGCAACTACTGAGCTCAGAGAAGGTGTGAGGAGAGAAACCAGAGAGAGAAAGATGTGAGTTCAGAAAGGGTAAAAAACAGATAAAGTCACCATAGCCCCAGATGACCAGAGGCTGCTTCTCACTTTGAGGGGGAGATCTGACTGGTGGTGATTTAACCTGAGGATCACCACACCTCAGCTGAGGGGCAAGGTTGAGAACGAGTGCAGGGCGGTCAGTAAAGGAAGTATGGCCAGGTGGGCTAATGGAAGGCCGGGATGCAACAGAGGAAGCTGATTGGATTGTCTCAATTTTAATGTTAAATAAGCACTTATTGTTGATGGGGAGGATGGAGTGGACAGGGGAGTGGGGCTCAGAAAATGGTTTGCAGTAGAGAAAAGAGCTTCAATAAGAGGGATAGGTATAACAAAATGCAATTTACTGACTAGTCAAACAGCAGCCCGTCAGTCATACTCATGGAATCAAACCTTACAAATAACTTCCAAATCACCACTATCCCTGGGTCTGTCCTATCCCACTATCCCTGGGTCTGTCCTATCCCACTATCCGTGGGTCTGTCCTATCCCTGGGTCTGTCCTATCCCACTATCCCTGGGTCTGTCCTATCCCACTATCCCTGGGTCTGTCCTATCCCACTATCCCTGGGTCTGTCCTATCCCTGGGTCTGTCCTATCCCACTATCCCTGGGTCTGTCCTATCCCACTATCCCTGGGTCTGTCCTATCCCACTATCCCTGGGTCTGTCCTATCCCACTATCCCAGGGTCTGTCCTATCCCACTATCCCTGGGTCTGTCCTATCCCACTATCCCTGGGTCTGTCCTATCCCACTATCCCTGGGTCTGTCCTATCCCACTATCCCTGGGTCTGTCCTATCCGTGGGTCTGTCCTATCCGTGGGTCTGTCCTATCCGTGGGTCTGTCCTATCCCACTATCCCTGGGTCTGTCCTATCCCTGGGTCTGTCCTATCCCTGGGTCTGTCCTATCCCTGGGTCTGTCCTATCCCACTATCCCTGGGTCTGTCCTATCCCACTATCCCTGGGTCTGTCCTATCCCACTATCCCTGGGTCTGTCCTATCCCTGGGTCGGTCCTATCCCTGGGTCTGTCCTATCCCAATATCCGTTGGTCTGTCCTATCCGTGGGTCTGTCCTATCCCTGGGTCTGTCCTATCCCACTATCCCAGGGCCTGTCCTATCCCACTATCCCTGGGTCTGTCCTATCCCACTATCCCTGGGTCTGTCCTATCCGTGGGTCTGTCCTATCCCTGGGTCTGTCCTATCCCACTATCCCTGGGTCTGTCCTATCCCACTATCCCTGGGTCTGTCCTATCCCACTATCCCTGGGTCTGTCCTATCCCACTATCCCTGGGTCTGTCCTATCCCACTATCCCTGGGTCTTTCCTATCCCACTGGTAGGACAGACGCAGCGGAGGTGGTGGCAGAGGTATACAGTTAGGAGAGAGACAACCCTGGGAGTCCTCAATATTGACTTCCGGACCCCATGATGTCTCATGACTTCAGGTCAAGCCTGGGCACGGAAACCTCTTGCTGATTACCAGGATGTGAGGCACTTCAATCGTGCTAAATGGGATAGATTCAGAACAGATCTAGCAACTCAAGACAAGGCATTTATGAGGTGCTGTGGGCCATCAGTAGCAGCAGAATTGTACTCAACCACAATCTGTAACATCATGGCCTGGCATATCTCCCACTCTACCATTACCACCAAGCCAGGGGATCAACCTGGTTTAATGGAGTACACCAGAGAGTATGCCAAGAGCAACATCAGGTATACCCAAAAATGAGTCGTCAACCTGGCAAAGCTGCAACACAGGACTGACTACTTGCATGCTGATTAATGCGGATAGGCAGAGCCTAAAGATCCCATAATCAATGGATCTGATTGAAGCTCTGCAGTCCTGCCACATCCAGCCATGAATGGTGGTGGGCAATTAAACAACTCACTGGAGGAAGCGGCTCCACAAATATCCCCATTCTCAATGATGCAGGAGCCCAGCACATCTCTGCAAAAGACAAGGCTGAAGCATTTGCAATAACCCTCAGCCAGAAGTGCCGAGTGGATGATCCATCTCGGCCTCCTCCATCAGAGATGCCAGTCTTCAGCCAATTCTATTCATCCCACGTGATATCAAGAAACAGCTGAAGGCACTGGATACTTCAACATCTATGGGCCCTGACAATAATCCAGCACTGGTATGAAAGACTTGTGCTCCAGAACTTGCCGCACTCCTAGCCAAGCTGTTTCAGTACAGCTACAACAATGGCACCAACCCGGCAATGTGGAAAATTGCCCTGGGATATGTCCTGTACAGAAGAAACAGGGCAAATCCACCCCGGTCAATTACCGTCCTATCAGTCTACCCTCAATCATCAGTAAAGAAATGGAGGGCGTCATCAACAGTGCTATTAAGCGGCACTTACTCGGTAATAACCTGCTCACGGACACTCAGTTTGGGTTCCACCAGGATCACTCAGCTCCTGACCTCATTCCAGCCTTGGTTCAAACATGGACAAAAGAGCTGAATGTCAGAGGTGAGGCGAGAGTGACTGTCCTTGACATCAAGGCAGCATTTGACAGTGTGGTATCTAGATGCCCTGGCAAAACTGGAGTCAATGTGAATCAACGAGAAACATTCCATTGGTTGGAGTCATACTTGGCTCAAAGGAAGATGGTGTGGTTGCTGATGTTCAGTCATTCAGTCCTTGGGCATTACTGCAGGAGTTCCTCAGGGTAGGCCGGACCATTTTCAGATGCTTTATCAATGACCTTCCTTCCATCATAAGCTCAGATGTGTGGATGTTGCACATGGTTTAGCACCATTACCGACTCCTCAGATAATGAAGCAGTCCACGTGCAAATGCAGCAAGACCTGACACTATCCAGGCTTGGGCTGCAGATGGCATGTAACATTCACGCCACACAAGTGTCAGGCAATGACCATGTCCAATAAGAGAGAATCAAACCATCATTGAATCCCTCTCCATCAACATCCCGGAGGTAGGGCAGCACGGTGGCACAGTGGGTTAGCCCTGCAGCCTCACGAGCCGAGGTCCCAGGTTCGATCCCGGCTCTGGGTCACTATCCGTGTGGAGTTTGCACATTCTCCCCGTGTTTGCGTGGGTTTCGCCCCCACAACCCAAAGATGTGCAGGCTAGGTGGATTGGCCACGCTACAATTGCCCCTTAATTGGAAAAAATGAATTGGGTACTCTACATTTTTAAAAATAAAATAAAAACATCCTGGAGGTTACCATTGACCAGAAACTGAACTGGACCAGCCAGATAAGTACCATGGCTACAAGCGCAGCACAGAGGCTAGGAATCCTGTGGTGAGTAAGTCACCTCCCGATTCTCCAAAGGATGCCACCACCTAGAAGGCACAAATCAGGAGTGTAGTGGAATCCTCTCCACTTGCCTGGATGAGCGCAGCTCCAACAACACTCAAGAAGCTCAACACCATCCAGGACAAAGCAGCCCACTTGATTGGCACCAACATACATGCACTCAATTATTTTCTTTAAGTGCTTCAGATTCTAGAAACCAGCTCCACTAGTTCCCAGTTATATCCTTCTTCCTTACTCTGTTAACTTAATTACACATCCATGAAAATGGATCTCTGGTTAGGCTGCTGAGATTAAGAGACCTGGAAGCATAAACTGTGGGTGCTTGTACAGAGCCTTCCAAAATCCAAACTGAACAAGCACCAGAGTATAAATGTGAGATGACGAACCATACAAGACACAAAATATTTAAATCACAATTTCAATTCCACAGTTATAAATGCTGATTGAAAGCTGGCTACATGAATGGAAACATCAGGAAAGGACATTCCTGTTCAAAGTGTCATTTTTCTCTGAGAGGTAGATATGCAAAGTAGGCCAACATGAATGCTTTGAGAACTGAAACCAACAATGATTGGGGAAAAATAAAAACCATAAGTAGCAGCTTTGCATTGAGCTCCTATTGTGTCACATCTTTCAACACAAGTGATTGGTTGTTAAATGGAAAGGGTGGTGGGCAGTACCTGTTAAGCTAGGTAAGATTTGGGTTTGTATACAAGTGCTACATTCTAGAGTTCGCTGATCCATTCCAGTAACTGGAAAAAAAACAGTACAGCAATAACTTGCATTTAGACAAGCACCTTTCACACAGCAAAATGTCCCAAGGCACCGACTTCACAGCAGCATAATGAGCCAAAGGAGGAGACATTGGGACAAAGAGGTTTTAGGGTAGATTTTAAGCAGCATCTTACAAAGGAGAAGAGTGAGAAGCGGTTGAAGAAAGAGAGAATTCCAGAGTGGTGAGCCTGGACAGTGGAAGTCATTACTGCAAATATCAAAACAAAGACACTGGGGGACACAGAAGGGCCAGAGTTCTCAGAGGGTTGTTAGAGTGAAGGAGAGAGGGGAAGGGTAGTAGTACAAAACAAAAAGGAGAACAATATTGGTCAGTCATGGATCCATGGCAACGACATGTACATTTATATTGTGCCTCTAACATAGTAAAACCTCAAGGCAGTTCACAGGAACACAATAAACAAAAGCAATGCTAAGCTGCATTAGGAAAAATTAGAAATAAAATTACTCAGCAAATCGGACAATGTCGGTGGAGAAAGAAAGAGTTTGCAATTCAGGTCTGTGACCCTTCATCCTGACTGGGAAAGTTAACAGTGTAATAGATTTTGAGCAAGTGGGCGGAATAAGAAAGAGAAAAAGAAGCATAAACGGGAAGGTCTGTGATAGAGTTGAAATTTAAAAAATGAAAATGAAAACAGGAGAGATTAAAATGACAAAAGGTTTCAGGGTACAAGGCCAAAGGGAATGATAATGGGGCAAGTAAAGAAACAAGCTATGTGTGGAGAGAGAAAGTAAATAAATGGCAGGATATCTGCAATCAGAATGCAAATGATAGGTAGTGAGTGCCCAGTCAGAAGATGAAATGCTCTTCTTCGAGCTTCATCGGAACACTATAGCAATCCAATGACAGAAAAGATCAGAGTAGGAGTGAGGTGTGGAATTAAAGGAGTGATTAGTAAACACAACATACAAAGTTGAAAGTACAAGTCAATTGCTGGTCCACCAGGGATTTTGGACGGTGTTGTTTCTGTGATGGCTCTCTACAAGAACTACTCAGCTATTCTCATTCCCTCAATCTTTCCCTGTAGCCCTGCTGCGATTGTATGGAAAGATGCCATCAGGAAGGAAATGGGAGGCAGCACGGTAGCGCAGTGGGTTAGCACTGCTGCCTCACGGCGCCGAGGTCCCAGGTTCGATCCGACTCTGGGTCACTGTCCGTGTGGAGTTTGCACATTCTCCCCGTGTTTGCGTGGGTTTCACCCCCACAACCCAAAGATGTGCAGGGTAGGTGGATTGGCCACGCTAAATTGCCCCTTAATTGGAAAATATGAATTGAGTACTCTAAAGAAAGGAAATGGGTGTTGAGTGTCTGAGAAATGGGCCAGGGTGCCAGAGGGAACAATCTCTTCACAATGGTGAAACAAAGAGAAGATGTGCTTGTGGGTGGCATCACACTCGAGGTGACAGAAATGGCACAGGATGATTTCTTGAACATCGAGGCTGGTGGGGTGCAAGGTGAGGACAACAGTAACCCTCGCGTGGTTCTGAGTGGGGAGTGGTGGTAGCGAATGAGGCCAGAGCAGAGGAGCATGAAATAGAATGGTTGAGATCGGTCAACCATCGCAGGGTCTAATCCTCAATTGACAAAAGGTTGCAAGATATAGGACAGGTGACTCAATGCTTGGTTAAAGGATCTGTCAGCTGAAGGCATGACCACCAACGGTGGAGCATTTAAAATAGGAATGTACAAATGCCAGAATTGGAAGACAACAGATTTCCAAAGCTTCTCGGGCTGGAGGAGGCTATGTTAGACTGAGAGCCAATCTAAACCAGCAAACAAATGGAATTGTCACAACTGGAGGTGACAAGACCGAGGTGAGGATTTCAGCAGCACATGAGCTGAAACAGGGGCACAGTCTACTATGTTACAGAGGTGGAAAGTGGCACCTCCAGTTGTGACAATTCCAATGTTGGCCTGGCCAACCTCTTAATTCTGCCCTACATGAACATGAACTCGCCCAATATTCCTCTGCTCAGACCTTGACTCGCACTCGGTCCCATTCACCCGTCACTTGCGTTCACTGACTTATTTTGGCTCCCAGTCTGGCAGTGCCTCAATTTTAAAAGTGCATTTTTGTTTTCAAATCCTTCCATAGGCTTGCCCTTCCCTTTGTTTGTAGCCTCCTCCAGGCCCTACAAGCTTTTATATAGGATCAAAATCATGAGTCTGAAACAAGGGTAGGTAGACAAACTAAAATAAAAGCAAATTACTGCGGATGCTGGAATCCGAAACAAAAATAGAAAATACTGGACAATCTCACCAGATAGAGAAACCTCCATTGGTGGCATGAGAAAAGTTTCTTTTTACACAGGTGGGGATTTGGAATGTACTGCCCAACAGTGCAGGATGCAGATTTCATCATCGCTTTCAAAAGAGAATTGGATAAGCAACTCGAGAAACAAATTGCAGGGCTACAGGGAAAGAATGAGGGAATTAGAATAGCTGAGTAGATCTTGTAGAGAGCCATCACAAAAACAACAGGCCAAATGTCCTCCTTCTGTATTGGAATTATTCCATGATTCTACTTTGCGCAGTTTCGCCACACAGCAAGGGAACTAGCAAACATCTTTCAAGATCAGACTCAAGTACACAAGACCAGTCCAGCAACATGCCCACCCTACAAGGAAGTGTTCACCTTTGACTATGCAATACCAGGTATATGACAACAAGCATCAACACGTCTTGCTATTCCACATGGCATGTGGAGCTGTGCCAAAATACTTTTTTTTTTAAATAGGCTTGTCAGAACAGCGTCACATTGTGACACGTTAACCCATTTTGCCAAGTTGTAAATGAAGCAGGACCAAGTAGTTGCATTCTCAGCTGCTTATTTAAGAATAAAAAAGTGAATTCCTACTTCCAACTGCAAATAGCGTAAGATATTTAGAAGCCAGCATGCTAAACTATAACTGATATTTCCAGGCTTCTTTTTAAAAGATTTTAACACTAATATTTAATTAACATTTGATTAAAATCTTCCCATTTGATCATTATTGTTGAATTTTACAGACCATAGATATATTTTAACTCTCATCACAATTTTGCAAAAACAAACTGTTTGAAACCAGACAGTTCAAGGTACAATTTTTCCAGTGGTCCAACAGACCCTCAAACAAAATATTTGAAGCGGACTTCCGATGGGGGTGATGTGCTGAACAGTCATCGAAAGGTCCTCTAGAAACTTCAATTTCGGTCCTTTTGCCGGCAGCACGGTGGCACAGTCATTAGCACTGCTGCCTCATGGCGCCAGGGTCCCAGGTTTGATCCAGGCTCTGGGTCACTATCCGAGTGGAGTTTGCACATTT
The DNA here is from genome assembly GCF_902713615.1 of Scyliorhinus canicula. Lineage (NCBI taxonomy): Eukaryota > Metazoa > Chordata > Chondrichthyes > Carcharhiniformes > Scyliorhinidae > Scyliorhinus > Scyliorhinus canicula. The sequence goes on from NC_052163.1 coordinate 2,618,624, forward strand.
TCCGCTTGTCTGTGTGGGTTTCACCCCACAACCCAAAATATGCGCTGGTTAGGTGGATTGGCCACGCTAAATTACCCCTTAATTGGGAAAAAAATAATTGGCTACTCTAAATTTAAAAAAAGGTTAGGTGGGGTTACGGGATAGGGGGAGGGGCGTGGGGTGCTCTTTCAGAGGTTCGGTGCAGACTGGATGGGTTGAATGGCCTCCTTCTGCACTACAGACATTCTATGGTTCTATTCTACTGGAAAGGTCATAACACAGCTGGGAGTAACTCAAATTTTATACACGTAAAGATTGCTCAACAATGTGGTACATGGTGGCATCCGGAACCACATACAGATGGTTAGGTGGATTGGCCACGCTAAATTCTCAGGTAAGGAGACCAAAAGTGAACACAATACGCCTCACTAACACCTTATACAGTTGCAGCATAACCTCCCTAGTCTTAAACTCCATCCCTCTAGCAATGATGAACAAAATTCCATTTGCCTTCTTAATCACCTGTTGCACCTGTAAACCAACTTTTTGCGACTCATGCACTAGCACACCCAGGTCTCTCTGCACAGCAGCATGCTTTAATATTTTATCATTTAAATAATAATCCCTTTTGCTGTTATTCCTACCAAAATGGATAACCTCACATTTGTCAACATTGTATTCCATCTGCCAGACCCTAGCCCATTCACTTAACCTATCCAAATCCCTCTGCAGACTTCCGGTATCCTCTACACTTTTTATTTCACCACTCATCTTAGTGACGTCTGCAAACTTGGACACATTGCCCTTGGTCCCCAACTCCAAATCATCTATGTAAATTGTGAACAATTGTGGGCCCAACACTGATCCCCGAGGGACACCACTAGCTACTGATTGCCAACCAGAGAAACACCCATTAATCCCCACTCTGCTTTCTATTAATTAATCAATCCTCGATCCATGCTACTACTTTACCCTTAATGTCATGCATCTTTATCTCATGCAGCAACCTTTTGTGTGGCACCTTGGGATATACTGTAATGATACCAAGGATGAGAGCCTTCAGCTCAATGGAGACACTGAAGAAGACAAAATTGTTCTTCTGACAGCGGCAGCAGAGGAACACAAGACGGCCATTTAGCCGCTTGAGCCTGTTCCGCCATTCAATGAGTTAATCATCGATCTACGAACCAACTCCATATATCTTGGTACCTTTCGCAGAGATTTATTAGAGAGGTTTAAAATTATGAATAATTTTGACACAGAACTTTTTTTTTTCAAACTGTTGTCACTAGCAGTGGGTTGGTAACCAGCAGGAAACACATTTAAGGTAATTGGTGAAGAAACCAGAGGGAAATTTTCTTTATTCAGTGCAGCCCAACAAGTTTTTCCTGAAAGGCACTGGAAGCATAGTCAATGGTGATATTTAAAAAGGAATTAATATATGTCTAAAAAGACGAGCAGAGTAGGACAAACTAGCTAGCTCTTTCAAAGAGCCAACACAAAATCTTGAGTCAAATTTACTTATTGTATGTACAGACTTGCATTTATATGGCACTTTCATGACAAGCTGACACTTCAGTAGTTTACACCCAAAAAGTGTAGTTAATATAGGGAATACAATTCACACACAGGAAACTCCCCCCCCTCCCTTCCCCCCTCCCACCCTCCCCCCCCCTTCCCCCTCCTCCTCCTCACCCTCCCTTCCTGCACCCCATCCTTCCCACCACCCTCCCTTCCTCCTACCCTTCCTCCCTCCCTTCCCCCTACTCCTCCTCACCCTCCTCCCCCTCCCACCCTCCCTTCCTCCGCCTCCTCCTCCCCTTCTCCTCCCCCCTCTTTCCACACACACACAGCAATGTGATAAAGACCAGAGAATCTGTTCAATTCTGATGTCGATTGAGAGATAAATTTTGGGTTGGATTTCAGGAGAAAGATCCCCTGCTCCCCTTCAAAATAGTGTCACCGGATCTTTGGACGTACACCCAGGCAGTCAGATGAAGCATGAGTTCAATGTCTAACCCAAGAGGCACCTTTGACACAGCAGTTCAGTCTCATTAATGATTGAAACGTCAGCCTTGATTTTTGTGCTCAAGCACTGGAGTGGATCTTGAACCCGGAACCGAGACTCAGTGTACCAACTGAACCATGGCTGACATTGAATCAAAGATTCAGCTTTGTTCCTGAATCTTCTGCCAAAGAAAAATCAGCAGCTTTTCCGCATTTATTTAATGAGTTGTTATGGTTACAGTTCACACTTGCAGTTGGAGTGTCAGAATACAGCTGCTTAAATTATCTACTGTTACTGACTTTAAGAAAATAGATTCAGATGGTAGAAATCTCACACACATGCAATACAGAAACATATAATCACAGAATGTTACAGCACAGCCTACTGCACCTGTTCTCTGAAAGAGTTTTCCATTTAATTCCATTTCTTCTTTCCCCCCCCCCCCCCCAATATTTATTCAATATCCACTTAAAATTATTATGAATTCAGCTTCTACAGGATTTCTGAAAGAACATTCAATCACCCAATCTCTGCCGCCTCCTCTCAGTGATTTGAAATTTAGACCGTGAGTCACCATCATGTCATGGAGAGAAAATAAGTTTTCTCATATTTATTTATTGTTTTAAAGTATTGTAACTGTTGTAATGACGTGCTGTTAGGCGAATTGGACATTCTGAATTCTCCGGACAGGCGCCGGAATGTGGCGACTAGGGGATTTTCATAGTAACTTCATTGCAGTGTTAATGTAAGCCTACTTGTGACAATAATGAAGATTATTATAATGATGTAGCAAATGCTACAGCTAATTTGAGCAGAGCCAGTTCCTGTAAACAGCAACAAATAGCCAGGTGATCTGTTTTTAGTGTCATTAGTCAGTCTAGTGGGTAGACACAGCCTCGGTTTAACATCTTATCTGAAGCATGGCACTTTACTCAATGCTACACAAAGGTGTCAACCTTGATCACGTGCTAAAGTCTCTGCAACGAGACTTCAACGCGGAAACTTCTGCCTCAGAAGCAACAATGCTATCACTTAAACTTCTTGTAATGTACCTGAACTAAATCTCTCAGTTCTTCTAAAGTTTGATCATTTGGTACGTCTTTCTTTTCTTATTCTTCCTCCTAATAACCTCACATTTGCCTTCAACTGCCATCGTCCCAATCTGAGCTTGGTTTCCTAAAGTAATCCGATAGTCTTCCTTACTGTTAATTACTCTCCCTAATTTTGTGTAGTCTGCAGAATCCGATATTCCATCCCCTACACCAGAGGTCAGAAAATATATACATCGAATTTGTGGTCATGTAGTATTATTGTTTAGAACATAGAACATAGAACAGTACAGCACAGAACAGGCCCTTCGGCCCTCGATGTTGTGCCGAGCAATGATCACCCTACTCAAACCCACGTATCCATCCGATACTCGTAACCCAACAACCCCCCCCCTTAACCTTACTTCTATTCTTATACAGTGTATACTTGAGTTTTAAGAGAACCTGCCTCTTCAATTCTGCCTTTAGCCTCTACACACAATCCTACCCAGACTGTGTCTGATTGTTTTCACCTCTGAAGTTCTTGGAGATGTTTTACTGCAGTAAAAGGCACTGCATAAGTAGTTGTTGGTCAGGTGCTTGTGGATTTCAGGGTGGTGGTGAAGCAGCGAGGTATAGAATCTACAATGCAGAAGGAGGCCATTCAGCCCATCGAGTCTGCACTGACCTTTGGAAAGAGCACCCCACTTAAGCCCACACCTCCACCCTATCCCCATAACCCAGTAACTCCACCTAACCTTTCTGGACACTAAGGGCAATTTAGCATGGCCAATCCACCTAACCTGCACATCTTTGGACTCTGGGAGGATACCGGAGCTACCGGAAGAAACCCACGCAGACACGGGGAGAACGTGCAGACTCCGCACAGACAGTAACCCAAGCCGGGAATCGAAGCTGGGACACTGGAGCTGTGAAGCCACTGTGCTAACCACTGTGCTACTGTGCTGCCATACATATGAAAATTAACTTATGAATAACGTCATTAAATTGGAGGGGGAAAGGATTTAAAGTTCATGCTCAATGGAGGTGACTAGTTAGTGCTGCTGCCTCACAGCGGAGAGGATCCAGGTTCGAGCCCGGCTACGGGTCAATGTCTGCGTGGAGTTGCATATTCTCCGCATGTCTGCGTGAGTCTCAGCCCCACAACCCAAAAATGTGCAGGGTAGGTGGATTGGCCATGATAAATTACCCCTTAATTGGGGAAAAAAAGATGGAGGTGACAATGCAGAAGAAAGCATTGTAAGAAATATGTAAATTGTGCTGGGATAGGTAGAGTAGAACCACTAGCTGGCAATGCTATGAAGACAGCGCAATTATACACACTCACACATAGATTGTCCACTCTGCTTATTGACAAACTATATCCACTCGACTTAGCACCGTCCAACTCTCAAACTGTTGAAAGTACTTCAATGGCTATGAAGCAAGTTGGGACATCCCTGAGGCTGTGAAAGGTACTGTACAAATGCAACTTGACTTCATTTAATTTAACCCTGAAAATTGAGAGATGATACACTTTGGAAGGAGAACTTTGACAAGGAAGTATTCAATGAATGGCATGATACTGGGAAGTTTTTCCCCATAGGTCTCTGATGGCAGGATAACAGAGTGGTGGTAAAGGCATAAGAGATACTTGCCTTCATCAATCAAGGCATAGATTACAAAAGCAGAGAGGTCATGTTGGAGTTATATAGAACTTTGGTGAGGCCACAGCTGGAGTACTGTGTGCAATAATGATCGCCACATTATAGGAAGGATGTGATTGCACTGGAGGGGGTGCAGAGGAGATTCACCAGGATGCTGCTTGGGATGGAGCATTTAAGTTATGAAGAGAGGTTGGATAAGCTTGGATTGTTTTTGTTGGAGCAGAGAAGACTGATTGAGGTGCACAAGACTACGAGATTTGGCTAATAAGATTTGGCTTTTTGACCAATAGGACTGGACTGTTACCAGCTGCCTGCTTGCCATTTTGAGAAAACAATGGAAACCTGAGCTGGTCAACAAGCTTAATGAATTCAATATTATGCTGCCCACACAACAACACAGTTGGCGTAGGCGGTGGGCGGAGTTAGAACTTGGTTTTGTTTTAAACGCAGCTGATTAAAAAGTGGACAATAAAGGGGGGATGGGTACATACCAGCACATGCCCTGTAAGTAGGGGAGAGCAGGATGCCATCTCCTTCCACCCCAGAGAACCAAAGCAGACGGAAATAAAAGTGGTTAGCCACAGGAGCTGGATCCGTGATAAATTCTGGGAGCAAACCCACAAACACACATGTCCCAAATTAAACATTAGAGAAGTAGCAGTTTCAGTCATTAGAATTTATTACCTTTTATTGAGGAGGGGGAATGGCAGAAAAGGGAATAATGTCACTAAATTATTTGGAAATGCAACACTTTAAAGATCACCAAAGCACGTTACTTAAGAAAGATAAGGATCCGACGGAGTGCGAGTCGTATAGGCCCAAATCACTTTTAAATGTGGACGCAAAGATATTGGCGAAGGTACTGGCAGGTAGGCTAGAAGAGTGCCACCCGAAGGTGATAGGTGAAGATCAGACAGGGTTTGAGAGAGGGAGGCAGCTCTTTTCGAACATTAGGAGGGTATTGAACATGGTTATGGTACTGGCGGAGGGGAAGGAAACAGATGTAGTTGTGGCATTGGAAGTCGAGAAAGCGTTTGACCGGGTAAAATGAGGGTACTTGATAGCAGTTCTAGAGCGGTTTGGAATTGCACCCAGATTTGTGGACTCGGTAAAGCTATTATATAAGGAGCCGAGGGCCAGCGTCCGCACAAGTAACATCAGCTCAGAATACTTTTCTCTCCACCATGGGACGAGGTAGGGATGTCCTATGACCCCCCTGCTGTTTGCACTCGCAATTGAGCCGTTGGCCATCACATTAAGATCGGAGGTATGGAAAGGGATAGCACGGGGGTTGGGGGGGTTAGAGAGACTGAAGGGATGATTACCTCGTTCATATGGAGAGGGAAGGTGGCCAGAATTAAAAAGGTGCTACTAGAGAGGAAGGCAGGCAGGGGGTTTGGGTCTTCTGAACCTGATGTACTAAGGTACAGAGCTGGGTCAAAGGGGTTGACTCCGAATCGGTCAGAATGGAGAAGAGTGTGTGAAGGGGGATGAGATTGAAGGCGCCAGCGACAGCACCGCTCCCGACTGCCCCGGGGTGATACTCAGGGAGTCTGGTAGTAATAGTTTTGTTGAGAATTTGGAGGCAGTTTCAACAGCACTTCTGGTTGGGGGCAGGGTCAAGGGAAATGCCAATTCGGGGGAACCATAGATTTGAGCCAGGGAAGTGGGATGGAAATTTTCAGAGATGGGAGGAGAAAGGAATTAGAACACTAAAAGATTTATTTCTTGGGGGTCGTTTTGCGAGATTGAAGGAGCTGGGAGCGAAATATGGGCTGGAACAGGGGGAAATATTTAGATACATGCAGGTTCGAGACATTGCCAGAAAGGAGCTACAGAGCTTCCCAGTAGAGTCGGCTTTGACATTGCTGGAGGAGGTGCTGACGACAGGGGGACTGGAGAAGGGGGTAGTATCAGCGATTTACGGAGCTATTTTGGAGGAGGAGAAGGCGCCACTAGAAGGGAGCACGGCAAACTGGGAGGAAGAGTTGGGAGAAGGTATGGAGGAGGGGTTCTGGTGTGAGGTGCTCCGGAGGGTGAACGCCTCGTGTGCGAGGTTGGGGCTGATACACCAGAAGGTGGTGTACAGAGCGCAACTTACAAGGGCGAGGATGTGCCAGCTCTTTGAGAGGGTAGAAGATTTGTGAGAACTTTGCAGGTGAGGCCCCGCAAACCACGTTCATATGTTTTGATCCTGTCCAAAGCTGGAGGATTACTGGAAGGAGGTGTTTAGGGTAATCTCTAAAGTGGTGCACGTGAAACTGGATCCGCGCCCTCGTGAGACCACATTCGGGGTGTCGGACCAGCCGGGGCTGGAAACGGGCGCGGAGGCAGATGGTGTACCCTTCGCCTCGTTAATCACCCGAAGGCGGATCCTGTTAAGGTGGAGATCAACCTCTCCACCCTGTGCCCTGGGGTGACGGGGGAACCTGCTGGAATTCTTAACGCTTGAAAAGGTCAAATTTGAACTGAGGGGAAGAATGGAGGGATTCTACAATTCATGGGCGTTATTCATTATGCACTTTCGAGATTGAATCACATCGAACATCAGGGGGGTTGGGAGGGATGGGGGAGGGGGACTGTATGTGTTAATGATGACTATGGATGATTCCTGATTCCTTTTTGTCAGTTGTTTATGTTAACATGCGGGCCCATGTCTGGGGTTTGGTGGGATGATGGGATCGCTGTTATTGATATGGGGATTGACATTACATTCGTTACTGATTATTGCTTATTGTTGTGTGTAAATTTGGGAGAAAATGTGAAAGAGGACAATAAAAAAATATTTTTAAAGAAATATATATATATTTTAAAATATTTAAAATAAAAAGATCACCAAAGCATCCAAGTTTCCTTCAACGTACAAGCACACTTCACGAGAGTTACCTTTCACGATGGGTAAATTCCAACAAGCCAGCACCTTAAGCAAATGCCAGCAATTAGTAGTGGGTTGAGTCACACCTCCCACAGTCAATGTTCACCCATCATAACCAATGCAATGTCCACTTCAGCTAGATACTGGAGGATACTGGTGACCATAAGCAAGGAATCAACTCCTCCCCCTCACCACAGGGGAGATCAGGACAGGGCAAGACAAGACAGAGAGAGAGGAGAAAAACTACCAAAAGAGTGAGGAACAAAGATTTGTTGAACTGAACAAGTGGGAGGTGGATGGGCGAGTACAAGGCTCACCTGTAATGTTTACTTCATTCAAGAGCTACCTTCATTCACCCCATAAAAACGAGCACAATTCTCAAGAAGGCCTCAGATCTCACCTTCATAGGAAGGTTTCACTAAGTGCAGAATTTTATTTCAAAACAAATGACTGCGGATGCGGAGATCTAAATAAAAATAGAAAACACTGGGGCTATTCAGTGGGATGGGAGGCATTTGTGGAGATAGAAACAGGGTTAACATGTCAGGTCTGGGACCATCCATCCGAATCAGGTTGAAAGGTGACATATTACCTATGTTGCTGTGTGACCTGTTGAGTGTTCCCAGCATTTTATTTTTTATTTCAGCATTATCTTTTCCACAAAACAATGGATAATATTGGGAATCTTTATTTCTCACAATTTGTGTCCTTATTTTGAACCCGAACCTGAAAATCCAAACAAGAGGTTGTTTAGCACAGGGCTAAAGAGCTGGCTTTGAAAGCAGGCCAAGGCAGGCCAGCAGCACGGTTTAATTCCTGTAACACCCTCCCCGAACAGGCGCCGGAATGTGGCGACTAGGGGATTTTCACAGTAACTTCATTTGAAGCCTACTTGTGACAATAAGCAATTTTCATTTTCATTTCATTTCATTTCAACTATTAGTGTGGGTGTCTGGATTACTGGCCGACTAAAATATCCTTTATTCCACAATACCCGCCCCCGTGTACTTACTCTGATCTGCATAATTCTTAGCTTTGAGTTCAAGCTGCCGTGTCTGTGACTCCAACACTTCCACACGAATTTGTAGGTCCTTCTTCTCCTGCTCTTGAGAATCCTCAAACTCAATAAATTTCTGGAACGACAGAGGAAATGCAGGTTTTATATTTTTAATTGCTAAGCAGATATTCTATTTCCAATAAATTAGATTAACTAATGCAAGACAAATTTGGGGCAGCAAACCTTTTTTTAAAATTCATAATTCACAAGATGTCAGCGCCACTGGCATGACCAGCATTTAATGCCCGTTTCCAAATAACTAACAGGCTTGCTCGGTCATTTCAGATGGCAGTTCTGAATCAACCAGACTGTCATGGGTTTGAGTAACAGGCCAGACTGAGTGAAGGCAACAGGTTTCCTTCCCAGTCTGGTTGTTTCATTGTCACCATTACAGTTAAATCTGAAAGAAAAAGCCGAATTTAAATTCTCCAGCTGCCTTGGTGCGACTTGAAATCCTGTCTCCGAATCACTCAGTCTGGCCTCTGGATATTAGCCCAGTAAATAAACAACTATCCCATCATGCGTCTTCTTACAAGAAGGGCAGCACGGTGGCATAGTGGTCAACACTGCTGTCTCACTGTGCCAGGGACCCGGGTTAGCACTGCTGCCTCAGCGCCAGGGACCCGGGTTAGCACTGCTGCTTCACAGCACCACGGACCCGGGTTAGCACTGCTGCCTCAGCGCCAGGGACCCGGGTTAGCACTGCTGCTTCACAGTGCCACGGACCCGGGTTAGCACTGCTGCCTCAGCGCCAGGGACCCGGGTTAGCACTGCTGCTGACAGCACCAGGGACCCGGGTCAGCACTGCTGTCTCACTGTACCAGGGACCCGGGTTAACACTGCTGTCTCACATTACCAGGTACCCCAGTTAGCACTGCTGCTTCACAGCGCCAGGGACCCGTGTTAGCTCTGCTGCCTCAGTACGAGGGGCCTGGGTTCGATTCCAACCTCGGGTGACTTTCAGTGTCTTGTCTGCGTGGGTTTCCTCTGACAGTCCAAAGATGTCCAAATTAGGTAGATCGGCCCCCTTATATCCAAAGGCTAGGTAGGGGAGTGGGCCTAGGTGCAGGTGGGGTGCTCTTTCAAAGGGTCGATGCAGACGTGATGGCATTGTGGGACACTCCTTTTGGACTGTGGGATTCTATGATTCGAAGTCAAAATACATAAATCCCAGATTTTTACAGTGATTTATACAGACTATTACATGGTTTAATCTTCTTGGTTCCCTGGTAGCAATATATGGATTTGATCCCGTGCCAAACATGTTTCTTTTAAATTCAGAGTACCCAATTAAGTTTTTCCAATTAAGGGGCAATTTAGCGTGGCCAATCCACCTACCCTGCAAATTTTTGGGTTGTGGGGCGAAACCCACACAAACACGGGGAGAATGGGCAAACTCCACACGGACAGTGATCCAGAGCCGGGATCGGACCTGGGACCTCGGCGCCGTGAGGCCGCAGTGCTAAACCACTGCACCACCGTGCTGCCCTCCGTGCCAAACAAGTTAGTGTTGCTAATCAGTCATTCCTAGTGATGGTACTTCCCCAATAAAGCTGGAGATATTGTAGGGGCACATGAATGACCTATTGGAATGTAATAGGCAACACAAATCGGTATCTGGAGGCTTTTAACCGTACAAAATAATTATTTAATGTTAATCGATTCCGAACTAAACAATTGGATCAATTGAAAAATTAAATCAGCCAATAAAGTGGTAAGATAATCAGCAAAAATGTATCTAATGCTGCATAGTGGAATAATTATTCAAAGATAGGAAAGGGAGCATGCAAGGAAAATAAATATATTTTCCAACCATTATAAACAGGGTTGACTAATTCAATTAATTGGCTTTTAGAAATTGGTCTTGGTTAAGCCCCCGCCCCGGGAAGCACCATTTAAGTGCAGTAACCCACTCTAAATACTGAAGGCAGAAAGTAGTAATTTTCATTGCAGCAGCCTGCTTTGCCATTCCCCTCCCAAGGGAACAATGCGGTATTCCATTATTGAGTACATACACGTGGCAACTCTGCACTACATTATTAACTGATTTACTCAATTGCCAAATATCTCTGTAGCCAATGATATACAACCCCTTTCAATTATTTCCATTTAAAGACAATAAATTGGGCAAAAATTGCTCCCATGCCGCAGTTTGATTCATTCCTTGCCTTGGGCAAAAGACATTAAAAGTGGACACTATTTACACAACTTATGTGCACATACTACATGCAATCTTCGATCAAATGGTCATATTTCATCATAAAATCATGTCTAGAGCTACACCTCCTGTCGGGCGGGGTCGGACGGGGTAGAGGGTGGTGCTTTTTGAACACCTCTGGAGTAACACAGCAATTGAAGTTTCCAGCAAGTGAAAACTGGGTTATTCACTGCGACAAGCAAAAGCTCCAGACACTCGCACAATTATCAGGTTGTACAAATAAATATATCTACACTTCCTGTGCAAAAATGCAATGGGGAAGAACGCATTTTTTGCTTCTCAAGCATAGATTATGGACTTCAGGAATATTAAGTGCCACCCTTTAAAAATCTGGTAAAGCAAAGCACTTCCAGGTAACTAATGAAGAGCTCAGGTCTCCCTCTAATTTGCTTAATAATACACCTTATTCCAAACTGCAAAAACAATGGAGGAAACAATTCAGCTCATCGTGTTAACAAGTTCACTGGCCCTCCTCACAGCCCTGTATCATTGACTGTGTGCTTGCAGCATTTCTCTACCTTGTTTTAGTCATTGACTTGGGCATCACTGACGCAGCCAACATTTATTGCCCGTCCCAATATCCTGCATTCCTTGTCAATGAATCCTTTCAAAGATGCAATATTTTTGCCCTCAACTACACCCGATGGCAAAACATTCCAAGCTCCAACAATCTTACACTTTTTTTTAAGATTCTCCTAACTTCCATCCTCAGTGCCAAATCTAACCAAATTAATAACTCCTAACCATTCACTCCAAAGGATCTCTTCTCCCCATTCAAAATATCAAAATCCGGGGCGACCACGGTGGCGCAGTGGTTAGCCCTGCTGCCTCAAGGCGCCGAGGACCTGGGTTCAATCTTTGCTCTACGTCACTCTCAGTGGGCAGTTTGCACATTCTCCCCGTGTCTGTGTGGGTCTCACCCTCACAACCCAAAAAGATGTGCAGGGTAGGTGGATTGGCCACGTTAAATTGCCCCTTAATTGGAAAAAAAAAATTGGATAATCAAAATATATATTTTAAATGAAAATAAAAATAGGAATAATTCAAGTTGGAGCTTGTACATTAGTTCCCCAAGGGTCACGACTGCTACTGTCCTTCCCCACCTGCCCACCGCCAAACACCTCCCCCCACATGACATGATTAATTTGTCTACTTTGGTGAAGGCCTTGGGGGTGAAGATTGGGAGGGATCGGAACAGGAAGAGGAATTTTTTTAATATACATTTAGAGTACCCAATAAATTTTTTTCAATTAAGAGGCAATTTAGCGTGGCCAATCCACCTACCCTGCACATCTTTGGGTTGCGAGGGCGAGACCCACACAAGCTCGGGGAGAAAGTACAAACTCCACACAGACGGTGGCCCAGATCCGGGATCGAACCTGGGACCTCGGCGCCGTGAGGCAGCAGCACTAACCACTGCACCACCGTGCTGCAATCAGGAAGAGGAATCTTGGCCGATGTTCAATTTTATTCTCTGCACTCTTTCCGCCAGGATCAGCGGGAGCGAATCCCACCTCTGCAGGGCTCTCTTTACCTCTTCTACCAGATTTGATAGGTTCTACTTATGAATCCCTGTCCAGTTGTGGGCTATCTGGATCCCCCGATATCAGAATTTGGTTTGGACCAGCTTTAACAGCAGCTTCCTGCTCAGATTGAGTTTGTCCCCCGAGAAGGCTCTGAACTCAGTTCCATTACTCCTCCCATGCTGGCTGGAGGGTTTTAAGATGTAGAGGGGCAGGTCATCCACGTAGAGTGAGACTCTGTGCTCCCTGTCTCCCCGCTCAATACCTCTCCACTCCTTCACTGATCTGAAAGCGATAGCCAGTGGCTCGATTGCCAGGGCAATAGCAGTGGGGTGAACGGGCATCCTGCCTCGTGCCTTTGTGCAGTGGGAAGTATTCAGAACTGGTGGTGTTCGTCCGTACGCTTACCATGGGAGTGCTGTACAGTAGCTTGACCCACGAGGTGAACCCTGGCCCAAACTCAAACCGTTTCAGTACCGCTATGAAGTACCTCTGTCGAAGGCCGACTGTGTCTAGGGAGATGTTTTTGTTTCCCCAACCCCGGGTGGAGTCATAGCCACGTTCAGCAGGGGTCTGATGTTCACCATTAGCTGTCTGCCCTTGACAAAGCCCATCTGATCTTCCACAACTACCTCCAGCACACAACTCTCCAGTCACCTCTTCGGTGCTTTCGCCAGGTTCTTGGCAGTGTTCAGGAGTGTGATGGACCTATGTGACCCGCACTCCATCGGGTCTTTGTGTTTTTAGGGATCAAAAATATAGAGTCCTGTGCCAGCATGGCGGCAGGGTCCCTCTCGACTGAGTCACTGAACTTATCCCGCAGACGCGGGGCTAGTGCTGCCGCAAATATTTTATAAAGTCCACCGAGAATCCATCTGGTCCTGGTGCCTTCCCTGACTGCATGGAGTTGATGCTCATCATGACTTCCCCCAGTTCTAGTGGTGCTTCCAGTCCCTGTCTCTTTTCCTCCCTCACAGCTATGTTCAACCTGACAAGAAACCATTTCATCTTCCAATCCCCCTCTGGGGGCTCGGAGGTGTACAGCTCACGGTAAAAAGTCGCAACAACCTCACTGGTCTTGTCTGGCACTGTGACTAGCTTACCGTTCCGGTCCTGCACCTGTTCTATCACCTTCTTTATTAAAAATAATTTAGAGTACTCTCTTTTTTTCAATTAAGGGCAATTTAGCATGGCCAATTCACCCAAGCTGCACATCATTTTGGGTTGTGGGGGTGAGACTCACGCAGACACGGAGAATATGCAAACTCCACATGGACAGTGACCCGTGGCCGGGATCGAACCCGGGTCCTCAGTGCCCTAAGGCAGCAGTGCTAACCACTGTGCCACCATGCTGCCCTATTATCTCCTTCATGCCTGTGTGCTTTTTCAGCTGGTCAGTCAGAAGGCAGCTGGCTTTGACTCCATGTTTATAAAAGGTTCCCAGTGTCTGGCAGAGTTGGTGCACTGCTTTCCTGTGAACAACAGGTCAAATCCCACGTGCAGTTTTTTTCTCTGCAGCAGTAGTGCCACGGTGGAGGCCGTGGTTCCTCTCCGCCATGGGTAATGGGTAAAAAGAGCATTTTATTCTCTCAAACCAGTGATTCAAATCCTGAGGGTGGACTGCACGTAAACTACAATCCAACAGAGGCGGATTTAGCACTTCAACGCGTGTCACAGAAACCACACCATGTTTCTGCAGGGTGCAGAGCTGCACAACATTCCCCTGAAGGACAATATTTGCACTTCTCTCTTCCATATTGAAAGAACAATTTTCTTCCCCAAGCTTAAAATTGATAACTTGACACTTTTTATCCTTTAAACTCATTCATGGCTGTTGCCAACAAGACTTTGTCACAGAATCATTAAATCAAATTCAGAAGATGGCTGCAGTTCTGTTCATTAATATCCAATCTGTAGCATGATCATAGACCTTTTCATAGAATTTACAGTGCAGAAGGCGGCCATTCGGCCCATCGAGTCTGCACCGGCCCTTGCAAAGAGTACCCAACTCAAGCCCATGTCTCTACCCTATTAACGTAACCCAGTAACCATCATTTAACGTTTTTGGAAACGAAGGGCAATTTAGCATGGCCAATCCACCTAACCCGCACATCTTTGGACTGTGGCAGGAAACCGGAGCACCTGGAGGAAACCCACGCAGACACTGGGAGAACGTGCAGACTCCGCACAGTGACCCATGCCAGGAATCGAACCTGGGACCCAGGAGCTGTGAAGAAACTGTGCTAACCACTATGCTATCGTGCTGCCCCCATCGCTTTAGTGTTACAATCGGTCTGCTATTTATTTATATTTTAAATTTAGAGTACCCAATTATTGTTTCCAATTAAGGGGCAATTTAGCATGGCCAATCCACCTACCCTGCACATCTTTGGGTTGTGGGGGCGAAACCCACGCAGACACGGGGAGAGTATGCAAACTCCACACGGACAGTGACCCAGGGCAAGGATATAAACCCAGGTCCTCAGCGCTGTAGGCAGCAATGCTAACCACTGTGCCACCGAGCTGCTCCATCGCTTTAGTATTACAATCGGTCTGCTGTAAGGCACTGCATATCTTGTTTCACATTTTCAAATCCACAGTTTAGATGCATCAGCCAATGAAAATCTAAGATCAGGCTGGAAATTTTGCAAAGGCAATTTGGAAAGGCCAAAAACATTGCACCGATTCTTGGACTAGTATGATTTAAGCAGCCCTGAACAAGAACTCCAATTTGCACCTAATCGTACTTCACCAGTTATGTTCTCCCCATCCTGACCACTTCCGCACCTTCTCAGACAGCGAACCATGTTGGGGAAACAGTAGGAATCATTTGCTGCTACTGCAGGCAATTACAAAGATGCCTCTTAAACCATCGATTATTTCGGGTAAATCAAGGTGCTTCTCGCTAAATTCCCAAGTGAGGATAAACACAATGTTAGTACAGTAGTAAGAAGCAGTTTCCCTACCCTATAAATGATCAGTAAACATGAAGGAGGTGCTTACTGGGCAAGTGGCAACTCGTGTTCCAGTTTTCTCCCAATTCAGAGTCGAATTTCATTCACCCAGTCATAGTTCTCAATGCTCGGTTCTCGGGTTTCAACTTGAGCAAATGTAACAGATTCACTGGTGCATTGACTGTTAGCACAAGGCCTTCTCAACATTGTTGGAATAAATTGTTTTAAAGGAAAAATTGTACGCACAGGCTCGTCAGTGATATTTGCTCCTTTGAAGCAGGATTATTAGGTATAATGATCATCTGGAATGCCCTACCTACATCAGTCAAATTTTATTGATATAAATACACTTCCTATGGGTGGTGGCAGCTTTAATCTTTTGAAGACTGAACTAACGAATTGCATTTATGCAATCATTTTATACAGGTTGAGCATCCCTTATTACGAAACCGAAAGATTCCAAAATCCGCACTTGTTTTCCAAGTGTCGACGTAGCGTTACAAGTGGGAAATCCCACAAGATTCTGGGAATGTTCCCGGGCAATGCGCAAGTCCCAGCGCACACAACACAGGCGCAGTTCCCAATGGATGCAGGTGCATATTATGTTCCAAAATCCAAAAAATTCCTAAATCCGATATACACGGCCCCGAGCATTTGGGATAAGAGACACGCAACCTGTATAGTGATATGAGCCTGTAACTTAACTTCATCGGAGTGGTTCAGACAACGCAGTGGCACAGTGGTTAGTGCTGCTGCCTCAACGCCGGGGACTCAGGTTCAGTTCCGGCCTCGGGTCACTGTCTGCGTGCAGTTTGCACTTTCTCCCACTGTTTGCATAGGTTTCCTCCGGGTGCTCCGGTTTCCTCCCACAGACCAAAGATGTGATGGTTAGGTGGATTGGCCAAGCCAAATTGCTCCTTAGTGTCCAGGGATGTTTAGGTTAGGTTAAGGGGTTATAGGAATCAGACGGGAAAGTGGGCTTGGGCGGAGTACTCTTTCAGAGGGCCTGTGCAGGCTCGATAGGCCGAATGGCCCCCTTCTGAACTGGAGGGAATCTATGAAAATGAATGAAATGAAAATGAAAAATGAAAATCGCTTATTGTCACGAGTAGGCTTCAATGAAGTTACTGTGAAAAGCCCCTAGTCGCCACATTCCGGCGCCTGTCCGGGGAGGCTGGTGCGGGAATCGAACCGTGCTGCTGGCCTGCTTGGTCTGCTTTAAAAGCCAGCGATTTAGCTGAGTGAGCTAAACCAGCCCCTATGATGGGGGAGTGGGGGAAAAGAGGTTGGGTCTGGGTGTTTAAATAGTTACTCTGGAGTTCAAGGCATTTTTTTTCCTCAAACTCTTTCAGAATATCTATAAGGGTCAAACTGGTAGAGCCATCCAAAGTTAATGGTTTAAATCACTTCCGTCAGATGGTTCACAGCCTAGTGCAATTGTCCAGAGGAAGTCAGTCCTGCTGGGTAATTGCCCGGTAAACCCTTATCTGGGAATGTCCGAGAGGGATTCCCAATGCATCATTGGGGCACTCCCCAAATGGGAGGCAGGAGAACTAGGTAGTATTTGGCCATGATGTCAATCTTAGCTCAGTGGTAGCTCTTTCATCCAAGTCAGAAGGATGTGGGTTCAAACTCTACTTTGAACACACCAATACTAATAGAGCATCTTTTTAACCAAATTAAATATTAAACTAAGGATCTGTCCATTCTCTCAGTCGGACAGAAACAAACTCATTGTACTACTGTGAATAAGGGAAGAGCTCTTCCACTTTCCTGACCAATATTTATCCATCAGCCGAGGCCAAAAATATTAACTTGATCAGCTATGTCACGACATTTTGTTGGACTTTAACATGCACAAATTCACTTCCACATTTATCTATACCAATGACTTACTGGCTGATAAAAGCAAATTACTGTTCCTGCTGGAATCTGAAACTAAACAGAAAATGCTGGACAATCTCAGCAGCTGTGACACTATCTGTGGAGAGGGGGCTCTCCACCCTCCCTCCCCACAGATGCTCTTAGACCTGCTGAGGTTGCCCAGCATTTTCTGTTTATGACTTTTGTCCTAAGTGCTCTACGACGTCCCACGGTTACTAAAGATGCGGTCCAATTATAAATTCTTTGTAGCTTGCTTACCTATTCATATAGTAAGTGGCCCAGGCAACTTCAGAGCAATGAAACAATTCACAAAAAGGTGTTAGAAAAAATGCTTGGAGAAATAGCTTCAGGGAAAAAAAAGGAAGCGCCAAAAGTCCCATCACCATTGCTGTTGTATAGAGGTGCTGCAGTATGGAGTGGCGTTGCGGTACGGAGCGGTGTTGCGGTACGGAGGGGCTGTAGTGGTGAGTGTGGCAAATTGTAAATGAGCTCCAATTAAATGTCTTCGGGATCTCAAACTTTAAATACACAACACATGATTATAGATATGGTTCTTGTTCACGCTTAGCAGAAATTTAAAAACAATTCACTATGCCTGCTTTAGTTCCTGCTGTGAAACTTGGCTGGTCCCAAATAAGGAGTAAACAGCTTTGAAAGGTTAAGTGTTGAATATCCTCAAATCAACAGCCTTTGATGCTTATTTGGGCAAGTGTCATTTTTATTTGCTTCTGAAATAGAGACAGAGCTAACTGCCCGCCAACCAGCAGAAGAAAATATGCAACTGGCAGGTATTTTAGCGAACAAAGTGTCAGAGCATCCAACATAAATGGTTTAGCAATCCAGAAGCGTGAGACAGTGTGCAACCCAGGTGGTTGTTGCGATAGGGAGGGGTCAATAGCCACAACCACACAACCTATGAAATAGCCTATATCATTTCAGCTGGTTGCCTGGTCAACGGATGGACAAGTTCCTAATTTAAATCCTGCGTTTCAGATGCAAGTCTAGATCCATATTATTAAAAGACTTATTAAAAGTTTGCATCCTTGGTATTTGAAATTAGGGCTGCAAGTTAATGAAATTTGCAGTTCCAACTTACTATTTAGGTTAATAAACCTGATGTATAGTTACAATCTAAATTAAAGCCTACCACAGTCATTATCATTTCATTATTCAAGCAGTGAGGAAACAAAAGAAGGCTTGAATCATTGCTAGTGAACAGATGATAATGGAAAGGTAGTTCTGTTCAACGCCTAGACGAGTCAACAAGGTACATCTATATGATAACATTTCAGATTTTAGTGAACAAAACACTCCCTTCCTTACAGGAGAGCACTTTGGCAGATGGCACTAGAGAATTATCCTGAGCAGAACAAAAATCATGTGTTAACATATATACATAGAGTTGATGTAACATTAACGTACATAACATATATGGAGGCTAATGGAGGAATCGTGAAAAAGTTGAGGGCAGATTTAGTGACTACAGACGAGTCCGAGACAAGTGGATAAGAGAAACTAGTTTAATTACAAAGTAATAGTATGTACAATATTCTCCAGGTGAAGATGTCACTTCTTAACCTCTCCATCCCACCATCTGCGAAGTTCCGAACATAGACTGCATCACCTGGTACAAACAGTCCGGCTCCGCTTCTGTCCATTCTAGGCAACGCCTTTGCTACTCTTGGCCGCGGCATACTTTCCGCCAAGATCTGGAAACTCGAGACTGAGACAGGTCCGTAGTCACCAGCCCATCAATAATTCCACCGATGCTACCCCGGTTGCAGCATGTGGCATGGTTCGGTAACAGAACAAGAATCTGGCCAGTCGAGTGTCCACTGTTCCCGAAGTTTACTCTGCTGTGAATTCCTTGCTGGTAAAGGCTGTTGCAGGGTCGGTGACCAACACCTATGGGATACCGTGCCTGTTCCCCACAGCAGGATGTGGTCTTCAACACTGAAGTCAGATATTTTGGTTGAAAATACCGCAGTTCCTCTGGTAACCTTTGAGGCTGACCTCCACACAGAACTACGTGGCGAACTTTGGACAGTATGAGATCTATCTAAATCCATTCCCACATCTGGGACGCCGTAACCGTGTGTCCCACATGGCCTCGGCTCCCCTTCTACTGACTCTGGGGAGATGTCACGCCTGGCTACTTCAGTCCTAGACCACCAGACCGGGCCCCTATGGTTATCGGCCCGTGTGGGGTTTCCAGCCCAGCGAGTGCTGCATGCCGAGGTGGGGCGCACCGTAAAGTGTTCACCTCCATACCTTGGGGTTCCTGCGACCGGCCTGGATAGAGAAATTTACACGGCCTGTTGTAGGTCGAATGATGGCTCGACCAGCAATTGTCTTTGGTTTGCCATATTATTGGCATCACAGGCCTTGCGGTCTCGTAACATCTCAGAGAGTAAAGTACCATATTCACAAAACTCGGCTAGTTTTCTAAACCTTGTTAGGAACTTGGTCGCAGACTTTCCTGGAGTCCTCTCTTCCATGTTAAAATGATATCTCTGTACAATGACTGATGGCCTCGGTTAGAACTGGTGACCCTGGTTGCACAGCATTATTCAAAAATCTTGATATGTGGGGCTGCGGGATAAGTCAGGCTTTTTATCATCTCCAAGTGTGGGCCCCACAGGTAGTAAAAGGATTACCGTCTGTCGGTTTTCACCGGTGATAGCATTCGCCCAAGTAACGCATACGTTCAGCATACTGCGCCCAATCCTCAATGCCCACAAACGCGTCCAATCTTCCAAACAACGGCACCTTGGATAAAGAAATTCCAACCTTCGTCTTGCGGTGGTTGCTCGTCTGACGGTCAGCCCCAACAACAGTACCTTTATTCGCTTCGCCAATTTAGTGACCACAGACGAATGGATAAGAGAAACTAGTTTAATTACAAAGTCATAGTTTGTACAAAACTCTCCATGGGTTCCCAACCCCTCAGCAGGGAGCTTGTAGTCAACAAGGCTCACGAGGAGGCTAATTGCTTCTACCCCGTAGGTCTTGTGCGAGTAGGCGCAGTAGAAATATGGATAAAAGCAGGATAAGAACATAAGAACTAGGAGCAGGAGTAGGCCATCTGGCCCCTCGAGCCTGCTCCGCCATTCAATTAGATCATGGCTGATCTTTTGTGGACCAGCTCCACTTTCCGGCCCGAACACCATAACCCTTAATCCCTTTATTCTTCAAAAAAACTATCTATCTTTACCTTAAAAACATGTAATGAAGGAGCCTCAACTGCTTCACTGGGCAAGGAATTCTAGATTCACAACCCTTTGGGTGAAGAAGTTCCTCCTAAACTCAGTCCTAAATCTACTTCCCCTTATTTTGAGGCTATGTCCCCTAGTTCTGCTTTCTCCAGCCAGTGGAAACAACCTGCCCGCATCTATCCTATCTATTCCCTTCATAATTTTAAATGTTTCTATAAGATCCCCCCCTCATCCTTCTAAATTCCAACGAGTTCAGTCCCAGTCTACTCAACCTCTCCTCATAATCCAACCCCTTCAGCTCTGGGATTAACCTAGTGAATCTCCTCTGCACACCCTCCAGTGCCAGTATGTCCTTTCTCAAGTAAGGAGACCAAAACTGAACACAATACTCCAGGTGTGGCCTCACTAACACCTTATACAATTGCAGCATAACCTCCCTAGTCTTAAACTCCATCCCTCTAGCAATGAAAGACAAAATTCCATTTGCCTTCTTAACCACCTGTTGCACCTGTAAACCAACTTTCTGTGACTCATGCACTAGCACACCCAGGTCTCTCTGCACAGCGGCATGCTTTAATATCGTTAAAATAATAATCCCGTTTGCTGTTATTCTTACCAAAATGGATAACCTCACATTTGTCAACATTGTATTCCATCTGCCAGACCCTAGCCCATTCACTTAACCTATCCAAATCCCTCTGCAGACTTCCAGTATCCTCTGCACTTTTCGCTTTACCACTCATCTTAGTGTCATCTGCAAACTTGGATGCATTGCCCTTTATCAGGATATCGAACAATGACTTAAAGCCAACAACCCTCAAGAGATTTGAGACTGGATAAAACTATTCTCCCTCTAGTTACTGTTCAGGGAGTCTGCTAGAACATGCATAACTACTGGCATCAGGTAATAACTGGGTTTGAGTAGGGTGATCATTGCTCGGCACAACATCGAGGGCCGAAGGGCCTGTTCTGTGCTGTACTGTTCTATGTTCTAACTGGATCAGACTATCTACAGGTTAATAGTTTGCTAACTGTCACTTCAAACTCAATAACTTGCATTCATATATTTATTTTAACCAATAAAATCATCCACAAGGAGCCTCATCAGATAAAACTTGATGCCAAGCCACTGAAGAGATATTAGAACAGATGACTAAAACCTTATCGAATGGAGTCAGAATGATTATAACGCAGAAGGAGGCCTTTTAATCCGTCAAGCCAGTGCCTGCACTCTGCAAGAGGAATGCAGCTAGTCTCACTCTCCATAGCTTTCTGTGTAGCTTTTAGAATTATTTTATCTTTAGGGGATTGAAAGTCACCATTGAATCTGCCTCCCCTTCAATCTCCGGTAATACATTTCAGATTCTAACAACTTAATCCATAAATCTTTCTTCCTCATGTCACCTTTGGTTCTTTTGTCAATCACTGCAAATCTCTCTCTTCTAGCTGCTGACCCTTCTGCCAACGAGTATTTTCTCTCCATTTACTCTGTCTATATCCTTCACGCTGATTTTGAACACCGCTATCAAATCTCCTCTAAGCCTTTTCTTGCCCAAGCAGAACAAACCCAGCTTCTCCAATCTGTCCAGGTGACTGAGTTCCCTCATCCTGGGAACTATTCTCGAGAATCGTTATTGCACTCTCTCTCTAATGCCTTCACCTCCTTCCTAAAGTGCAGTGACCAGCAGTGGACACAATACTCCAGTTGAGGCCACAATAATAATAAGAATTATTATTATTATATTGAGGCCACAATAATAAGAATTATTATTATTGTCACAAGTAGGCTTACATTAACAATACAATGAAGTTACTGAAAATCCCCAAATCTCCACACTGCGGCGCCTGTTCGGGTACACTGAGGGAGAATTCAGATACCTGTGTTTTGTAATAGTTCTCGATTATTTCTTTGCTTTTGTACTCTGTGCCTCCATTTATAAAGCCCATGCTCTGGTGTGTCCTTTCAACCACTTTTTCATCCTCCCTGCCACATTAAGTAATTTGCGTACATGTACTCCCCCACCTCGCTTGCTTGCATCCCCTTTAGAACTATACCCTTTCTTTTATATTGCCTCACTTCGCTCATCCTACCAAAATGTTTCACTTCAAATTTCCTGACGTTATATTTCATCTGGCACTGAACTGCCCATTCCACCTGCCTGTCTGCATCCTTTTGAAGTCTAACCACCTCACAATTCTTCCAAACGTACGGTCATCTCCAAATTTTGAAATTGTGCCCTGCATACCCAAGTCTAAGTAATTAAATAATGCAAGAAAAGCAGTGATCCTGGTATTAAGCCCCATGGAACACCACTGCACACCTTCCTCCAGTTTGAAAACAATTGCTCACCATTACTCCCTGTTTCCTGTCACTCAGCCAACTGAAATGCCATGCTGCCACTTTCCCTTTTATTCCATGGGTTCAACTTTGCTGACAAACCTATTACGTGGCACTTTATCAAATACTTTTTGGAAGTCCATAAATACTACAACAATGGTATTGCCCTCATCAATTGGGGGCAGCACGGTAGCATGGTGGTTAGCATAAATGCTTCACAGCTCCAGGGTCCCAGGTTCGATTCCCGGCTGGGTCACTGTCTGTGCGGAGTCTGCACGTCCTCCCCGTGTGTGCGTGGGTTTCCTCCGGGTGCTCCGGTTTCCTCCCACAGTCCAAAGATGTGCGGGTTAGGTGGATTGGCCATGCTAAATTGCCCGTAGTGTCCTAAAGGTTAGGGGGGGGGGGGGTTGTTGGGTTACGGGTATAGGGTGGATATGTGGGTTTGAGTAGGGTGATCATTGCTCGGCACAACATCGAGGGCCGAAGGGCCTGTTCTGTGCTGTACTGTTCTATGTTCTATATTCTAACCCTCCCGTTTAGCTCAGCTTGCTGGGAGGTAGGGTTTAAGCAGTTGTGGAGGGGAGCGTCGGAATAGGGAGGGAATTACATAATTTATCAACTGGACAGTTGAATGCTTCATTATTGGTTGCTGTGACAATTAGATCTTGCATGACCAGAATTGGAATAGTGCACCGATTTCAGGGCTTTCAGGACTGGAGGATGTTTCAAACACAGGAGGGTTAATGGGGGAATTTGAATGCAAGGCTGAGAATTTAAAATTTGAGGCGTTGACAAACTGAGAGCCAAAGGTAGGTCATGAAAGGCAGGAATGATGGGTGAACCAGAGTAGCTGCAAGTTATAAAATGGGAAAGAGTTTTGGGAGGTAGATACCCACAGGTAGCAGTCACTGCCCACGGAATCACAGCCTAGCTGAAGTCCCTGCTTTGAGGGAGGGAGAAGAAAACTACAAAACTGAAGTGGCCACTTTATCACATGACAAGAATGCTGGGAACGTGAAAATAACATTGTTTTTAATTTCATTACCTAACAAGAACATTGAGAATATTGTGATAGCCAACAATAAACAGTCTCACCCCAAAAATTGGGACTGTTAATGCATTCATCTTTTTAAAGTTAGCAATTTGGGAGAAAAAGATTAAAAACCGGTGATCTGTAAAAGCTTATTTGTATTCACTGAACAAAAACGGGCATCAAAATCACCAGCATCAATGTCCATAAGACTTGCAGAAAGAGATTACTCAAGAGCACTTTGAGGAATGGGGGGGCATAGAGAGGTGATGGCTGAAAGTAGAAAAACAGTGGATGCTGAGCTAGAGAAATAGTTGATCAACAGAGAGAACACCCCAAAGGCATGATCAAATTGTAGTGTTTTTAAAGGCGGGTTCTGAAAGCCAGGAGGAAGGTAGCAACATGGAGGGCAGCACGTACTGATTACTCATGATAGCCTGGGGATCAAATCATCTAACTTTGTTAGGAGATTCTTTTGGTTTGGTTGGTAATAATCCTGGTCCTTTCAATGGGAACCTCATAATACTTTGCAAGTATGAGAAAAGCGAGAATACAGGGCTATGAGTATGAGGGTATAAGCAGTAGCATACTAAACAAATTGGCATTTTGGGAAGTAAAGGCTGGGGAGCCACACACGAAACTGTTCCAGATTGCCCAATTACCATTCTAATTTGCACTCCATCATTTTTTACCCATTGTTTCCTGGGCCGGAAATTAACTTCAAGCTTTTTGTCCTTCACTTCAAATCCAATGTTTCGCTTCACTTGTGTATTCTCCTCAAGCCACATTGTGCACTCTTGAACCATTTCTCTTTTCCCATTGCAGCTTCTGTTGCAGATGTCTCTGGAACCCCTTTTCCCAGCATTTATTCCTCGCCATCTTCCAACAAAGTCTCAAGCCCCATCCCTCCCTACTTCACTCCCTCTTGCTTAGTGGCTACTGCTATGCAACCTATTGCCGTGTGAGGAACACAAGCAGTTACCGACAAGTTGAACCTTCAACTCCCTTTATGTTCTACACTCTGGGACTTGCTGCTTCACCGTTGTTTCTCAGGCACAAATTAGTTCCCACGTAGTTTACTTGGCAAAGACAAGATATAACTGAGTTTTTAAAAATAAAATTATCCAGTCAGACAGTATTTGTGGAGAACAGGGAATGTGAACTGAATATTCTGGAATTTAAATAGCAACCTAGTAGAGACTTGCCACTATCACCAAACAAAAAGGTCAAAACACCAAGTTACAAGACCACATTTGATCACAGACAGTAACTGCTCCATGCAAATAGTCAACAATGTCATAGATATTTATCACAAAGGGCATGTACTTCCATTAAGAGTCAGGTCAGAGTGAAATGTTTCTAAATGAAGTCTTCAATTTGAAGTCTTAAGATCATGGTGCAAAATTTGGTTCTGAGAATTGGAACCAATTAACTTGCAAGTTATATGCTCTTTTAGTGAACAAAAACACCTACGTTTCCAAGTATACACATCATATGATGAAATGGATGCAATTCATAACATGCATCTTCACTGATCACGTCAACCATGCCAGGGCAGCAGAGTTTAATCACAATATACTTTATTACCTTAGAAAGCAACTGAAGATTAGATTAGATTGAAATGATGTTCTGACACCCTGCAGGAAATAAAACAAAATTCAAATAAATGCTGAGATTCTCTTCAAATAACTGAAAACAGCTGATCCCCAAAAGACCCCATTGTTGTATCTTAAACCAAATCAATTCTTTAATCCCACTTAATCAAAGATTAACGCAACAGGGCCATACAACGTACTTCCTTACTAAACTTATTTAAAAATTAATGTACTGTACAAATCTATAGACTAAACTAGGTGCAAATAGTTAGGAGCATCGACATTCCTTCTTTTATGTGCCTCCAAGTCCCTCTTTAAATAATATAGATATTGGTAGGCAACTTTTAAACTATTTCTAGTGTTAGGTTAGAGCCCAGAGTTTCCACTGAAAATTGCATTTTCCTTCAGTTTTGTATTTTTACTGAATTTCTGACTTCAGGCACTTTGCTGTGGGAAGGGCCAACGATCATTCACTTGAAGAAGTAGATTTGAATGCATGAATACAACTACTAACTGGGACCTGAAGCTCAGGCAAGAAGTGTAGCAGAGTACTTTAACAACAGAAGGCCCTCTATTTCAACATAAAGCACAAAAGGATGCTTATAGTTCAAACTGAAATACACTTTTATTTGGTTCATTTCAACTGCTACTAAATTAGCTATTTTCATAGTGTCAATCTTGACTTAACTCCAAAATCAAGTGCTGTGTACTGGCACTTATATTTTGCTCTAGTTTTGGGCTGCAATGTGCATCAGCTTCTCAGCACTTCTCTTTCCAATTGACATTGCCACTCAATATCATTCTCCCAAGGTTTGGGGACCAGTTTTCAACACCAAATGTATAGTTTAATTATGGTTTGTATTTCAACCTGTCCCTCATCATTGGTACATTTTTAAAGAACTTTCTCATGAATAAATTGCCTTATTCTTGTGGAGTTTTAAAGATGCATCAGCTACCTTATCTGAAATAGTTAATGAATTCAATGAACAAACACCATACAAAAGTATGTTATCTCAACATCTTGTGAACCAACAAGCTCATGAAAAGGAATTACATTGCATGCAAGATCTGAAAAGCAAGAGAGTGTATTCAGAATCAAAAACAGAAAAAACTGAACAACCGCAGCAGGTCTGACAGCATCTGTGGAGAGAGAAGGGGGCTAACGTTACAAGTCTGGATGACTCTTTGTCAAAGCTGGAAAGAGCTGGAAATAAGGTCAGATTGTGTGTGTGTGTGTGTGTGTGGGGGGGGGGGGGGGGGGGGGGGGAGAGAGAGAGAGAGAGAGAGAGAGAAGAGATTGGATAGGGGCCAGCGATAGGTGGAGATTGACAAAGGTGCTGTGCAAATAAAAAATGAATGTAAATGGGGGGTGATTAAGGCCAAGAAGGGTGCACAAGATAGTGGCACATAGAGATTAGAATGTGTGAATGGTAGAAGAAAAGGTGAGCAGAGTGTCAACGGGCAACTAGGAAGAGGGAATAGATGGCCAAAGTGGGGTGGGGGAAACACATCAATGGAATAAATGAAATTAAATTGATAGAAATAAAAATGGGGTGAAGCTGGAGGAGATAGTTCACAATCTGTATTTGTTGGACTCAAATGTTAAGTCCAAAAGACCATAACGCCCCCAATCGGAAGATGAGGTGCTGTTCCTCCAGTTTGCACTGGGCTTCACTGGAACATTGCAGCAGGACAAGGACGGACATGTGCACGCGACAGGAAGGTCTGAATTCTGCTTACAGATGGACTGCCAGTACGGTGAGTTGAAATGGCAAGTGATAGGAATCCTGTTTGCATGGACCGAAGGTGACCCAGTGACTACTTTGCGGAGCACCTTTGGTCCATCTGCAAGCAGGACCCAGACCTTCCTGTCGCTTGCCATTTCAACTCACCGTACTGGAGACCACATTTGGCCCTTCGAGCTTGCTCTGTGATTCATTATGATCATAGTTGATCAAGTTCAATGCCCTGGTCCCACCCTACCCCCATATCCCTTGATTCCTTTAGCCACGAGAGCTATATCTAATTCTTTTCTGAAATTACACAATGTTTTGGTCTCAACTATTTTCTGTGGGTGTGAATTCCACAGGTTCACCACTCTCTGGTGAAGAAGTTTATCATCGCCTCAGTTCTAAGCCTTATCCTCAAACTATAACACCCAGTTCTGGACTCCCCCACCATCGGGAACATTCTTTCTGAATCTACCCTGTCTAATCCTGTTAGAATTTTATAAGCTTCTATGAGATTCCCTCTCACTCTTCTAAACTCCAATAAATATAATCCTAACCGACTCAATCTCTCCTCATATGACAGTCCTGCCATCCCAGGAATTAGCCTGGTAAACCTTCGCTGCACTCCATCCATAGCAAGAACATCCTTCCTCAGATAAGGACACCAAAACTGCACACAATACTCCAGGTGTTGCCTCACCAATGCGCTGTACAATTGCAGTGCAACATCCCTGTTCCAGTACTCAAATGGGCAGCACGGTAGCATAGTGGTTAGCACTATGGCGTCACAGCGCCAGGGTCCCAAGTTCGATTCCCAGCTTGGGTCACTGTCTGTGCGGAGTCTGCACGTTCTCCTGTGTCTGTGTGGGTTTCCTCCGAGTGCTCCAGTTTCCTCCCACAAGCCCCAAAAGAAGTGCTATTAGGTCATCTGGACATTCTGAATTCTCCCTCAGTGTACCCGAACAGTCCCCGGAATGTGGCGACTAGGGTATTTTCACAGTAACTTCATTGCAGTGTTAATGTAAGCCTACTTGTGACAATAAAGATCATTTTAAATCCTCTCGCAATGAATGAATGCCTTCTTTACTGCCTGCTGTATCTGCACGCTTAGCTTACTTTCAGTGATTAAAGCAAGAGGACAGCGAGGTCTCGTTGAGTTTCCATCTCTCTCTATTTACACCCATTCAACTAATCATCTGCCTACCTATTTTTTGCTACCAATGCGGATAACCTCACATTTATCCACATTATACTGCATCTGCC
This sequence comes from Scyliorhinus canicula, assembly GCF_902713615.1. NCBI lineage: Eukaryota > Metazoa > Chordata > Chondrichthyes > Carcharhiniformes > Scyliorhinidae > Scyliorhinus > Scyliorhinus canicula. Next base: position 2,646,988 of record NC_052163.1, read on the forward strand.
TACTCACTCAGCCTGTCCAAATCCCGCTGAAGCATCTCTGCATTCTCTCCACAGCTCACCCTCCCACCCAACTTTGCATCATCTGCAAATATGGAGATAATATTTAGTTCCTTCGTCCAAATCATTAAAATATAATGTGAATACAGTAGTCCCCCGTTATACCGCGCTCCGCAATACTGCGGTTCGCGATATACGGCGGAGGGGGCTTATGGACCCCAACTGTCAGCTTCCCTCTCCAGATCAAAGTGAGCCGGCCGCTGAAATTGACACTGCCGGCTGATTGGAGGGAGAGAGCAGAGAACACAGGAGGAGGTCATACGGGCCTCTGCAAGACCAGCATGGTCTCACATCGCCCCTCCCCTCTGTAGCCCTGTATTCTAAAATTAACCCCCATCGTGGATATCCGTGGCTCGGATGCAACGCGGATGGCTGTCTTGGACCCCAACACCCGCGTTATAAAGGGGGACTACTGTAGTTGGGTCCTAGTACAGATCCCCGTGATACCCTAGTAGTTACTGCCTGCCAATCGGGAAAAAGACCCATTTATTCCAATGTTTTGCTTCCTATCTGCTAACCAGCTTTCTATCCATCTTAAGGATCCTACCGCGATCCTATGCGCTTTAACTTTACATGGTGACGGGCTGCAAGGTGGTACAGTGGTTCGCACTGCTGCCTCACGGTGCTGAGGACCCGGGTTCAATCCTGGCCCTGGGTCACTGTTTGTGTGGAGTTTCCACATTCTCCCCGTATCTGCGTAGGTCTCATCCCCACAACCCAACGATGTGCAGGGTAGGTGGATTCGCCACACTAAATTGACCCTCACTTGGAAGCATCTTTTTAAAACTTTACATGGTAATCTGCTATGTGAGACCTTGTCGAAAACCTTCTTAAAGACTAAATAAATCACATCCACCGGTTCTCCCTGGTCAACTCTACTAGTTACACCTTCAAAGAATTCTAGTAGATTTGTCAAGCATGATTTCCCTTTCGTAAATCCATGCAGAATTTGTCTGATTATAGCACAGCAAGCAGTGCTATGAAATCCTTGATAGCAACTTCCCAACTACCAACGTTAGCCTCACTGGTCTATAGTTCCCTGTTTTCTCTCTATCTCCCTTTTTCAATAGCGGGGTTATGTTAGCTACCCTCCACTCTGTAGGAACCATTCCAGAGTCCAAAGAATTTTGGAAAATGACCACCAATGGGTCGACTATTTCTCGAAAAGTACTCTGGGATGAAAATTATCAGACCCTGGAGATTTATCCGCCTTCAGTCTCATTAATTTCAAAAAAACAAAAATATCTTTACTAATACTAATTTCCTTCAGCTCCTCACTAAAACTTGTGCCTCACAGACCTTCTGGTACTTTGTGAAGACAGAAGCAAAGTACAAATTTAGTTCCTCAGCCATTTCTTTGTTCCCTGTTATGAATTTCCCCCGTTTCTGACTGTAAGGGGCCTACATTTATTTTCAGCAACATTTTTCTCTTTACATACCTATCAGTTATGTTCCCCGCTAGCTGACGTATTTTCCCCTTCTTAATCAATCCCTTGGTCCGCCTTTTCCTGAATTTTAAACTGATCCCAATCCTTAGGTCTAATACATCAAATAAAGTCTGAAAATAAGGAATAAAAAGATTTTATTCAAACTGCAACCCAGTGTGCCAGTTTCGAAAGTAGCCGGTTTTCAGGTCCTTCCAAAATTTGAGATGCCAGATAAGGCAGGGTTTTCCAAAGTGCGGGTCACGACCCATGGGTGGGTTTCAGGAGAATCATGGAGCAATGGGTCACAGCAGTCACAATCACAGGAGAAGCACCAACACCCACTATCGGCATTTAAATTCAGAACAGCAGCCGGTACCTCATTTTAAATTAGAAGGAAATGAAGCTATGTGCAGTCTTTTGACCATAAGTGGCAGCAGTGAGCAGATCATGCACCCTGCACGTACACTTGAGACCAGGTGCTTTTGGTGCCAAGTAATAGAGGAAAGCTTTTTCCATTTTCTAGCTGCTAACAAGCAGGGAACAAGGACTGTGAAGATAAATCATTTTGTTACAAAAAAAAGAGACAGCCAAGGGTGGCACAGCGGTGCAGTTGTTAGCACTACTGCCTTACAGCGCTGAGGAACAGGGTTCCATTCCGGCCCTGGGTCACTATCCGTGCAGAGTTTGCACATTCTCCCAGGATTAGCGTGGGTCTCACCCTCACAACCTAAAGATGTTCAGGGCAAGTGAATTGGCCAAGCTAAATTGCCCCTTAATTGGGGAAAAAAAGAATTGGGTACTTTAAAATTTTTTTTAAAAGAGTCGGCAAGAGACACAAATAGGCACAGTACCTATTAGTCAGGATCTCACATCCTCAATCTGCTGGACAGTGCTGCTCAGGAGAATCCATGGCAGGAGTGTGTTATCTCTGCTAGTGTTAGCTCTGCAAGGATCTCCAGGGCCTCAGGTTAACAGCCAACAAAGAAGAAACTTAACTCAGGTACAAAGCAGGAGAAAGATGATTTCTTAAAGTATGGCTTTGTCAATTATGTCAATGCAATAATGCAAAGCCTGTGCGGTTATGCAGGGAAGTACTTTGAAAGAGAAGTGGTGGGAGACCCCAGAGTCAGTTAACTTACAACTGATTCCAAATTAAAAGATTAAGCTGCTGTACCTGATCTATGACAGTACATCAAAAACATGCCAAAAATCCATCTATCATTCAGCATTCTAGAGTAGCATCTCCAGGAGTATCCAGTGCTGAGTAAAACAAGCATTCTGTTGCTCTTGCCCTGCACAATGACCTGCATGTGAGAGGTTGGATTTTATGTTCTCACAAAGATGAAGATGGCACAAAGGAACTGGCTGCACCGGATATGCGCATTTCCCTCTCCTCCTGTGAACCTCATTGGAGTGAGATCGTAAGCAAACATGGAGTGCGTCGCAACGGTCGGCCTTTCGGCAAAAGTAGGTCCCGGAGAAAAAGGTTTGAAGAAAACTGGGATAATATTTTTTGAATATTTTCAAAACAAATTTCAACTAACTTTTAGCTGACACCAAATATCATTGCATAGAGCAACATGATCAAACGTGTTACTTCAATTGCAGTATCTTTCCTACGTATATTACAGTAATGTGGAATTATGTTCAATTTTGCCATCACAAAGAACTTACTCTGCACAGGTAAAATCAGCTTATAATACTTGACGCGTTTCACATCAGATGTTGCCAAGCTTAAGAATATTCTTCAAAATGTTACAACTGGACATAATATATTTAGGGGACAGACTCAAGGATCGCTCCCAGAGTCATTCTAAGTGCTGGAGAATTATTTGCCCGATCAACTTAGCAAATATCACTTCAATTGTTTGAGACCATGTGATCTTCCACAATTTCACACATCTGTGAATAAACTTTGTAAAATCAGATCTCTCCAGGACAGTAGACAATAAACAGAGATGCAACAGTATCCTAGCTGCCTGCTGTGCATTAAGAATCATTACTGCCTGCTGCTCAGTGCACATTTACAGACACCAAGCAAAAACTAAATTGGGTTATAATTCTAATAATACTTTCTTATTGTTACAGTAACACTGCAATGAAGTTACTGTGAAAATCCCCGGGTACACGGAGGGAGAATTCAGAATGTCCAAATTACCTAACAGCGCATTTTTCGGGACTTGTGGGAGGAAACCCACGCAGACATAGGGAGAACGTTTAGACTCCAGACAGTGATCCAAGTCTGGAATCGAACCAGTGTCCATGGCGCTGTGAAGCAACAGTGCTAACCACTGTGCTATCGAGCTGTAATGGTCTCAAAATCGAATAATCTATCAACATTCACTATCTGAGTTCGCAAATTAAAGAAAAATTGTTTGGGGTCATACCCAGGACAACTGCCATCCAACATAAACACCTTCAGCAAAAACAGTGGCAAGAATATAAAAGGTTTGCCTGGCTAACTGCAAAGTTCCAATCAAGAATTCACATTATCTTTTGAAGAAAATGTGAAAATGGAGAATGAAACATTTTACAAAAGAATTCACATTCTCTGCTTTATTAGATACTGAAATTGAGTGTTAACTCATTGCAGATCACATATCCCAACTGATCTCCTTTATTGGATCGGATTAGATTTGTTTATTGTCACATGTACCGAGTTACAGTGAAAAGTATTTTTCTGCGAGCAGCTCAAACAGATCATTTTGTACATGAAAATAAAATAAAAAAGAAAATATATAATAGGGCAACACAAGGTACACAATGTAACTACATAACACCGGCATCGGTTGAAGCACACAGGGGTGTAGTCTTAAATCAGGTCAGTCCATAAGAGGGCCGTTTAGGAGTCTGATAACAGCAGGGAAGAAACTGTTTTTGAATCTGATATTTCAATTTCTCCAAATACCGTAGTTTTTAACAAGACTATAAAATTTGAATAAATGCAAATTCCAGGAAAGTTTTGCCAGACTGACCTCTGTGACAAGGAAGAATGGAGATTAAACCCAACAGATTTCCTAAAGATTGGTACACAGATGTACAGCAATTTGCAGGTAGGACGGCCAGCCCTTAAAGGAGAACGGCTGAAAGAATAGGCAGGAAAAAGCATTTGCAAGGATTTCCTTAGCTTCCTTAGTCACATATCCGTGAGAATGTAGGTCAATTAATATAAAAGCCAGATTTTTGCAGAAGAAAAATTTGAAAGAAGAATTTTTCAAATCACCTAAAGAAGCAAGTGATGTAGCAGGGAATCTGCAGGGGTTAAACAAACTTCTATGGCTTAAAATGCAATAAGGGCATGATATTTCTCAGTTAGGTCTGTCTTGCTAAAAGTAATTGCTGTCAGCTGAAAGCAGAAGCAGCAATGTTGTACTAGTATCACAAAGACAAACTTGCTGGCATCGTGATGATAAATGGCAATGATTTTCCATAGGGAGGCTCCGCAAAATTTGAGCAACTTATCGGAAAGGAAGATTGGAAGTTAGGTTTCAAGGGCCTTTAAATTGTGATCCACAGAATCCCGACAGTGCAGAATGAGGCTGTTCGGTCCATTCAGACTGCACTGACCCGCTGAAAGAGCACTCTACCCAATTTCACTGCCCCGCCCCATCCCGTAACCTCACCTAACCTGTGCATCTTTGGACTCTGGGAGGAAACCACAGCACCAGGAGGAAACCCACGCAGACACAGGGAGAATGTGCAAATTCCACAGAGTCACCCAAGCTTGGAATGAACTCAGGTCCCTGAGACACTGCAGTGCTAACCACTATACCGCCATGCTGTAATGTATTGGAATTTAGTACTATGATAACAAGGTTATGAGGGCAAATAAAACATAAAAATTAAATTTGGAGAAATACACACTCAAGTTTCCAGCCCTGGGTGACTCGAAGGATATGAAATTCGTCCTTTTTAGTGATGCTTCCCATGCCAATCGCCCAGACGGATATGAGGATCAAACTAAGTTTATCATATTTTTAGTGAGTGAAAATGGAAAATGTCCCTTGAAATCCCAAAAAATGTACCAAAAGTTGCAGAAACACTGGAACTAGTGGATATGGGATTGTACTATGTTCTGAAAGAAATCCTATTCAACGGCACTGGAGAAATGGTTTCCCATGGAATGCTGCGTGGATCACCATTCTCTTTGAGATTTCGAAAGAGTGTCAGTGAGAAATATTACATACATAGATACATAGAACATACAGTGCAGAAGGAGGCCATTCGGCCTGTCGAGTCTGCACCAACCCACTTAAGTTCTCACTTCCACCCTATCCCCATAACCCAATAACCCCTCCTAACCTTTTCGGACACTAAGGGCAATTTAGTAGGGCCAATCCACCTAACCTGCACGTTTTTGGACTGTGGGAGGAAACCCACGCAGACACGGGGAGAATGTGCAGACTCCGTGCAGACAGTGACCCAGCAGGGAATCGAACCTGGGACCCTGGCGCTGTGAAGCCACAGTGCTAGCCACGTGTGCTACCGTGCTGCTTAGTTATGGATTGGCTTTGCACAGTTGTGTGAATTGCTTCCTTATGTGCTACCAAATTCTACGGTTCTACCTTGGAATAACTTCGAGGATGTTTTGGCCTGGAGATTTTTCCTCCCACCCCGTTTCCATTTACTCAGCACAAAAAAAATATTTTTAGACTGGTTCGGAAGATTAGTGTGCTATGATTGATGTTTTTAAATACTTCCAAGAAGTAAAGTGTAAATAAAAAGAGGGAATAAAAGTTTTCAGGTGGAAAAATTGTAAACAAATGTTTATTCAATCCAAAACTGTGGTCTGGCTATCGATATTTTTTCAAAAAGCACTGAATCAATTGAAGATTAGGTGCCAAAGCTTTTCCTGGATGATTCTATATTATCTGGCAGAAAGTTAAATGATCTAGTGTTTGCCCTGACATGCTTGCTTTTCCAGTCATCAGATTTATATTCAATGACTCAAGTTATTAGTCAGTCAAATACAGAAGTCAGCTGCCGAGTTCCTGCACTGTTCCTCCTCGACTTGTTTACTCCAACATTAACCGTAAGAGACAACACCCAATATTGTTGCTGCAAGGAGGGAAACTAATTATAACATTAAATATTTCTGTAATGCCAGAAGCAACTTTTCTACATCCAAAAGCTGTAAAAAAAAAGTAAACATTAATAAAGCAACAAATACAGTTCCGCTATCACAAAAAAACTTCTTCCACGATTTTTATAAAACTGAGAAAAATCAAACTAGATGAGAATATGGACGGCATGGTGGCACAGTGGCTGGCACAGCTGCCTCACAGCACCAGGGACCTGGGTTCAATTCCACCATTGTGTGACTGTGTGTGGAATTTGTGTTTGTCCCTGTGTCTACGTGGGTTTCCTCCTGGTGCTCTGGTTTCTCCCCACAGTCTAAAGTTGTACAGGCTGGTGGATGCCATGTTAAATTGCCCTTTAGTGTCCCAAGATATGCAGGTAAGGTGGGGCTGCATCGATAGGGTTGGGGAGTGGGCCTAGGTATGGATGTCAAACAACTCCACAGGCCTGATCTGACATGCTGGCCTTTTGGTGTGGGTCGCATTCATAAATTTGACTGCATATGCAGAGTTAAAATTTAGAATATATTTGTCTGAACAACGAGCACAATGTACACTAATTCTTTGGAAAAGACCACTGAATGATGTACGGACAAGCATGAAAATTTTGAAATCCACATACTGGGGATAGGAACCAGAGCAGGTCAGGGTGATGGATAAGCAAGACCTAGTGTGGTTATAAGTGCAAGCTGGGACTTCTGGACAAGCTACAATGTGCAGCTGGTTAGCACTGCCGCATCACAACACCAGGGACCTGGGTTAGATACCAGCCTTGGTGACTGTCTGTGGATTTTGCACGTTCTCCCTGTGTCGGCATGGGTTTCCTCCAAGTGCTCCGGTTTCCTTCCATTGACCAAAGATCCACCAGTCTGGTGAATTGGCCATGATCAATGTGCGGGGTTACCGGGATAGAGCTTGGGAGCAGGCCTAGGTAGAGTGCTCTTTTGGCTGGTTGATGCATACTCGATGGGCCGAATTGCTTCCCTCTGTACTATATGCATTGGGTGAGGTAGAATTTGAAATTCCAGCAAGTTGAACTTTCAAGAATTTGAACCTTAAGGCACACATGAAAGTTTCTGCAGTGGTGTCAACTGGGCTGCACAATAGCAGTGGTTAGCATGGTTGCATCACAGCGCCAGGGTCCCAGGTTCGATTCCCACTTGGGGCACTGTCTGTGCGGAGTCTGCACATTCTCTCCGCGTCTGCGTGGGTTTCCTCCGGGTGCTCCGGTTTCCTCCCACAAGTCCCGAAAGACGTGCTTGTTAGGTGAATTGGACATTCTGAATTTTCCCTCAGTGTACCCGAACAGGCGCTGGAGTGTGGCGACAAGGGGATTTTCACAGTAACTTAATTGCAGTGTTAATGCAAGCCTACTTGTAACGATAATAAAGATTATTATTATTAATTAACGAATGCACCAGAAACAAACAAAACCTGCCTGAGTGATGATTTCTGGGTAAAAGGTTTGAACTCAGTTAAGTGTCAAGGAAGACATGGAAGGTGCACACAGTCATGTTCAGCCAGTAAACAGCCATGAAGGTGGGTGGAGCTGGAGACTCATGGAACCGTTCATGCCCACCCACAACTCAATGTCAGACAGCGCAGCAAAAATCATGAAGTTGAATGGGGACAGAAGGCTGAAGCTAAATACGAGTGCACATATGGAAGCTTACCCCAAAGGTTGCACATAAATGATGATTAAATCGCCGAGGTCCCAGGTTCGATCCCGGCTCTGGGTCACTGTCTGTGTGGAGTTTGCACATTCTCCACGTGTTTGAGTGGGTTTCACCCCCACAACCCAAATATGTGCAGGGTAGGTGGATTGGCCATGCTAAATTGCCCCTTAATTGGAAAAAAATTAATTGGGTACACTAAATTTATTTTTTTTTAAATGATGATTAAAAGAGGGACAGAGTGGAGCCTCCACGTTTCAGCAGATACACTGTATAGTAAGCATTGTAGGTTAAATAGCAGCTTAAAGTTTTCAGGAGGTTATGTATTTCTGCAAAGTACATGTGTCTGCTCAGGAAGGGCATCTCTATCCATTAGGTTCTATGCACACAAAAGGAGAGGAGGCAAATACATACAAATCAAGGCCAGAATTTTACAACACTGGAGAACATTTGCAATTCATTACATTGCTTTACATTGTAAATAAATTAACAGCTTGTCATCCATTTGTGTTTACATAATAATGTACTTAACAAATTGAAATGTAATAGAAGCAAAAAACGCTGGATAAACTCAGCAGGTCTGACAGCGTCTGTGGAGAGAAATGGAGTTAACGCCAAGTCTAAATGACCGCTCATTTAGACTCAAAACTTTATCTCTGTATCATTCTCCCCAGACACTGCCAGATCTGCTGAGTTCATCCAGCGTTATCTGTTTTTATTCCAGATTTCCAGCATCCACTATATTTTGCTTTAAAATTGAAATGTAAACACGGTTTCCAAACACTGAACTAATATTGTTCAGGTGGAATACATTCAGATAGGGCTCAAATAAAGTAACAGTCACAGTGCACACCAATACCTTACACAGCAAGTTGTATGTTGATGCAACGGGAATCAAACAAACCAAATTAAAGTCAGGTGATTTCCCCCGTGGAGGAGGAGAGAGAGAGCAATGAGTCACACATCCTGTCTATTCCCATTGTCACAAAAATTCAAATACTCTGTACTTTCTTTCATTCATCTTACTTTCTGCATTTGTTTCCGCAAGGCTACTGAGTTTTCTACAGATCGACAAGGGAGTGGAGCTCAGGCAGATCAGAAACACAAATGACAGTGCTGCCTTCTCTTGCTCATGAAGAAAAGGCGACAGTAATGCACAAAAGTTGTCTGTTCAGGTATTGAGGAGACATGTTGAAATGAAGTTTGACACCTGCTTTTATGGTGTCTGAAACAATGAACAAATTATCTCCTCATCTATAAATGCAGGCAAAATCTGCAATGATTAATTTCTCTCCACAGAAACCACACTACTTTTTACAACAAACTATATCTAAATTTGGGTGGGTAGGTTGGGACAGGGGATAGAACAGGAAAGGAAAGTTCACGAACTAAACTTTGCAAAAAAAAACTAATGCAAAAGTCAACTACACATCAGCAATCAACACTTGCAGTAATTTGCAATACTAAAGTTAGACACCAGGCACATGTTACAGCACAATATGGGAACAGCATGCAACTCCAGCAAGCAAATTGTGATGTTATGGCTCAGCAAAACCCGGTCACTGGCAAAATGCTGATATACAACAGGCTTTTAGAAATAAGAATTTAGAACCAAACAATTATGCTGGCAATTGTTTGCCATTCTCAATATACGAGGCCCACCAAGTTATTATCCAGATAAGTCTCAGCTGTCTGTGTATTTTCAAAAAGTAAAAATAATCTGTACGGTCAGGATAACGAGTTCTCACTTTGTTCAAACACACACCAAGAACCAAACCAGCTGATGTACCATCAATTGAACGCGAGACAAATTGCTGTACAAAAGTATGGCTTTAATCAGCTAGATGTTAGCCCTGCGGTCGATTACAGTAAATGGACGACCGCCGGGAGTACTGGGTATTTATACCCCGCCCTGGAGGCAGGGTTAACTCAGCCTCTCGGCCAATCGGGGAGCCGTCACATGACTGGTCTCAACCAATCGGTCGAGAGGCACATGACCGACCAGGGCCAATGGTAAGCCGGTGTTCTGCACCAATGGCAGGCAGCTATGCTAATCATACCACCACATTCACCCCTTGCGGAGAAAGAAGCCGGGGGAGGGGGGGGGGGCGGTTGTCAACGAGAGCTGGGGGGGGGGGGGGGTCTGGTGGTATGAGTAGTAGTGAGAGAAGGGGGAAAAAATGTATCCTTGGCTTCCCACTGGCCCAGACATTTAACAACAGTACATACTGTCCATACAAGGTCCATGGTGGTGTTGAAAGTTAAATGTACTCGATCAGCCTTTTCGTTGCCCGTGACGTCCTGGCAGACCGTCGCAGTGGAGTTGGTGACGTTGGTTCAGCCGATGGTGGTGGTTCCGCTGATGTCCTGGAGTCCGGGAGCGATGGTCCTTGAACTGTCTCCGTAACCCGGGCTGGTGGTGGAGACGCCATGGATGGGGGTGGGGTGGCGTGGCCTGGGTGGGGCGCTGGGGGAAAAAGAACAGGGGGGTCTGTGGTGAATGGGGGGGGGGGGCCGCACGCCGGCGGGTACCAGGTCCCGGAGGGAGACCGTGTCCTGCCGACCGTCGGGGTACTCCACGTACGCATACTGCGGGTTAGCGTGGGGTAACTGGACTTGTTCCACCAACGGGTCGGACTTGTGCACCCGCAAATGCTTCCGGTTCAAGATGGGTCCGGGGGCAGCCAGCCACGTCGGGAGAGGGGATCCGGAGGACGACTTCCTGGGGAAAACAAGAAGACGTCCATGAGGTGTCTGATTTGTTGTGGTACAGAGGAGTGAGCGGATAGAATGTAGGGCATCGGGGATAACCTCTTGCCATCGGGAAATAGGGAGATCTCTGGACCGGAGGGCCAGTAGTATGGTCTTCCAGATGGTGCCATTCTCCCGCTCAACCTGTCCATTACCCCGAGGGTTATAGCTGGTCGTCCTGCTAGAGGCAGTGCCCCTGTTGAGCAGGAATTGACACAGCTCGTCGCTCATAAAGGAGGACCCCCGATCGCTATGTATGTACGCGGGGTAGACGAACAGGGAGAAGATGGAGAGGAGGGCCTTAATGACGGTCGATGTGATCATGTCAGGGCAGGGAATGGCGAAGGGGAAGCGGGAGTATTCATCGATTACTGTCAGGAAGTAAATGTTGCGGTTGCTAGAGGGAAGGGGCCCCTTGAAGTCAATGCTGAGACGTTCGAAGGGGCGGGATGCTTTGATCAGATGCGCGCGCTCGGGGCGGTAGAAGTGCGGTTTGCACTCGGCGCAGATGTGGCAGTCACGGGTTACTGTCCTGACTTCCTCGATGGAGAAGGGCAGGTTGCGGGCCTTTATGAAATGATAGAAACGGGTCACCCCTGGATGGCAGAGGTCCGCGTGGAGGGAGCGGAGGCGGTCTATCTGCGCGCTGGCGCAAGTACCGCAGGACAGGGCATCAGGAGGCTCGTTGAGCTTCCCAGAACGATACAAGATATCGTAGTTGTACGTGGACAACTCAATCCGCCACCGTAAGATCTTATTGTTCTTAATCTTGCCCCTCTGTGCATTATCGAACATGAAGGCCATTGACCGTTGGTCTGTGAGGAGTGTAAACTTCCTGCCTGCCAAACAGTGCCTCCAATGTCGCACAGCTTCGACTATGGCCTGGGCTTCCTTTTCCACTGAGGAGTTGCGGAGTTCGGAAGCCTGGAGGGTTCTGGAGAAGAAGGCCACGGGTCTGCCCGCTTGGTTCAGGGTGGCCGCCAGAGCTACTTCTGATGCGTCGCTCTCGACCTGGAAGGGGAGGGACTCGTCGATGGCGTGCATCGTGGCCTTTGCGATGTCTGCTTTGATGCGGCTAAAGGCCTAAGGTCGTGGACTGAATGAGGGGACGGGCCTTGTCGGCGTAATTGGGAACCCATTGGGCGTAGTAAGCGAAGAAACCCAGGCAGCGCTTGAGGGATTTGAGGGTATTGGGGAGAGGGAGTTCCATCAGGGGGCGCATGCGTTCAGGGTCGGGGCCGATCACTCCGTTACACACTACGTAGCTGAGGATGGCTAGACGGTCGGTGCTAAACATGCACTTATCCTTATTGTAGGTGAGGTTAAGGAGTTCTGCGGTTTGGAGAAATTTTCGGAGGTTGGTGTCATGGTCCTGCTGGTCGTGGCCGCAGATGGTGACATTATCGAGGTACGGGAAAGTAGCCCGTAATCCGTACTTGTCGACCATTCGGTCCATCTCCCGTTGGAAGACCGAGACCCCATTTGTGACACCGAATGGAACCCTGAGGAAGTGGTAGAGGCACCCATCTACCTCGAACGCGGTGTACTTGCGGTCACTCGTGCGGATGGGGAGCTGGTGATAGGCGGACTTGAGGTCCACAGTGGAGAAGACTTTGTATTTCGCAATCTCGTTTACCATGATGGAAATACGGGGGAGAGGATACGCGTCCAGTTGCGTAAACCGGTTGATGGTCTGACTGTAGTCGATGACCATCCGGTTTTTCTCCCCAGTCCAGACCACCAGCACTTGGGCTCGCCAGGGACAGTTGCTGGCCTCGATGACCCCTTCCTTCAGCAACCTCTGGACCTCGCCCCTGATGAAGGTCCGGTCCTGAGCGCTGTACCGTCTGCTCCGGGTTTGCAATCGGGGGTGAGATTAGCAAACAAGGAGGGGGGGGTCCACTTTGAGGAACGCGAGGCTGCAGACAGTGAAGGGGGGGTATAGGGCCGCCGCATTGGAAGGTCAAGCTCTGCAGGTTGCACTGGAAGTCCAGTCCTAGGAGTGCCGGTGCGCAACGGTCAGGTAGGACAAGTAGTTTATAATTTTAAAAAACCTTCCCTTGGACCGTGAGGTCCGCGATGCAGCACCCGGTGATGCGGACGGAGTGCGAACCTGAGGCTGACCCGATTTTGTGTTTTACAGGATGGACAGGGAGCGTGCAGCGTCTTACCGTGTCAGGGTGTACGAAGCTTTCCGTGCTCCCGGAGTCCAGCAGGCAGCCCGTCTCGTGGCCGTTGAGGTGGATCAGCGTAGTCGTTTTGGCGAGCGTGCGTGGACGTGACTGGTCGAGCTGAATGGCCGCGAGCCGTGGAGAAGATCCATCGTCGTAGTCGTCATCGGCCGAGTAGGTGCTGGCAGGACCTTGTGTGCCAGTCCAGGATGGCGGTGCCCAGGATCCGCACATGGAGTCGGGGCCCCAAGATGGCAGCGCCCAGGACCCGCACATGGAGTCGGGGCCCCAAGATGGCGGCGCCCAGGACCCGCACGTGGCGTCCGGGGCCCAAGATGGCGGTGCCCAGGACCCGCACGTGGTGTCCGGGGCCCAAGATGGCGGTGCCCGCGGGGCCCTCGTGGTTGCTGGGGGCGGGGTTAGCGGTGCCGGCGGGCCGATCGGAGCGGCTGAGAGCGGGTGCAGAGAGGCGCGCAGGCCGGGCGCAGTGGCCCAGGGGTTGGGGGGGGGGGGGGGGGGGGGGGGGGGGGGGGAGAGAGATTGGCGTGGTGCGCTGAAAGGGCCCGGAAAGGCCCAGAGGGGGGGATCCCCGGTCGCTGCGCGGTACAGCAGCGACCAATTTGGCCTGGCAGACCGACGAAAAATTGCCCTTCTTCCTGCAGCTCTTACAGAGGGTGGAGCGGGCCGGGCAGCACGGGCGAGGGTGTTTGGCGAACCCACAGAAATAGCAGCGGGGCCCCGCAGACTTGTCGGGGCGTCCCGCGGCGCAGGCCCGAGGGGGGTCGGGAGCGGTGGATGGCGGTGGGGAAGCGTGCCAGGAGGCCCAGGGCGCTGCAGAGCGGCTGGGGACATAGGCGTGGGCGTTTAAGTCGGCGACCTCCAGGGAGGTGGAGAGAGTCCGTGCCTCAGTTCGGCTGAGGTCGTCCTTTTCCAGCAGCCGCTGGCGGATAGCGGCAGACTGCATCCCAGCCACGTAAGCATCTCTGATCAAAAGTTCCATGTGCTCAGTGGCTGAAACTTGGAGGCAGGTGCAATTCCTCCCCAGGACAGCGAAGGCCTGGTAGAAATCGTCTAAGGACTCACCGGGGAGCTGTTGTCTGGTAGCCAGCAGATGTCGGGCGAACACTGTTTAACGGCTTAAGAAACTGTCCTTTCAGCTTATCCATTGCCGTGTCGTAATCTTTTTCTTCCCCTAACATCGCGTAGGCCGCCATGCCCACGCTGGAATGGAGAATATGAAGCTTCTGTGCCATGGTGGGGGGGGCTGCTTGCGGACGCCAGGTAGCCATCGAAACATGCCAGCCAATGTTTGAAGATTTCTGATGCGTTCTGAGTTTGCGGGCTAATGTGGAGGCATTCGGGCTTGATCCGGAGCTCCATCTTCAAAATTCTAGCTGATTAAATTGATGTGCCATCAATTGAACGCGAGACGAGTTGCTGTACAAAAGTATGGCTTTAATCAGCTAGATGTTAGCCCAGCGGTCAATTACAGTAAATGGACAACCGCCGGGAGTACTGGGTATTTATATCCCGCCCTGGAGGCGGGGTTAACTCAGCCTCTCAACCAATTGGGGAGCCGTCGCATGACTGGTCTCAACCAATCGGTCGAGAGGCACATGACCGACCATGGCCAATGGTAAGCCGGTGTTCTGCACCAATGGCAGGCAGCTATGCTAATCATACCACCACACCAGCATATTAAGTTATCCCCCCCCCCCCCCCTCCCGCTTCTTTTCCTGTCCTACACACAACACACCAGGGTAGAAGACTGCTCTGCAACTTTCTCAGAGGCCATTTGCACTCAATTTGGAAGTGCCCAGAGTTCAAGGATCTCTCCTCCCATTAGGAAGGGAGGCACCTGGATTAGAAACAGTATTCCTATGTATCAACAATGCTAGAATTGGAGGGCAGCACGGTGGCGCAGTGGTTAGCATTGCTGCCTCACAGCGCCGAGGTCGCAGGTTTGATCCCAGCTCAGGGTCTGTGTGGAGTTTGCACATTCTCCCCGTGTTTGCCCCCACAACCCAAAGGTGTGCAGGCTAGGTGAATTGGCCATGCTAAATTTCCCGTTAATTGGAAAAAATGAATTGCGTACTCTAAATTTATAAAAAATAAACAATGCTAGAATAGGTCCTCTTGCCTTATGCGACAGCAAATACTCAGTGCTTTTGAGCACTTATTGATACAAACACCCAAACTCTTCACAGCCTATGAGAACCTGCAGACCACTATTATCCTTTTGTGTGAAATATAGAGCAGATTCTGAAGCACTGACAGTCCCTGCAGCAGCTAAACAACTCTGCAATATAAAACCATCAGAAAACTGAGGCAAAACCCACAAGGTCTGTTCCTTATCATTTCTGTCACTCGCACTTGTTTAGTACAAATGTTACAGAAAAACTGCAAAAGAATCAAGTATTGGGAAAGCAGACAAGATGAATTAACTGCCACATATTTTTCTTCAGCTAGCCTCTGCTTCCGTGCATGTACCTGGTGATAACATAGGAAAGATGGAGAGTCAGTGGCATAGTGGTATTGTGGCTGGTCGAGTAATCCAGTGACCCAGAGCCATGCTCTGCCGACCCAGGTTCAAATCCCACAGTGGCAGATGGTGAATTGAATTCAATAAAAATCTGGAATTACAAATCTAATGGTGACCGTGAAACATAGAAAATAGGAGGAGGAGGCCCTTTGAGCCTGCTCAGCCATCATTATGGTCATGGTTGATCATCAGGTTCAATGCACTGATCCAGTGTCCCCCTATGTCCCTTTTAGCCCCAAGAGCGATATCTAACTGTTTCTTGAAACCTGCTTCCTGTGGTAACAAATTCCACAGGCCAACCACTTTCTGGGTGAAGAAAGTTCACCTCATCTCTGTTCCAGATGGTCTACCATGTACCCTAACCCCTGGTTCTGGACAACCCACCATCAGGAACATCCTTCCTGCATCTGCCCTGTCTAGTCCTGTTAGAATTTTATCGGTTTCTGTGAGAACCCCCTCATTCGTCTGAACTCCAGCGAGAACAATCCTAACCAATTCAATCGCTCCTCATATGTCAGTCCTGTCATCCCAGGAATCAGTCTGGTAAACCTTTGCTGCACTTCCCATGGAGCAAGAACATCTTTCCTCAGACAAGGAGACGAAAAATGCACACAATATTCCAGGTGTGGCCTCACCAAGGCCCTGTATAATTGAAGCAAGACATCCCTGCTCCTGTATTCGAATCCTCTCGCAATGAAGATCAGCATACCATTTACCTTCATTACCGCCTGCTGCACCTGCATGCTTACCTTTAGGTGACTGGTGTAGGAGGACACCCAGGTCTCGTTGCACGTTCCCCTCTCCTAATTTATAGTCATTCAGATAATCAACCGCCTTCGCGTTTTTGCTACCAAAGTGGATAGCCTTGCATTTATCAAAATTATACTCCATCTTCCATTCATTTGCCCACTCAATCAACTTGTCCAAATCACAATGAAGCATCTCTGCATCCTCCTCACAGCTCACCCTCCCACTCAACTTTGTGTCGTGTGCAAATTTGGCGATATTATATTTCGTAACCTCATCAAAATCATTTATATTGTGAATAGCTGGGGTCCCAGCACCAATCCCTGTGGTATCCCACTAGTCATTGCCTGCCAATTTGAAAAATATCCTTAATTCCTACACTTTGTTTCCTGTCTGTCAACCAGTTTTCTATCCATCTCAATACACTGTCCCCAACTAATCTCTTATGCGGGACTTTGTCAAAAGCCTTCTGAAAGTCCAAATATACCACATCTACTGGTTCTCCCTTGTCAACTCTACTAGTTACATCCTCGAAGAATTCCAGTAGATTTGTCAAGCATGATTTCCCCTTCATAAATCCATGCTGACTCGGTCCGATCCTGACACCATTTTCTAAGTCCTCTGCTATAAAATCTTTGATAATGGATTCTAGAATTTTCCCAACTACCAATTACAGGCTTACTGGTCTACAATTCCCTGTTTTCTCACTGCCTCCCTTTAGGTAGCCCCTAATCTGCAGGAACTGTTCCAGAATCTATAGAATCCTGGAAGATTGAAACCATTGTCGATTTGTCGTAAAAACCCATCTGGTTCACAATTGTTCATTAAGGAATCATAGAATCCCTACATTATAGGAGGAGGCCATTTGGCCCATTGACTCTGCACTGACCCTCTGAAAGAGCACTCCACCCAAGCCCACTCCCCTGCCTGATCCCAATAATCCTCTAACCTAATTTACACACCTTTAGATACTAAGGATTAATTTAGCATGGCCAATCCACCTAACTTGTACATCTTTGGACTGCGAGAGGAAACCAGAAGACCCGGGAGCAAAAGACAGTCACCCAAGGCCAGGAATGAACCTGGGTTCCTGACACAATGAGACAGCGGTACTTTTTTTTCTTTTTTTTATAAATTTAGATTACCCAATTATTTTTCCTTTCCAATTAAGGGGAAATTTAGCGTGGCCAATCCACCTAACCTGCTCATCTTTGGGTTGTGGGGGTGAAACCCACGCAGACATGGGGAGAATGTGCAAACTCCACACGGACAGTGACCCAGGGCCAGGACTTGAGCCTGGGTCCTCAGCGCCGCAGTCCCAGTGCTATCCACTGCGCCACATGCCGCCCTATGAGGCAGCAGTACTAACCACTGTGCCATCGTGCCACCCTGTAAGTTTCAATTAGATCCTCTTCCATTCTTCTAAATTACAGTAAATATCGGCGCAGTTGACACAATTTCTCCTCATGCGACAATCCTGTCATCCCAGGAATCAATCTGGTGAACCTTCGCTGCACTCCCTTTATGGCAAGTAAATCCTTTTTTTTCCTAATCAATTTAGAGTACCCAATTCATTTTTTGCAATTTAAGGGGTAATTTAGCTTTGCCAATCCACCTACCCTCCACCTCTTTGTGTTGTGGGGCTCAAACCCACGCAAACACGGGGTGAATGTGCAAAGACCACACTGTCAGTGACCCAGAGCTGGGATCGAACCTGGGATCTGGGCGCCGTGAGGCAGCAGTGCTAACCACTGTGCCGCCGTGCTGTCCCAAGTATATCCTTTCTAAGATGAGGAGTTGAAAACTGCACGCACAACTCTAGATGTGGTAAGTTTGCGTCTGTGTTGGTCTCACCCCCACAACCCAAAGATTTTGTTTAAAATAAATTTAGAGTATCCAATTTTTTTTCCCAATTAAGGAGCAATTTAGCGCGGCCATTCCACCTAACCTGCACATCTTTGGGTTGTGGGGAGTGAGAACTACGCAGACACGGGGAGAATGTGCAAACTCCGCACGGACAGTGACCCGGGGCCAGGATCAAACCAGGGTCCTCAGCGCCATAGGCAGCAGTGCTAACCACTGCACCACCGTGCCGCCCCCCACAACCCAAAGATGTGCAGGATTGGTAGATTGGCCATGCTAAATTGCCCAATATTTGGGGGGGAAAATGAATTAGATACTCTAAATTTATATTAAAAATTAATGATTGGTGGAGCAGGCTCGAAGGGTCTACTCCTGTTCCTATTTCCTAGTTATTTTCATTTAATTTGCCATGAACAATTTGCCATTAACAATTACACATCAAATCTTCCAACTTCGAATGTGAGCAAAATTGTACAGCTTAGAGGAAACTATTGTATAAATATTGTTTGTTTATAGTTCCCTGAACAAGTCAGTCAATTAAAATCAATCTACTTGAAAAACATAAATACCTACCAAGAATTCTTATTCAATCCTGATTTAAATGGAAAGTGATCCTTGGCTAGTCCTTTTTCTTTCACCACCTGTCCCAGAGCATCATGTTTTTTAATCACGAGTTGTTTACATTTCAGTAATGATTTCAAGAGAATCATACTAAAAACACCACCCTTCCCCACCATCACTCCCATCTGCTGCAGACAGATGTGGAAATGGGAAACATGGGACTACAAAACAAATCTGCACCTTTATACATTACAAACTTTAGCCAAAGGAAGATGTTTCAAGCCTTTGCAGCCACCTGCACTTTTTTAAAACAACTAAGTGTTTCAAATGTAGACCTGCATCATATTCTCAGAATTTCTAAAACTAATGGGACCGTTTACTTGGTTTTCAGTTGCGCAAATCATCTCAACTGAGTACACTGACTCAATTCAAAAAACAGGCTAATATGCAAAGAAGTTACCTGCTATTCTGCAATAGTGAGGGAAGATAAAATTTAATGCCTCATTTGAAATATTACCTCAGTACAGGCAATGCCAGCCAGCATTTTGGGTTCAAGCCTTTTGTTTGGAAAGCAACATTAATTGTTGCTTTCAGAATGCAATTCAACAACAACTATTTGCATTTATAATAGCTTCTTTAATGAAGGACATCCCAAACAGCTTCCCAGGGACATTAGGAAACAAAATCTGAGACTGAGCCACATAAGGAGGTATTAAGGCAGATGTCCAAAAGCTTGGGAACAGAAGCAAGTTTTAAGGAATTTAGGGCTTTGGCA
Source organism: Scyliorhinus canicula (assembly GCF_902713615.1). Classification (NCBI taxonomy): domain Eukaryota; kingdom Metazoa; phylum Chordata; class Chondrichthyes; order Carcharhiniformes; family Scyliorhinidae; genus Scyliorhinus; species Scyliorhinus canicula. Next base: position 2,666,633 of record NC_052163.1, read on the forward strand.
ACCACATGCATAGTTGCCAATGGTGGAAATACAGATACCCGAGGGATGTGGTGCTGGAGAAGTTTACAGAGACTGGAATAAGTCACAAGGGTCATCAGCCACAGGATCCTTGCTGAAAAATCTGCATATGAACGTCAGGCAAGATCAGATCAACTCTGATCTCTGCTCACCAAAAAAACAGTCAAATAGCCCAACGATACTAAATGGTAAGCTCATCCTTGAAGAATGATGGCATGGACATTGTACTAGAGGGCTGGAGGGCACTTGCCACTCATGGAACCAGCTTCATCACAAAAAACATTTTCAAAAAACTAAATGAGATAACGTTCACAACAGGAATTGTTGTTAGGGTTCAAATCAGTAAATCCCCCTTTTTTTAACTCTAATGCAAATTGGCAGAATGACAGATCGCAGGAAGCCGTTTACCCATCATATCTCCACTGCCTCGCTGAATGAACAATTGAGTAATTGGTCTTGTGCCATCCTCCTGCCTTTCCCCCATAACACTGCACATTTTTCCTTTTCAGAGAACAATCCAATTCCCTCTGGAATACCTTCATTGAACCTGCGTCCACCACACTCTCATGCGGTGCACTCCAGACCTTAACCACTCACTCAGTGACAAAGGTTTTCCTCACATTGTTTTTGCCAGTCACTTCAATTCTGTGCCCTCTTGTTCTCAATCCTTTCGTGAGTGGAATCAGTTTTTCTCTATCTACTCTGCCCAGACATCTCAGGGTTTTGAATACCTCTATCAAATCTCCTCTCAGCCTTCTCTGCTCCAAGCACACAGTCCCAATTTATCTTCATAACTGAACCCTGGAACCACTCTTAGGAATCTTTTCTGCACTCTCTCTAATGCCATCACACCTTTTCAGTAAAGCATCCAGAACTGGAAGACACATCTGTTTTTATCCAGTGGTCTTTACAAACACTAACATATGAAGAGTACAGAAAGAACTGTGCACCACAAAGAAAAGTCATAGACAGGAATGCATCTTACGTAAAGACTAAAATACAGGGGCAGCACGGTGGCCTAGTGGTTAGCACAGCTGCCTCACGGCGCTGAGGTCCCAGGTTCGATCCCGGCTCTGGGTCACTGTCCGTGTGGAGTTTGCACATTCTTCCCGTGTCTGCGTGGGTTTCGCCCCCACAACCCAAAGATGTGCAGGGTAGGTGGATTGGCCACGCTAAATTGCCCCTTAATTGGAAAAAATAATTGGGTAATCTAAATTTATTTTTAAAAAAGAAGTGTGCAAATTTCTTCGTTTCATTATTCACTGTCTAGCTCAGGGCGAGTACAAACACAGAACAAGTTGCAATTTCATACCTTCAGCAAACCTTGGTTAAATATTTTGAAACAGATTTGTACTTTTTTTTGCATAATGCTTATTAACACAGGTCAGAAGCGGGGATGTTCGCTGATGATTGTACAACGTTCAGCACCAGAGTCTGAAGCAATCCATGTGCGTATGCAGCAGGACCTGGACAACATACAGGCTTGGGCTGATAAGTGGCAAATAACATTCATGCCACACTGTTGCTAGAATGAAAAGAAAAATGAAAATCGCTTATTGTCACGAGTAGGCTTCAATGAAGTTACTGTGAAAAGCCCCTAGTCGCCACATTCCGGCGCCTGTTCGGGGAGGCTGTTACGGGAATCGAACTGTGCTGCTGGCCTGTCTTGGTCTGCTTTCAAAGCCAGCGATTTAGCCCAGTGACAATTTCCAAGTGCAAATCTAACCGTCTCTCCCTAACATTCAACAGTATTACTATCACTGAATCTGCCACTATCAACATCCTTGGGGTGACCATTGACCAGAAACTAAACTGGATTAGCTTTATAAAGAGCAGATCAGAGGTGGGGAATTCTACGGAGAGTAATTCACCTCTCGACTCCCCAAAGCCTGTTTATCATCCACAAGACGCAAGTCAGGAGTGTGATGGAATACTCTCCGCTTGACTGGATGAATGGGGTTCTAACAACAGTCAAAGGCTCCACCATCCAAGACAAAGCAGCGTGCTTGATTGGCACCCCCATACATCAACATTTCCCCGCTCCACCACTGATGCACAGTGGCAACAATGTGTACCATCTACAAAATGTGCTGCGGCAACTCACCATAGTTCCTTCGGCTATACCTTTCAAACCTGAAGCCTAGAAGGGCAAGGCGCATGGAATGCCACCAACTACAAGTTCCTCTTCAAGCTACACACCATCCCAACTTCGAACCACACTGCCATTACTTCATCTTTGCTGGAACTTCCTTCCTAACAGCACTGTGCTTGTACCTACAACACGCGAACTGCAGTGGATCATGAAGGCCGCTCACCATCACTTTCTCAAGGACAATTAGGATGGGCCTTGCCAGTGACATCCATGTCCCATCAAAGAAATGTGATCCCATTGTTGCAAACTGATATTTGCCAAGACAGGTCGGTAAATCTAGATGTGACAAACGAACAAAGGAACGACCAACTCAGGAACCAAATATTTTGAAATATGTCCCAAAAACTTGAAGCTGTTGAACAAAATAAGAGTTGAAAATAGACAAATTTAAATACACAGGAAATGACGGAAGCACTTAATATCATACTGTATAATTTACCAGACATAAAAATTATAGCCTAGTGAAGTCTATTTACCAGTCACATTATAGGTTAGAATTCTGTGACTAATGAAAACATTTGATTTCCTTGAACACATGACAAGGTATTAAGACTAAGGCACAACAGATGGTTGTTTTTTTGTTTGAAGGCTGAGTAAAAGCTATAATCAAAGGCCTATTGTCCCGCAGGTAGCCCAAAACACTTTCCACATAAAGAAATTATTTAAGATGTGGTTTCAAGTACTGATTGAGGTTGATTATGGATATACGATTTTCTCAAACCTAGTCAGAATGCAGAATGCTGCAATTTATGAAATTACTAAAATGTAGATTCAACTTAACCCAAGTTTTAAAAGTAGCTGCAGTAAACAATGCTGTGATTTAAATATAAAAAGTAGGTTATGACTTCACACCAAATAGCTATATTATTAAATACTATCTTTAGTGACTAACAAAATGACATACACGAGTTGGAACATAAACCATACAATGCCAGCCTGAACCCATGACTCGGGTCTGTAACGATCTTCCAGGGACACATTTAACTCAAAACTTGTACTTCTTCCTTAAAAGGATGCACACTAACACAACCTTTTTATGTAACCAAATTTAACCCAAATACAATGCATCTTATTAGTACAGCCTTTCAATTATACAAATTTCCGACATGAATTTAACAAAACAGTTAATCATTTTATATTTTACATGTCCACAAGAGGAATTAAAATCAAGTTGTAACCAGTACTGCAGATACAATTCTTGACAAGATTAAGGCAATTGTAGATCAACTAAGCTTGTTGTCGAAGGAGCCAGTGTCTTAACTTTAAAATTAACTAGGTCAGACTGCCTAAGAAAGAAGAGAAATACACAGAGAGCTAGCCTCTAGGGTACACATGTCAGGATGCAGAGCAAATCTGTTTTATGGCAGCAGACACTTAGTACATTTGTTTCCCCTCCTGTCATTTTTGGACAAGGGTTTCCATCACCAATAACTTATATCCTCCAGCTGTACCAATTGTACAATCATCCCACAATATGTAAACTACATTTTACTTCAACACTGAACATCAGATAAATAAAATCTAATCACAATCTAGTACTTTCAGTGATATAACTAGCAGCCAATCATTGTGCTTATTTATTAAGTTACTGAGAATGGTAATTTACACATTTAAAATTGGTCCCAGTTAGCCTTTGTAAGAATATAGATAAAATAGGAGTAAACTAAAGCCCATTAGGCCTTCTCTGCCATTCAGCACAATCATGGTTGAACTTCTACATATATGGCAACTCCTCTTTCCCCACCATCTCCAGATCCTTGATTCATGATCTCAAGTCTTGAATATATGCATCGTCTGAGCATCTGCAATTCTCTGGGGTGGAGAATTCCAAAGGTTTACAACCTACTACGTTAAGAAATTTCTCCTCATCTTGGTCCTAAATGGTTGACCCATAATCCCGAGACTGGTACCCCAAGTTCCAGACTCTGCAACCAGGGGAAACAGCCTCTCAGCCTCATTCAGTCAAGCCCTTTCAGAATTTCATATGCTACAATAAGATCACCTCCTCTTCTTTTAAACTCCGAGCACCATTCTAGTCAATCTCTCCTCAAAGTACAATCTTCTCATCCAAGCTATCAAATCAATCTTGTGAACTTTTGTTGCACCCACTCTCAGACAAGTAAATCATTCTTGCGGTAAAGCCACCAATACAATTCACAACACTCCAGGTGCGATGCCACGAAAGCCTTGAGTAAATTGCAACAAGATTGTTTTACTCATACTCTGCAATAAAGGTCATATACCATTTGCTTTCCTAATTGCTTGCTGTATCTTCATATTAGCCTCAAGAGTATTAGTTAACCAAAAAGTGTCTACCCTATTCAGAAGATTGGGACATGAATTAATTGGTATCCCAATGTACTCTGAATCTATTCTATTCAAATTGCTTTTTTTTTTACATCAACAAGCAAAGGAAAATAACATATTTATCCAATATAAAACAAATAAACATCCAAAAGAACTTCCAAAAAAGTGCATAATCAGACAAAGCAGATATTAGGAGAGATAACCAGAAAATTGTTCAAAGAGTTAGGTTTTTAGATGGGCTTTAAAGAAGGATGGGTGGCAGAGAGTTGGGTGGTTGGAGAGGAAATTCCAGAGTGTGATGCCCATCCAGCTGAAAGCACAGCCAGGATAGCTAAAGCATTTGAACCAATTGTTGAAATGAAGACCTAGGAAAAATGGTACAGTGTTCCTTGACCTGCTGAGTATTTTCTGGGGATAAATACATTATTGGGCCACGGATCAGTTCGCCCACAGCCTATGGCTTAGGTCCCCCAAAGCTGCAGAATCTCCAAACAAAGGAAAAAGCCCCTCACTATCTACCCAATCAATTGACATATTCTGTTGCAATTACATCACCTCTCCTAAACTCCATTGAGTATAGGTGCTACTCTAATCAATCTCTCCTCACTTGACTGCCATCTTATACCAGCTATCAATCCAGGAAATCTTCGTTGCACCCCCTCTTAGGCAAGTAATCCAAAGATCAATAATTAAACCTCCACATTAGAATTAAGAGTTTCAGGTGATGGACGGAAAATGTTATATTAAAGTACTGTAGAAAAGTCATTGTGGTAGGTCAAATAGCCTTTGTCGATGAAGTGCTAGGGCGGTTGTCTGATTATCACCTGTAGTAATTTAGCAGGTAAGCCACTTTGCATTCAGGACTGAGAATTGACAAAAGTACGGAACATAGTCCAGTGGGCCAGAGATCCCTGAATACAAGTCTATCTGGGGAGTGACTGAAACATAGAGACCAATGTGTCCAATTTGGATCTTCAGCTCATGCTGAATTAGCACTCAGCCAAAGCAGCAGAAGTTTTCGACCTCAAAAGCTTCCCACAGTTTCATAGATTTTATAGAATTTACAGTGCAGGAGGCCATTCGGCCTATCAGGTCTACACCAGCCCTTGGGAAGAGCACCCTACTCAAGCCCACACTTCCACCCTATCCCCACATTACCTTTTTGGACACTAAGGGCAATTTATCATGGCCAATCCACCTACCCTGCACGTCTTTGGACTGTGAGAGGAAACCGGCGCACCCAGAGGAAACACGCGTAGACACGGGGAGAACATGCAGACTCCATACAGTGACCCGAGCCAGGAATTGAACCCAGGTCCCTGGAGCTGTGAAGCAACTGTACTAACCACTGTGTGCCATGGTGCCCACTAATTGTTGCAGCATTACTCCAATAGAAGTGAAAAGGTAACAGAGTTAGGTCCATCTGCAATGACCAACCACCTTACCAAACATCCGACAAACACTGAATTTCAAGACAGATAATCAGCTGTGTCTCAGTAGGGAGCACCATCCCTGATGAAGGTTGCAGCTTCAAGTAACACTCCAGAGACTGAAGCACAAAAATCTAAGCTGACACTCCTAGCGAGAACTGAACTGCCAAAGCTTCCAGAGATGATGTGAACTGAAGCACCACCTGCCCTCTCAAATGGATGTAAAAGATACCACAGTATTATTTGAAGTAGAACAGGGGATTTCTCCCCAGTCTCCTGGTCAATATTTATCTCTAAACCCACCGGTCACATTGCTGTTTGGATACCCGACAATCAGATGTAACAGGTACAGGATTCAGGCAGAGTTTTGGATGATCTCCAGTTCACAGAGGGGAGAACTTCACAGACTGGTCAGCAGTGCATTGAAATAGTCAAGTTCAGATGCAACAACGCCCTGGGTAGAGTTGGTCAATATTAGAGGTGTAAATAGTTGGCCTTTGAGATGGTACAAATATGTGATGAGAAGTTTATCTTGAGGTTGAATATGACACCAGGGCTGCGAACAGTCTGGGTCAGGGGTAGAGCTTCTGGTGGAAGAAGTTTCTGCTCATCAAATACTCGAATACTCAATACAAACATCCTGACAATTTAGAAACAGTGAAAGGGTTGAGAGAATTAATGGTGAAATAGTGCTGGGCATTATCATTGTGCATTGGGAAACTGGGAGCGTTTTCAGATTGACGATATATTGGTTAGAAAATTATTTCAGGTGGGTGATAAAGGACTGTTTTAAACGAGAGGCAAAAGGGGTGGAACAAAGGGGGATGATGAAAAGCAGTGCCAGTAGAGTAGGGGGCAGGCCAACAATTTGGTGATAACCACCACCCAAAAATAGGCGACAGCATGTGACAACCTGGACTTCCATTCATCATACCTGTGTTTAGACACATATCTGCCATGGTACTGTTTACTCAACATCACAGACATCACCAGTGGAAAGATTCTGAACGCCAATACCTAATTTGCTGTTCTAAATAAGTCCTAAGTTGCAGATACACCAGGAAAACAAAAGCAAGCAAATCATTACAGAGCTACAGAAACTGCAAAGATGGTTTAGTGACACAATTTTGGTCGCAGGAAAAAAATGCTGCAGTTCCAAATCCTACCAAGTCTGCTCAAGAATAATTCCACCATCATTTAGGGGCCGTTTAGCACAGGGCTAAATCACTGGCTTTGAAAGCAGACCAAGGAAGGCCAGCAGCACAGTTCAATTCCCAGACCAGCCTCCCCGAACAGGCGCCGGTATGTGGCAACTAGGGGCTTTTCACAGTAACTTCATTTGAAGCCTACTTGTGACAATAAGCGATTTTCATTTACGTTATAAAATCTCACGATTTCCGATACCTGGTTAAAAAAACACAAGGAGAACTGTACTTGGCTCATTTGCTCCCAATATCCTGTCTCGGGCAGGATATTATTCTCAGGAAGAGAGTCCCTAAAACCTTTTCTTTGGAATAAAACTAAATAAGAGGCCATTGGACTCAACATCCCAACTGAGGGAAGGAAAAAGGGAGTTCCCATTTGAGGTTGTTCACTGATGAACTGTGTCTGCTGTAGTCTTGAGGGGGGGGGAAGCTTGACAAGATATGAAGAGTTTTTTTTAAAAGGTGACATTTATTTTACTGTTAATTTTGGCCCAGCAAGAAACAAGAGTTGAACAAACACTTGAAGCTCTTGCTTCAGGGCAGCACGGTAGCATTGTGGATAGCACAATTGCTTCACAGCTCCAGGGTCCCAGGTTCGATTCCGGCTTGGGTCACTGTCTGTGCGGAGTCTGCACAACCTCCCTGTGTGTGCGTGGGTTTCCTCCGGGTGCTCCGGTTTCCTCCCACAGTCCAAAGATGTGCGGGTTAGGTGGATTGGCCATGATAAATTGCCATTAGGGTCCAAAATTGCCCTTAGTGTTGGGTGGGGTTACTGGGTTATGGAGATAGGGTGGAGGTGTTGACCGTGGGTAGGGTGCTCTTTCCAAGAGCCGGTGCAGACTCGATGGGCCGAATGGCCTCCTTCTGCACTGTAAATTCTATGATATCTATGTGTTTAACCCACGATTTATTCATACAGGTGAAATGCAGGGAAAGTGTGCCTGGAGATATTGCAAGGCAAACAGCAGACTGTGTGAGAGCAGCCCCCAGATTAAATCACCCCCACCCCTACTCCTACCCCCACCCCTTCACCCACCCCCACTCCCACCCCTTCACCCACCCCCACTCCCACCCCCACCCCTTCAGGACACCAGACACAAGTTGGGCTGTTTTGAAAACTGGAGCCTGTTAGCTTGTCACCCAGTGCAACCTAAGGTGCTGGCAGGGGGTGAATGACAGGTCCGTCACCCAATCAGCGCACGGAAGGCTAAGGGGGCGGGCTGTAATCGGAGTCGGTTGTCCAATGAGGGCGAGGCGGAGGGCTGAGGTTGGATTGAGAGGTCTGAGCGGGAGGCGGCTGTCCCGGCTCCGATCCCCCCGGCTCCGCACTCACCTCCTCGGCGTGCTTCCGCAGGGCTTTCTCCCGCTCGTACTGGGTGATGAGCTGCTCGTTGTCCTCCTTCAGCAGCTCCAGCTCCACCTCGTGCTCCTGGTTCTCGGCGAACACGGCGTCCAGGTTCTCCAGCACCCCCACCACCAGCGGCATCAGCTCCTTCACCACGTCCTCGTCGTACTTGCGGATCATCCGCTCGAACTCGCGGTAAATGCTGGCCGCCAGGCCGGACACCCGCTCCGACATAACATTGGTGCTGCAGTCATCCTGGTAAACCACCCCATCGTCCAGTTCCATCTTCGATCACTTATTTACTCGGACGGGACTGAAACATACAAACAAATGCGGAATGGCCACGGGAGCGGAGTGTGAAGGGATGATAATAATAATGGCGGTTTGGCCTCAGGCGCTCGCCCCGTTCCGCCGCCCTCAGCTCTCTCCCTGTTGACGCCGCCGCTCGGCTCGAGGCCCTTGGCGCCGGCCCCGCCCCCTGCGCGCGCTCTGCTCTCCGGACCCGCCCCCTGCGCGCGCTCTGCTCTCCGGACCCGCCCCCTGCGCGCGCTCTGCTCTCCGGACCCGCCCCCTGCGCGCGCACTGCTCTCCGTACCCGCCCCCTGCGCGCGCTCTACTCTCCGGTCCCGCCCCCTGCGCGCGCTCTACTCTCCGGTCCCGCCCCCTGCGCGCGCTCTGCTCTCCGGTCCTGCCCCCTGCGCGCGCTCTACTCTCCGGTCCCGCCCCCTGCGCGCGCTCTACTCTCCGGTCCCGCCCCCTGCGCGCGCTCTACTCTCCGGTCCCGCCCCCTGCGCGCGCTCTGCTCTCCGGTCCCACCCCCTGCGCGCGCTCTACTCTCCGGTCCCGCCCCCTGCGCGCGCTCTACTCTCCGGTCCCACCCCCTGCTCTCCGGTCCCGCCCCCTGCGCGCGCTCTACTCTCCGGACCCGCCCCCTGCGCGCGCTCTTCTCTCCGGTCCTGCCCCCTGCGCGCGCTCTACTCTCCGGTCCTGCCCCCTGCGCGCGCTGTACTCTCCGGACCCGCCCCCTGCGCGCTCTCTGCTCTCCGGTCCTGCCCCCTGCGCGCGCTCTACTCTCCGGTCCCGCCCCCTGCGCGCGCTCTACTCTCCGGTCCCGCCCCCTGCGCGCGCTCTACTCTCTGGTCCCGCCCCCTGCGCGCGCTCTGCTCTCTGGTCCCGCCCCCTGCGCGCGCTCTGCTCTCCGGCCCCGCCCCCTGCGCGCGCTCTGCTCTCCGGCCCCGCCCCCTGCGCGCGCTATGCTCTCCGGACCCGCTCCCTGCGCGCGCTCTACTCTCCGGCCCCGCCCCCTGCACGCGCTATGCTCTCCGGACCCGCTCCCTGCGCGCGCTCTACTCTCCGGTCCCGCCCCCTGCGCGCGCTCTACTCTCCGGTCCCACCCCCTGCTCTCCGGACCCGCCCCCTGCGCGCGCTCTACTCTCCGGTCCCGCCCCCTGTGCGCACTCTACTCTCCGGTCCCGCCCCCTGCGCGCGCTCTACTCTCCGGTTCCGCCCCCTGCGCGCCCTGTACTCTCCGGTCCCGCCCCCTGCGCGCGCTCTACTCTCCGGTTCCGCCCCCTGCGCGCGCTCTGCTCTCCGGACCCGCCCCCTGTGTGCGCTCTGGTCTCAGGTCCCGCCCCCTACTCTCCGGTCCCGCCCCCTGCGCGCGCTCTACTCTCCGGTCCCGCCCCCTGCACTCCGGTCCTGCCCCCTGCGCGCGCACCGCTCGCCGGCCCCGCCCTCTGCTCGCCCACTTGTCACCTGATGGTGTCACGTGCTGAGACTGGGGCTGACTTGGTCATTCCTCCCCCAGCCCCATGCCGAAGGATGTGTGGTGCCATGTCTCCATAATAAGACATAGGAGCAGAATTAGGCCACTCGGCCCATCGAGTCTGCTCCGCCATTCAATCATGGCTGATATTTTCTCATCCCCATTCTCCTCCCTTCAAGCCCTGATCCCCTTATTAATCAAGAATCTATCTATCTCTGTCTTAAAGACACTCAGTGAATTGGCCTCCACAGCCATCTGCAGCAAAGAGTTCCATAGATTCACCAGCCTCTGGTTGAAGAAATTCCTCCTCACTCTGTTTTACAGGATCACCCCTTCAGTCTGAGATTGTGTCCTCTGGTTCTAGTTTTTCCTACAAGTGGAAACATCCTCTCCACGCCCCCTCTCTCCAGGCCTTGCAGTATCCTATAAATTTCAACAAGATCCCCCCCCCCCTCATCCTTCTTAACTCCAACGAGTACAGACCCAGAGTCCTCAGCCGTTCCTCATATGACAAGTTCTTCATTCCAGGAATCATTCTTGTGAACCTCCTCTGGACCCTTTCCAAAGCCCAGCACATCCTTCCTTAGATATGGGGCTCAAAACTGCTCACAATACTCCAAATGGGGTCTGACCAGAGTCTTATACAGCCTCAGAAGTACATCCCTGGTTTTGTATTCTAGCCCTCTTGACATGAATGCTAACATTGCATTTAACTTCTTAACTGCCGACTGAACCTGCACATTAACCTTGAAGAGAATCGTGAACAAGGACTCCCAAGTCCTTTTGTGCGTCTGATTTCCAAAGCATTTCCCCATTTAGAAAATAGTCTATGTCTAAATTCCTCTTTGCAAAGTGCATAACCTCACACTTTTCCACATTGTATTTCATTTGCCACTTCATTGCCCACTCTCCTAGCTTAGTAAGAAGTCTTACAACACCAGGTCAAAGTCCAACAGGTTTGTTTCAAACACGAGCTTTCGGAGCACTGCTCCTTCCTCAGGTGAATGGAGAGGTATGTTCCAGAAACATTTATGTAGACAAAGTCAGAGATGCCAGAAAATGCTTGGAATGCGAGCATTTGCAGGTAATCAAATCATTACAGATCCAGAGATAGGGGGTAATCCCAGGTTAAAGAGGTGTGAATTGTCTCAAGCCAGGACAGTTGGTAGGATTTTGCAAGTCCAGGCCAGATGGTGGGGGGTGGATGTAATGCGACATGAATCCAAGATCCCGGTTGAGGCCGCACTCATGCGTGCGGAACTTAGCTATAAGTTTTTGCTCAGCAATGATGCATTGTCGCCTGTCCTGAAGACCGCCTTGGAGACCGCTTACCCGGGAGATCAGAGGCTGAATGCCCTTGACTGCTGAAGTATTCCCCGACTGGAAGGGAACATTTCTGCCTGGTGATTGTCGCACGATGCCCGTTCATTCGTTGTCGCAGCGTCTGCATGGTCTCGCCAATGTACCACGCTTCGGGACATCCTTTCCTGCAACGTATGAGGTCAGCAACGTTGGTCGAGTCGCACGAGTATGTGCCGCGTACCTGGTGGGTGGTGTTTCCACGTGTAATGGTGGTATCCATGTCGATGATCTGGCATGTCTTGCAGAGATTGCGGATGAGTCGCTTCATTCTAGATCACAACGCCTTCTCCTTCGACAAGAAATTCTTCATCCAGACGCACGGAACAGCCATGGGGACCAAATTCGCACCTCAATATGCCAACATCTTCATGCACAAGTTTGAACAAGACTTCCTCACCGCACAGGATCTTCAACCGACGTAATACACCAGATACATCGATAACATTTTTTTCCCTTGGACCCACTGTAAAGAATCACTGAAACAAGTACACGATGAGATCAATAAGTTCCATCCCATCAGACTCACCATGGACTATTCTCCAAATTCAGTTGCATTCTTGGACACAGTCATCTCCATCAAGGACGGTTACCTCAGCACTTCGCTTTACTGCAAGCCCACAGATAATCTCACGATGCTCCACTTCTCCAGCTTTCACCCGAAACACATTAAAGAAGCCATCCCCGGCAGCACGGTGGCACAGTGGTTAGCATTGCTGCCTACGGCGCTGAGGACCCGGGTTCGAATCCCGGCCCTGGGTCACTGTCCGTGAGGAGTTTGCACATTCTCCCTGTGTCTGCGTGGGTTTCACCCCCACAACCCAAAAGATGTGTAGGATAGGTGGATTGGCTACGCTAAATTGGCCCTTAATTGGAAAAAATAATTGGGTACTCTAAATTTAAAAAAAAAAAGAAGCCATCCCCTATGGACAAGCCCTCCGTATACACAGGATCTGATCAGACGAGGAGGAACGTAACAGACATCTACAGATGCTGAAAGATGCCCTCGTACGAACGGGATATGGCGCTCGACTCATCGGTCGACAGTTCTAACGTGCCACAGCAAAAAACCGCACCGACCTCCTCAGAAGACAAACACGGGACACAACTGTGCTCACCCCAGTCCAACGCCGGCATCTCCACATCACTCTCCTAGCTTGTCCAAATCCTTTTGCAGCCCCCCTTGCTTCCTCAATAGTACCCGTCCCTCTACAGATCTTAGTATCATCTGCAAACTTAGCAACAGTGCCTTCAGTCACTTCTTCCAGATCATTAATGTATATTGTGAAAAGTTTTGGTCCCAGCACAGACCCCTGAGGTACACCACTAGTCACCGGCTGCCATCCTGAAAAAGACCCTTTACCCCCCACTCTCTGCCTTCTGCCAGTCAGCCAATCCTCTATCCATGACAGGATCTTGCCCGTAACACCATGGGCTGTTAACGTATTTAACAGTCTCCTATGCGGCACCTTGTCAAAGGCCTTTTGGAAATCTAAATAAATCACGTCCACTGGTTCTCCTTTGTCTAACTTCCTTGTTACCTCCTCAAAGAACTCGAACAGATTCATCAGACATGACTGAAGTGTTGGCTAGTGTAGACTTGAGAGATGAACAGACACTTCCAACACTGATGAAGGTTCAACTCAATTTTATTAACTATTTCTAACTAACTAACACATGATGACTGTGGGTCTAAATGATGCTAACTTAAACTAGAGACCTAAGCCTTGTCCGAACCAGTTGATTCTCTCAGCACGTGTTTTAAGTCTGTGCTGGGCTGGATGAGTTCTTGTTACACTCAGAGGCAGCACCCAGAATGAGTGGGCACCGTGGTGCCCTCTGCCTTTATAGTGTGTGTATTCTAACTGGTGATTGGCTGCGGTGTTTGTACATGTTGATTGGTCCCTGTGTGTATCCATCAGTGTGTGTCTGCACCATGATATACTGGTGTATATTATGACAACGACCTCCCTTTGACGAAGCCATACTGACTCCGTCCTATTTTACCATGCACCTCCAAGTACTTTGCGATCTTATCTTTAATAACAGACTCTCCAGCCCAGCCATGGCCTGGTACTTGATGCCATTCTCCCCAAACCCCATCATGTTGTTTCAATTCACATAATAACAGTGGTGCAGTGGGTTAGCACTGCTGCCTCACAGCGCCGAGGTCCCAGGTTCGATCCCGGCTCTGGGTCACTGTCCGTGTGGAGTTTGCAAATTCTCCCCGTGTTTGCGTGGGTTTCACCCCACACAACCCAAAAGATGTGCAGGTTAGGTGGATTGGCCACGCTAAATTGCCCCTTAATTAGAAAAACTGAATTGAGTACTCTAAATTTATTTTTAAAAATGAATGGAGGAGCGGGCTCGAAGGGCTGAATGGCCTCCTCCCATTTTCTATGTTTCTATTGACTACTTAATGTAACACATCATTTTTGTGACTGGAGCAAAGCACAGAATGGTAGGATGGTGGTGAATGGATCTCTGCAGCTGTTGTTAATAATATAATACAGCTTTTGGTGACTTTGGAAAGAAAGTTTCTTTGGGATAATGTTTATAACAGGGGATCAGAAATAACAAAGTATAGCTCAGATCAATATGTGTCATAATGATTTCACATATTGTTTCCACTTCTGTAGCCCAAGCTATCTTTGGAAAGTGTTCAACACTTTGACTTTGCAGTTGATCCTGGTACACACATTTTTCTCTGAGCTCAGCTTGCTCGAATAGTGTCTTTCGCAGGAACAACACTCCATGCCACATATAATTAGCCAGCGACCTAACTCACCACTGAATTTCAGAGGGAGGCTAGTGTGTTATTCATAAGGTGGGTGAGAAAAACTCAGGCTCTTTGTTCTAAAGAACCATTCCACATGAAAAGTGACCCCAACTTGTTCTTTTTGATGTTTGAGCGACTCTCCACTGCATGTTCATACTTCAAAGTGGGACGGCCTTGTGCAGTATCCTTGTTAGGTTCACTGATCTCAGCTGTGCAGTAGGACGGACAAGGCTGGGGAAATGATCAGGGGTTTAGATTGTTGTTTCGAGACCTCAGATTTAAAGTGTGCCCATGTCACAAGGACCTGCTTCAGCTGGCCTGCATTCTCGGGGCCAACCTGCTTTATTTTATTGCTAGTTTTCTTGTTTTTTTCTAATTGAAACCTTATGGAAGCCTTAAATATTTGCATTTATATACCTTCCACAACAACTTGAATTTATAACAACTTTAGGGGGTAGCCAGGGCAGCATGGTGACGCAGTGGGTTGGCCCTGCGGCCTCACGTCACCGAGGTCCCAGGTTCGATCCCGGCTCTGGGTCACTGTCCGTGTGGAGTTTGCACATTCTGCAGTGGGGCCAAGGAGCATCGCAGCACGAAATGGGAAATCTGATAATGAGCTGTCAAGACGTGGGGGCAGAGCTGGAGAGGAAGCGGGTGGCCTTTAACAAGGTGAAGGCCACTCTCTGCAGGAAGGGTGTTCAATTTGGAGCGTTGTACACGGCGAGTTTGCTAAGGACTTTTATTTAGACACACCTGAGGAGGTGGAGGACTTTATTAATAAACATGTACTGAGGTACAATTAAACGAAAGGTGTTGTGCGAGGGATTTCTTTGCTGTTTCTTGTGAGGGTTGCGGGCTGAAGCTGGGTGGAGATATTCCGTATCGAGTTGTTGAAGTTTGTTTTCTCTGTGGGGATTCTCTGTTGTATTTTTTGTGGGTCCCTTTTCCTTTTGAGGAATAGTTAATCCTCATGTTGGGCAACGCGGTTGATCTTTTCATTGTGCTGCTGGGAGCTACCTGCCTGCCTGGTAATGCTGGTGAGCGGGAGTGAGGTGGGGGGAGGAGCTGCAGTCATTAAACCAGTTTGATCTGGTTTGGCGAGCTTAGTGTCGGGATTGGGGAGGCAGGGGGAGAGTGCTGAAGGTGTCCATCTGGTTCCAGTTTGGGGATTTTGGGGGGGAACAAGGAGGGATTGAGAAAGGGGGAGCTGATGGTGATCTACAACAGTCTTTGTGTTTTTCTGGGGGTGGGGCCAGCTGCCACTTTTGCCGATATCTTTTTTCTTTTTTTCCAATTAGGGGGCAATTTAGCGTGGCCAATCCATCTATCCTACACATCTTTGGGTTGTGGGGGTGAAACCGGAGCACCCGGAGGAAACCCACGCACACATGAGAGGAATGTACACACTCCACACAGTCACTTTTCTACACTGGTATCTTTTCTAATTTTGGCTATGCATCTATCCCTGCTGTACCTTCTCTCAGGATTCCATGTTTGAATGTACCGTGTTTGACCATTTTCAGAGTTGTGTTGTAGTCTAGATCGTGAAGGGAGCCAGGGGTTTAGAGTACAGCTGACTGGAAGCAGAGTCGGAGGGTGGAGGTCCAGTTGGACACGGGGCAGCTAATTCTGTAAAGTAAGAGGGGATGGAGGCTAGGGCAGTTGCATGCTCCTCCTGTAGGATGTGGGTGGTGAGGGATACCACTGGTGTCCCCGCTGACTATACCTGCGGGAAGTGCACCCAACTCCAGCTCCTCAGAGACCGTGTTAAGGAGTTGGAGCTGGATGAACTTCGGATCATCCGGGAGGCAGAGGGGGTTATCGAGAAGAGTTACAGGGAGGTAGCCACACCAAAGGTACTGGACAAGAGTAGCTGGGTTACAGTCAGGGGAAAGAAAACTAACAGGCAGACAGTGCAGGGATCCCTCGTGGCCATTCCCCTTCAAAACAAGTATACCGTTTTGGATGCTGTTGGGGGGGATGACCTACCGGGGGAAGGCCCCAGCGGCCAGGTCTCTGGCACTGAGTCTGGCTCTGGGGCTCAGAAGGGAAGGGGGGAGCATAGAAAAGCAATAGTAATAGGAGATTCAATGGTTAGGGGAATAGATAGGAGATTCTGTGGTCGCGAGCGAGACTCCTGAAAGGTATGTTGCCTCCCGGGTGCCAGGGCCAGGGATGTCTCGGATCGTGTCTTCAGGATCCTGAAGGGGGAGGGTGAGCAGACAGAAGTCGTGGTGCACATTGGTACCAACGACGTAGGTAGGAAAAAGGGTGTGGAGGTAATAAACAAGTTTAGGGAGTTAGGCTGGAAGTTAAAGGCCAGGACAGACAGAGTTGTCATCTCTGGTTTGTTGCCGGTGCCACGTGATAGCGAGGCTGGGAATAGGGAGAGAGTGCAGTTGAACACGTGGCTGCAGGAATGGTGTAGGAGGGAAGGCTTCAGGTATTTGGATAATTGGAGCGCATTCCGGGGAAGGTGGGACCTGTACAAGCAGGACGAGTTGCATCTGAACCAGAGGGGCACCAATATCCTGGGGGGAAGGTTTTCTAGTACTCTTCGGGAGGGTTTAAACTAATTTGGCAGGGGAATGGGAACCGGATCTGTAGTCCAGCAACTAAGGATGCCGATATTCAGGACGCCAAAGCACGTAGTGATGCAGTGGGGAAGGTAACACTGACAAAGGAGAGTACTTGCAGGCAAGGAGATGGGTTGAAGTGTGTATACTTTAATGCAAGAAGCATCAGGAATAAGGTGGGAGGCAGCACGGTGGCCTAGTGGTTAGCACAACCGCCTCACGGCGCTGAGGTCCCAGGTTCGATCCCGGCTCTGGGTCACTGTCTGTGTGGAGTTTGCACATTCTCCCCGTGTCTGCATGGGTTTCGCCCCCACAACCCAAAAATGTGCAGAGTAGGTGGATTGGCCACGCTAAATTGCCCCTTAATTGGAAAAAATAATTGGGTAATCACGGAAACTTGGATAGAAGAGGGGCAGAAATGGTTGTTGGAAGTCCCTGGTTATAGATGTTTCAACAAGATTAGGGAGGATGGTAAAAGAGGTGGGGGGGGGGGTGGCATTGTTAATTAGAGATAGTATAACAGCTGCAGAAAGGCAGTTCGAGGGGGATCTGCCTACTGAGGTAATATGGGTTGAAGTCAGAAATAGGAAAGGAGCAGTCACCTTGTTGGGAGTTTTCTATAGGCCCCCAATAGCAGCAGAGATGTGGAGGAACAGATTGGGAAACAGATTTTGGAAAGGTGCAGAAGTCACAGGGTAGTAGTCATGGGTGACTTCAACTTCCCAAACATTGAGTGGAAACTCTTTAGATCAAATAGTTTGGATGGGGTAGTGTTTGTGCAGTGTGTCCAGGAAGTTTTTCTAACACAGTATGTAGATTGTCCGACCAGAGGGGAGGCCATATTGGATTTAGTACTTGGTAATGAACCAGGGCAGGTGATAGATTTGTTAGTGGGGGAGCATTTTGGAGGTAGTGACCACAATTCTGTGACTTTCACTTTAGTAATGGAGAGGGATAGGGGCGTGCAACAGGGCAAGGTTTATAATTGGGGGAAGGGTAAATACAATGCTGTCAGACAAGAATTGAAGTGCAGAAGTTGGGAACATAGGCTGTCAGGGAAGGACACAAATGAAATGTGGAACTTGTTCAAGGAACAGGTACTGCGTGTCTTTGATATGTATGTCCCTGTCAGGCAGGGAAGAGATGGTCGAGTGAGGGAACCATGGTTGACAAGAGAGGTTGAATGTCTTGTTAAGAGGAAGAAGGAGACTTATGTAAGGCTGAAGAAACAAGGTTCAGACAGGGCGCTGGAGGGATACAAGATAGCCAGGAGGGAACTGAAGAAAGGGATTAGGAGAGCTAAGAGAGGGCATGAAAAATCTTTGGCAGGTAGGATCAAGGAAAACCCCAAGGCCTTTTACACATATGTGAGAAATATGAGAATGACTAGAGCGAGGGTAGGTCCGATCAAGGACAGTAGCGGGAGATTGTGTATTGTGTCTGAAGAGATAGGAGAGGTCTTGAACAAGTATTTTTCTTCAGTATTTACAAACGAGAGGGGCCATTTTGTTGGAGAGGACAGTGTGAAACAGACTGATAAGCTCGAGGAGATACTTGTCAGGAAAGAAGATGTGTTGCGCGTTTTGAAAAACTTGAGGATAGACAAGTCCCCCGGGCCTGACGGGATATATCCAAGGATTCTATGGGAAGCAAGAAATGAAATTGCAGAGCCGTTGGCAATGATCTTTTCGTCTTCGTTGTCAACAGGAGTGGTACCAGAGGATTGGAGAGTGGCGAATATCGTGCCCCTGTTCAAAAAAGGGAATAGGGATAACCCTGGGAATTACAGGCCAGTTAGTCTTACTTCGGTGGTAGGCAAAGTAATGGAAAGGGTACTGAGGGATAGGATTTCTGAGCATCTGGAAAGGCACTGCTTGATTAGGGATAGTCAGCACGGATTTGTGAGGGTTTGGTCTTGCCTTACAAGTCTTATTGACTTCTTTGAGGAGGTGACCAAGCATGTGGATGAAGGTAAAGCAGTGGATGTAGTATACATGGATTTTAGTAAGGCATTTGATAAGGTTCCCCATTGTAGGCTTGTGCAGAAAGTAAGGAGGCATGGGATAGTGGGAAATTTGGCCAGTTGGATAACAAACTGGCTAACCGATAGAAGACAGAGAGTGGTGGTAGATGGCAAATATTCAACCTGGAGCCCAGTTATCAGTGGCGTACCGCAGGGATCAGTTCTGGGTCCTCTGCTGTTTGTGATTTTCATTAACGACTTGGATGAGGGAGTTGAAGGGTGGGTCAGTAAATTTGCAGATGACACGAAGATTGGTGGAGTTGTGGATAGTGAGGAGGGCTGTTGTCGGCTTCAAAGAGACATAGATAGAATGCAGAGCTGGGCTGAGAAGTGGCAGATGGAGTTTAACCCTGACAAGTGTGAGGTTGTCCATTTTGGAAGGACAAATATGAATGCGGAATACAGGATTAACGGTAGGGTTCTTGGCAATGTGGAGGAGCAGAGAGATCTCGGGGTCTATGTTCATAGATCTTTGAAAGTTGCCACTCAAGTGGATAGAGCTGTGAAGAAGGCCTCTGGTGTGTTAGCGTTCATTAGCAGAGGGATTGAATTTAAGAACCGTGAGGTGATGATGCAGCTGTACAAAACCTTGGTCAGGCCACATTTGGAGTACTGTGTGCAGTTCTGGTCGCCTCATTTTAGGAAGGATGTGGAAGCTTTGGAAAAGGTGCAAAGGAGATTTACCAGGATGTTGCCTGGAATGGAGAGTAGGTCATACGAGGAAAGGTTGAGGGTGCTAGGCCTGTTCTCATTAGAACGGAGAAGGATGAGGGGCGACTTGATAGAGGTTTATGATGATTAGGGGAATAGATAGAGTAGACAGTCAGAGACTTTTTCCCCGGGTGGAACACACCATTACAAGGGGACATAAATTTAAGATAAATGGTGGAAGATATAGAGGGGATGTCAGAGGTAGGTTCTTTCCCCAGAGAGTAGTGGGGGCATGGAATGCACTGCCTGTGGAAGTAGTTGAGTCGGAAACGTTAGGGACCTTCAAGCGGCTATTGGATAGGCACATGGATTAGGGTAGAATAATGGAGTGTAGGTTAACTTCTTAAGGGCAGCACGGTAGCATTGTGGATAGCACAATTGCTTCACAGCTCCAGGGTCCCAAGTTTGATTTCGACTTGGGTCACTGTCTGTGCAGAGTCTGCACATCCTCCACGTGTGTGCGTGGGTTTCCTCCGGGTGCTCTAGTTTCCTCCCACAGTCCAAAGATGTGCAGGTTGGGTGGATTGGCCATGAAAAATTGTTCAAAATTCTATGATTAACCTAGGACAAAAGTTCGGCGCAACATCGTGGGCCGAAGGGCCTGTTCTATGCTGTATTTCTCTATCTCTAGTATGATGGGGTCTTTAACTTGCTACAACCTGGGTATTGAGTATAGAGTAATTACAGCACAGAAAGAGGTCATTTAGCCCATCAATTCTATGTTGGCTATCCATAGAGAGAAACCAGTCCGTCTCACTTCCCACTCTGCACGCTGCAAGTTTATTTCCGTCAAGCGCTCATCCAACTTCCTGCTGCCTGGTATAAAATCTTCCTGACTGTGGTTATTTTTCACGGCACCAACACTTAACCACTTACACACGTATATCGTGGAGAGAAACAAAACAGCTCTCAATTCCAATAGACACACAATAAACAGTTAGCTAATTGGAAACAATTTTTGAGCTGTTTAGCAACTTGTCCCATTCGACCCTAAACCGTATGCATCCACTCACCATATGAGGAAACACATAAAGGATGTAATTTGCTGGAACATTTCCTGATATTTTACTGAACCAGTGGCCACTGGCATATCCTGCCACACAGTCCTGTCCACTCACTGAAACCCCTCTCTTGCAGTCATTTCTCCAAGATCAGTGTCTTCCCTGCCTAAACATCTTTCCCATCAGCCCAGAGCACGGTTATGTACAGACAGTGGCTCTGGTTTTAGAAATAGAAGTATAGAGTACAAAAGCCAGGAGGTTAAGCTCATCTTATATAGGTATATAAAAAGGGCAGCACGGTGGCGCAGTGGTTAGCACTGGGACAAC
This sequence comes from Scyliorhinus canicula, assembly GCF_902713615.1. Taxonomy (NCBI): domain Eukaryota; kingdom Metazoa; phylum Chordata; class Chondrichthyes; order Carcharhiniformes; family Scyliorhinidae; genus Scyliorhinus; species Scyliorhinus canicula. The sequence goes on from NC_052163.1 coordinate 2,687,631, forward strand.
GGCACTGAGGACCCGGGTTCGATTCTCGGCCCTGGGTCACTGTCCGTGTTTGCACATTCTCCCGTGTCTGCGTGGGTTTTGTCATAATATCCACTCATGTATATACTGAGATGCAGACAGGCAGTGATTGACACACAGGATGACCAGTAAGCATACAACACAGTACAGCCAATCACCAGACAGGACACTACCACTACAAAGCCAGAGGGCACTAGGTTTCCCGCTCTCTCGGGACCCAGCTACTGAGACAGAGTCCACGAGCTAGCAAGTGCAAACACCATACGGTAGCTGGTAAGTCTGGTCAGGCTACTACAAGGTCACCAGTCAGATCAGTATAGTGTCGACCCACAGCTGAATATGTATATCAGTTCTATAGTTGAATAAAACCGTGTTGGATCTTCTCCAGTGTTAGACGTCTGTTTCTAACTTCCCTGCATCGAGTGCAGTCCACATCGAACCAACCTGCCTAACACATCAAGTTTCACCCCACAACCCAAAGATGTGCAGGGTAGGTGGATTGGCCATGCTAAATGGCCCCTTAATTGGAAAAACTAAATTGGGTACACTAAATTCTAGAAAGAATTTTTTTAACTGTCTGTGGAATCTGTAATCGTTTTTAAGCATTTTTAAAAAGAATTTTTAAGATTTTGTATTAATTGTAGCTTACTTGGGTAATAACAATTATTGGTCCATGTTACCGGGCAACCTTTGACCTGGAAACAGTCCCAACAGGAAGGACTTTAAGAAAGAAGCCTTGTGGTTGGCAGACACTCAAGGGGAGCTACAAGCAAAGGTGCTGGAGAGCGAAAGCAATCTGCACACAGATGTAGACACAAAGAGAAAGCAGACAGAATGTGGAATATAGAAATTTATCGCAAGGAAAAAAAACAAATCACTCTTTGGAAAAGGTCAGTTTTTAAGTTGGCAGAAAAGAAGACAAGAGCTCTTGGAGGTATTGTGCAAGTCAGCTAAAAAGGTCCAAATCCTGGAAAGCTGTGTGAATAACTTTGAGCTGGTGTTTTTACAGAAATGGTCAAACCCTGAATCGGGGTGCTACTGCTTAATTGGTTAAAAACAAACTCTGGAAAGCTGCACCATCAAGATTGCCTTGACCCAAGGGAAAGAAGGTCCATAGAGATTGGTCGTGCTGATGTTAATTGTACTCGTGAAAGTTGAAGGTGAATGCTGTTGTCGGATAGGAGCCCTGCACTAACCTGTGTGAATAATGTGCAACATATTATGGTACAGTGGTTAGCACTGTCGCTTCGCAGCGCCAGGGTCCCGGATTCGATTCCCCGTTAGGTCACTGTCTGTGCGGAATCTGCACCATCTCCCCGTGTCTGCATGGGCTTTCTCCGGGTGCTCCGGTTTCCTCCCACAAGTCCCGAAAGACGTGCTGTTAGGTGAATTGGACATTCTGAATTCTTCCTCTGTGTACCCGAACAGGCGCTGGAGTGTGGCGACTAGGGGCTTTTCACAGTAATTTCATTGTGGTGTTAATGTAAGCCTACTTGTGACGCTGATAAAGATAATTACTGTGCAGCTACAATGTGCCACATTTTTGTGTGGAGTGGTGAAAATGCTGTGGTTGTGCAAGGCATGTTTTGTTGTATTTACCATGAAAAGTGAAATGTACTTTTTTATTTACAGTATCATTTTACTTGGTAATTCACGTGTAATGTGCATTGGTTCTGATTTGTGTTCAAGTAAAAGCTACAATAAATGGAATCTTCTTGGTCATCTCTTCATTTGGCAGCTATTCCGTAAATGTTGTTATTTTTGGTTTCTGGTTTGCTTATGGGAATGATAACAGCAGTTTCTGCCAGACCTGAGTATTTTCAGCGTTATTCTGTTTTTATGTTATATTATAAAATTATAGAAAGAATGAATTCAACCCCTCCTGGAATAGTGTATGTGACTCTGGTCATTTCAGAATGATATGAGAGGGTACTGAAGAGATTTACTCCAATGGCTGTGGATTTGAGGGATTGCAGTTCCATGCACAGGCTGGAGAAGCTGAGGTTGTTTCCTTCCAGCCGAGAAGGCTGAGAGGCGTTCATGGAGCCATTTAAAACCTCTTCCAGTGGCTGAAGAGTTAATAGCCAGAGGGCAGAAATTTAAGGTGATTAGCAAAAGGACAGGAGGCAACATGAGGAAAATGAACTAGATTACGACCAGCCCTTCATTCTCGATCTGAGCAGCGTAGCTATTCTCTGTACACACACGACTGCATGGCAAAACTTGGTTCCAACTCCATCTACAAGTTTGCTGACGATACGACAATAGTGGGCCGGATCTCGAATAACGACGAGTCCGAATACAGGAGGGAGATAGAGAACCTGGTGGAGTGGTGAAACGACAACAATCTCTCCCTCAATGCCAGCAAAACTAAAGAGCTGGTCATTGACTTTAGGAAGCAAAGTACTGTATCTACCCCTGTCAGCATCAACGGGGCCGAGGTGGAGATGGTTAGCAGTTTCAAATTCCTAGGGGTGCACATCACCAAAAATCTGTCCTGGTCCACTCACGTCGACACTATCACCAAGAAAGCACAACACCGCCTATACTTCCTCAGGAAACTAAGGAAATTCGGCATGTCCACATTAACCCTTACCAACTTTTACAGATGCACTATAGAAAGCATCCTATCTGGCTGCATCACAGCCTGGTATGGCAACTGCTCGGCCCAGGACCACAAGGAACTTCAGAGAGTCGTGAATACCGCCCAGTCCATCACATGAACCTGCCTCCCATCCATGGATTCCATCTACACCTCCCGCTGCCGGGGGAAAGCGGGCAGCATAATCAAAGACCCTTCCCACCCGGCTTACTCACTTTTCCAACTTCTTCCATCGGGCAGGAGATACAGAAGTCTGAGAACACACACGAACAGACTCAAAAACAGCTTCTTCCCCACTGTCACCAGACTCCTAAATGACCCTCTTATTGACTGACCTCATTAACACTACACCCTGTATGCTTCAACCGATGCCAATGCTTATGTAGTTATATTGTATATCTTGTGTTGCCCTATTATGTATTCTCATGTATTTTCTTGAATTTTGTTTAATTCCCTTTTCTTCCATGTACTGAATGATCTGTTGAGCTGCTTGCAGAAAAATACTTTTCACTGTACCTCGGTACACGTGACAATAAACAAATCCAATCCAATCCAATATGCCAAAGTCCCTGATGCATAGGCTATTGGCCTCTCTGTCCCGTCGTCCATCTGGCGGTTTGCCTGGTTTCATATGGGGAGGCATCACACGTGGTCAGGAGTGGTCTGGAAGGGTTGTAGTGCGTTAGCAGCCGGGAGGACGACAGCAGGTGCTTTATCTTGGCAAGTGCCTCTTCTTGCGCCGCCCTCTATGCCCATACCTGAGATTCTTTCAGGAGAGCATGTAGTGGTGCTAGTATGGTCACCAAGTTCAGGATAATTTTGTCAGTATATTGTACGAGTCCGAGGAATGACGTAGTTTGGTCGTAGTCTCGGGGCCTGTTTGATGGCTGGTACCTTCTTCTCCATCGGGTGTAAGCCATCCTTGTCGACCCAATACCCCAGGTATGTGACCTCTTTCTCGTGAAATACACACTTCCCAATTTTTAGGCAGACGCCTGTCTCAGAGAAACGGTGGAGGACTTCCTCTAAATTATCCAGGTGTTGCTTCTCAGTGGCTCTGCCACCCTTGGGAACCCCTGAAGGATGCTCTCCATAACCCACTGAAATATCGCACAACCGGACAATACCCCAAACGGAAGCTTGGTATATTCATAAAGACCCCTGTGGGTATAGAAGGCCACATATTTCCTATACGTCGCCTCTAGCTCCAATGAAATTTTAAAAATGAAAATCGCTTATTGTCACGAGTAGGCTTCAATGAAGTTACTGTGAAAAGCCCCTAGTCTCCACATTCCGGCGCCTGTCCGGGGAGGCTGTTACGGGAATCGAACCGTGCTGCTGGCCTGCTTGGTCTGCTTCCAAAGCCAGCGATTTAGCCCAGTGTGCTAAACAGGAGGTATGCATGGCTCATGACAAATTTGGAGAAAGAATGACCCCGGACAACTTTGCACAGAGATCTTTCATGCGCGAGAATTGAGTATTCATCCAAACGAGAGACCTTGTCCACCATCAGTTTGTAATTGCCACACAGGTAGACGGTTTTAACCGGCTTCAGCACTGGAACTACAGGTGCTGCCCATTCCCCCGAACTGCACAGGATGAATAATCCCCAGTCTTACCGGGTGGCTGAGCTCATCGTCCACTTTCAGCATCAGGAACTGGGCAGGCCATGAAATACTTTGGTTGGGCTTCCGGATCCATGTAGATTTTGGCTGCAACTTTATGCCCCATAGTGGCACTGCTTAGCCAGCTTGCGTAGATGCATCAGGAATTCTGTGACTGACTCCTCCGGGGTTTTCTCGGCCATGTTGAGCTTGTACCTTTGTACATTCACCGACGGTTTGGGGTCATAATGGTCCACCATCAGTGCTCCCAGCTTGTCAAAGATTTTTGAATCTGTGACTTGTCATGTGAATGTCCCTTTAAGAAAGGTTTTGTTTCACCACCTGACAGCCACAGCCCAGCCCCACCCACAAATGGCATCACTGAAACCGTGCTACAAGCCATGTGGTAAGACAAAACCTTTCTCAAAAGGGACATTCACATGACAGACAGCACGGTAGGTCAGGCTTCATTCTTGCTAAAGGTAGGGGGTCTGCAGGCAGTCAGGACTATCACCTTTTGGCCGTCATCTCCTGTAATAGCATTTGCTCAAAAAAAGTAGCACATCTGCTCAGTTCACTGGGCCCAGTTTGGGGGGGTGGGGGGAGCTCGTATTCCACACGCCCCATCGGGAGATCCATTGGATCATTGCCATGGGTCTTGTGGGAGTTATTACAGGAAGTTAGATAAATGCACAAGAAAGGAAGGAATGGAAGAGATAAAAGAAAGACTGCAAGTTCTATCGCACCTTTCACAACCACAGGACATCTCAAATTGCTTTACAGCCAATGAAATAGTTTAAAATGTCACTCCTCAGTCTTCTCTTTTCTAGAGAACAAAGTCCAGCCTGTTCAATCTTTCCTGATGGATGTAACCTCTCAGTCATGGTAAACCATTTTTGACCATTTTCAGTGTTTGTCTGACCAGAATAGTCTAGCCTTGCCATGGCGACATGCCCTTGGCAGATACGGTAAGCTATTCAAACATTCATTGACTTTGCCTGGACCAGAACATTCCACTGGTGGGATAGGGAAATTAGAACTCTTCATAATTTTGAGATAATTGCTGTCGCAAGGGAAGATTCTTGAGATCTGATAGAGGTTAATTGCTATTCCTGAAGGAATTTTCCTAAGTTCACTTAGAGGCTAATTGCTGTTGTTGTGGGAAGGTTTCAACTTGCCAATTGCCTGGAAATTTTCAGCCCCAAGACTGAAGAAACCGAAAATCTCTCTCTTTCTTTTGTAATATTTTTCTATTTTATGTGTGATGGACATGCACAAGAGTTCAGACCTTTCCTACGTATACTTGAATCCCTTATAGTGTTGATTTTGGCAGCGTAGCCATCTGGGGTGGCCACGTCCCGATTCCAAAATGGATACTTGCAAAGAGTGCAGGGAAAATTGGACAGTGCTAGGAAAACAAGCAGGTTTCCTGTGTATTAGGACCTCCAGAACCCAGACAGAACTGAAACTACTAGCCATTAGCATAGTAATGAGCTATCTCCGGGGACAAAAAGAAACATTGAAACAATCGGTACCAGGACAGACTCCCCGGCGCCAGTGGGAGCTAAAAGAAAGTCGGGCCAACGGTTACCTAGAGCCCGCCCAACGATCAGGGAACAACCCCGTTATTGGAGAAAATCGATACAAACGATTGGGAGATGATCCAATTAATTGGGACCAAGTCCAGGGTCCACCCAGAAGAGGGCTATAAAACAGAGTCCCCACGGTCAGTTCGCTCTCTTAGAAGCTCTTTGAAGATCTCTTACTCCCCTTCGTCACCTTCACCTTGGCATTTGGCTCTCAGCGACGAGAGGCCGCCAAGCACCAGCCAAGTAAGTCTAAGGTCAACGCAGGCTACGGGATAGACGCTCCTAGCTACTATTCTATACCAGTTCGAAGCCAGCTGTCTCAGAACCGGACAACGGCCATTGTTCCTCTTACTGAGTGGGCCACTCGAAGCTAAGTATAGGCTTTTAGTAGTAGTTGTAGTTTAGCGAGTAGAGTTTATGCATAAGTAATAATTGACTGTGTGTGTAAATAAACATGTATTGATTTCAAACTTACTAACTGGTGTATCAAGTCATTGATCAGTATTTGGCTTTGAACCCTGTGGTGGTATCAGAAAGATACCTGGCGACTCTTGAGCAAAGGTAATTAAAACAGAGCAAATTAAGGGAAGGCATAACGAGCAACAGCAGAGGGAGAGGGAGATGTTGGGAGTTTGACAATGAGGCAGGAGAAGGTAATCAGCTTTGGAATCCCATGAAGAGGGAGTTGTAGTTTGGTGCCTGTGGAAAGGGGAAGAACATGGGATTTTGCAGCAGTTGGACATGGAATAGGTTAATAATTCCACTTTTACTTTAAAAAAAAACATTGCAAGTATGAAGAGAAGAAAGAACTGGCGCAATTGTATATCTTTACCTCAGCTTGGCCAAGGTTTACCTTTCTGAATAAGAAATGTGTCTGTGAGTGAAGCACAACCAACACATTTTAATATTATACAATTTACAGCAACAAATTCAGATAGCTGAAAGTGATAACCAAGTGTGACAGAACGGCACATTGATGTGTCATTTTTATATCCTACCCACCATTACTCATGGTTTTTGGACGATAAAGACATGTTATCAACAGGGTGTGATGGAGAAGGTGTGATATGAAAGACTTTTAATATATTCTAGGGCCACAGATTATTATTGGAATGTTGAAGAACTGATCTCTTTATTTACTTCAATTAGGTTAAATAAATAATATTTTCTTGTTTCCCAGGAATTTATGAACAAATCTTCACTGTTGCTGAGCATATTTCTTACTAACTTGCATCTTTGTGCGTCCATTTACCATCCCTTTGCCCAACCATTGGCAATGATTCTTTTAGCTACCGAGGTTCTACACTTTGCAATACTCTCCCATAACCTCTTCAGCTCTCCTCTTCCCTAAAACCTTCTTTAAAACCCACTCCCATGAGCAAGCTCCTTTCCATATATTCTTCTTTGCTTCAGTATCCATATTTGTCTGATTTTGCTTCCATGAAATGCCTTACATGATATTTATATCCTATATCAATGCAAGCTGCGGTTGTTTCTGCTCTTTCAGTCCAGAAATCCAGGTTTGTAGTGGTATTATTCTTTTAAAAAAAAAAAAATTTAGAGTACCCAGTTCATTTTTTCCAATTAAGGGGCAATTTAGCGTGGCCAATCCACCTGCCCTGCACGTCTTTGGATTGTGGGGGCGAAACCCACGCAGACACTGGGAGAATGTGCAAACTCCACACGGACAGTGACCCACGGCCGGGATTGAACCTGGGACCTCAGTGCCGTGAGGCAGCAGTGCTAACCACTGCTCCATCATGCTGCCCCTGTAGTGATATTATTCTTGATGAATTAATGTTGGAAGAGGATGTGCTGAGGCAGGGGAGCTGGGGACAGAGTCCATCTTCACTGAAAGAATATGTTTCAAAAGGTAGTTTTAGGTTTTTCTTTTCTAAATTTAGAGTACCCAATTTCTTCAACACCATTATCCCGACAACACTAATAACCAAACTCCGCAATCTCGGACTTGACCCCTCCCCTCATTTTCATTTTTAAAATTTCCCTGTGCAGCTGGAACCTCAACTTCCTCACCAACAGACCGCAATCTGTCAGGATGGACAACAGCACCTCCTCCACAATAGTCCTCAACACCGGGGCCCTGCAAGGATGTGTGCTCAGTCCTCTACTGTACTCCCTATACACACATTTTTAAAAATAAATTTAGAGAGCCCAATTCATTTTTTCCAATTAAGGGACAATTTAGCGTGGCTAATCCACCTAGCCTGCACATCTATGGGTTGTGGGGGTGAAACCCACGCAAACACGGGGAGAATGTGCAAACTCCACATGGACAGTGACCCAGAGCCGGGATTGAACCTGAGACCTCGGGGCAAGTGCTGCCCCCTCCCAATACACACACGACTGTGTGGCAAGATTTAACTCCAACTCAATCTATAAGTTTACGGATGATACGACTGTGGTGGGCCGTATCTCAAACAACGACGAATCAGACTACAGGAGGGAGATAAATCATTTGGTTGCATGGTGCACCGAAAACAACCTCTCTCTAAATGTTGGAAAGACCAAAGAACTGATCATCGACTTCAGGAAGCGTAACACAACACACACTCCCGTCTGCATCAATGGCTGCGAAGTGGAGATGGTCGATAGCTTTAAGTTCCGAAGAGAAGATGATGAGGCTCTTCAATGAAAAACAAAAAGCAAGATTGAGAGTGACCTCTCCGGTCTCTTCAACCAGTGTAAAATTCCCAATCCTGTGACTGCTGAAGCCAATCTGGCACGACTGTTTGAAAACCAGCTGTCCCTATCAGCAAAATAGCTTAATAGTAACTTGACCAACAGTCTGTCCTGGTCCACTCACTTTGATGCAACAGTCAAGAAAGCCCAACAACATCTCCTACTTCCGATGGAAGCTAAAGAAATTTGGCATGTCTGCATCGACTCTCACAAGCTTCTACAGATGTGCCATAGAGAGCAGCCTATCCGGCTGCATCACAGCTTGGAATGGCAACTGCTCGGTCCAAGATCGCAAGAAACTGCAGAGTGTGGTGAACTCAGCCCAAGGCATCACACAAGCTTGCCACCCCCACATTGATTCTGTCTACACCTCCCGCTGCCTCAGGAAGGCAGACAGCATTATCAGAGACCCCTCCCACCCAGGCATTGCCTTCTTCCAGACCCTTCCATCAGGCAGAAGGTACAGAAGTCTGAAGACCCACACATCCAGACATAGGAACAGCTTCTTCTCCACAGCTACAAGACTCCTCAACGACTCCCCCTCGGACTGATCTGTTCCCTGTAAGAACACTATTCATGATGCCCTATGCTGCTCTTTCTCATGTATTTGCTTTGTTTGGCCCCTTGTTCCGCACTGTAACCAATCAGTTTGTCGATGTACCATTTGGCAATGTACTCTGTCGATTATTCTTTTGTCTACTATGTACGGACCGTGTACGTTCCCTCGGCCGCAGAAAAATACTTTTCACTGTACTTCAGTACATGTGACAATAAATCAAATCAAAATCTTTCTCCAATTAAGGGCAATTTAGTGTGGCCAATCCACTTACCCTGCACATCTTTGGGGTGTGGGGATGAGACCCACGTAGACACGGGGACAATGAAGGGATTTTAAGTTGCAATGAAATAAATGCTTTTCATTCCTGGAAAAGATTTAAAATATGTTTTCTCTGCTCATCTAAAATAGCTCTGTTAGTTCCCTCACATTATTTATTTATTTATTTTTTAATTTTTAGAGTGTCCAATTATTTTTTCCAATTAAGGGGCAATTTAGCGTAGCCAATCCACCTACCCTGCACATCTTTGGGTTGTGGGGGTGAAACCCACGCAGACACGGGGAGAATATGCAAACTCCACACGGACAGTGACCCAGAGCCGGGATTCGAACCCAGGTTCTCAGTGCTGTGAGGCAGCAGTGCTAACCAATGTGCCACCGTGCTGCCCTTAGTTCCTTCACATATCACAGCAGCAAATAAATTGATCAGAAACTGAACTGGACCAACCATATAATGAAATGAAATGAAATGAAAATCACTTATTGTCACAAGTGGGCTAAAAATGAAGTTACTGTGAAAAGTCCCTAGTCGCCACATTCCGGCCCCTGTTCGGGGAGGCTGGTGCGGGAATTGAACCTGCGCTGCTGGCCTGCCTTGGTCTGCTTTAAAAGCCAGCTATTTAGCCCTGTGCTAAACCAGCCCCTATAAACACTACGGTTACATGAACAGATCAGAGGCTGGGAATTCTACAGTGAATAACTCATCTCCTGTCACAGGCCCAAAACACTCATTCCAGGTTAAGCAGCGTTTCCCGTGTATCTCTTCCAATTTGGTCGACTGCATTCGCTGCTCCCAATGTGGTCTCCTCTATATTACAGTAAGAAGTCTTAGAACACCAGGTTAAAGTCTAACATCTCATCTTCCGGTTAGGCACGCTACAGCCTTCCGGTCTCACCTGAGGAAGGAGCAGTGCTCCGAAAGCTCGTGTTTGAAACAAACCGGTTGGACTTTAACCTGGTGTTGTAAGACTTCTTACTGTGCTCACCCCAGTCCAACGCCGGCATCTCCACATCCTCTATATTGGAGAGACCAAACGCAGACTGGGTGATCGCTTTGCTGAGCATCTTCGGTCTGTGCGCATTCAGGACCCTGACCTTCCCGTTGCTTGCCATTTAACACAAGACCCTGCTCCCATGCCCACATGTCTGTCCTTGGCCTGCTGCAGTGTTCCAGTGAAGCTACAGCACGCTACAGCCTTCCGGTCTCAACATCGAATTCAACAACTTCAGATGATTATCTCTACCCCACCTCAACCCCTTTGTTTTCACCCCATTTCATTTTAACTGTCTTTTACCATTTCTTTCTTTCTTGTCTTTCTTTACATATATATACCCCCCCTTATCTTATCCCTCCTTTCCTTACCTTTTCTCCCCTTTGCTTCCCCCTCCCCCCACATCTATATCTGTCATAGTTTACCCTCTGATGTTAGTTTCTCTGCTGTTCGGCCTTTCACACCTTTTGTTCTCTCTGGGGACTGCCATCAGCACTCTGTTCCCTTGGTTTCTGTGGCCATTAGCACTCTGTTCCCTTGGTTTCTGTGGCCATTAGCACTCTGTTCCCTTGGTTTCTGTGGCTATTAGCACTCTGTTTCCTTGGTTTCTGTGGCTATTAGCACTCTGTTCCCTTGGTTTCTGTGGCTATTAGCACTCTGTTCCCATGGTTTCTGTGGCTATTAGCACTCTGTTCCCATGGTTTCTGTGGCTATTAGCACTCTGTTCCCTTGGTTTCTGTGGCTATTAGCACTCTGTTCCCTTGGTTTCTGTGGCTATTAGCACTCTGTTCCCTTGGTTTCTGTGGCCATTCGCACTCTGTTCCCTTGGTTTCTGTGGCTATTAGCACTCTGTTCCCTTGGTTTCTGTGGCTATTAGCACTCTGTTCCCTTGGTTTCTGTGGCCATTCGCACTCTGTTCCCTTGGTTTCTGTGGCCATTCGCACTCTGTTCCCTTGGTTTCTGTGGCTATTAGCACTCTGTTCCCTTGGTTTCTGTGGCTATTAGCACTCTGTTCCCTTGGTTTCTGTGGCTATTAGCACTCTGTTCCCTTGGTTTCTGTGGCTATTAGCACTCTGTTCCCTTGGTTTCTGTGGCTATTAGCACTCTGTTCCCTTGGTTTCTGTGGCTATTAGCACTCTGTTCCCTTGGTTTCTGTGGCTATTCGCACTCTTCCCTTGGTTTCTGTGGCCATTCGCACTCTGTTCCCTTGGTTTCTGTGGCTATTAGCACTCTGTTCCCTTGGTTTCTGTGGCCATTCGCACTCTGTTCCCTTGGTTTCTGTGGCCATTTACACTCTGTTCCCTTGGTTTCTGTGGCCATTCGCGCTCTGTTCCCTTGGTTTCTGTGGGTTTGACTCATCTTTCATTTTCTCACCCCACAGTATAAATATTTCCCACCTTCTATGTCTTTTAGCTTTGACAAAGGGTCATCTGGACTTGAAACGTTAGCTCTTTTCTCTCCCCACAGATGCTGCCAGACCTCCTGAGGTTTTTCAGCATTTTCTCTTTGGTTTCATCTCCCCTGCCTCCCCTTAGAATGTCCACCATCTACAAGGCACAAGTCAGGGATGTGATAGAATACTCTCGCCTTGCATGGATGTGGGCAGCTCCAACAACACTCAAGAAGCCTGGAACTATATGCAGGTGCAGAACTTTGCAAAGAAGGTTTTTCCAACTTTTCCGATGGGGGCCGCCTTCCTCGTTGTTGGAGGGGGCGTTGACAGTGATGGGGCTGGGGGTCATCTTGGCAATTTCTGGGTGTTGTCGGAGGGGGTTAAGGCCAAGTGGGAGGAGGAGTTGGGGATAGCGCTAGAGGAGGGGATGTGGTGAAGGTACTGCTGAGGGTGAACCCCTTATTTGTGCGTGAGGCTGGGGCTGATACAGCTAAAGGTGGTGCATAGGGCACACGTGACGAAGTTGAGGATGAGCCGGTTGTTTAAGGGGTGGAGGGTATCTGTGAAAGGTGTGGAGGGGTACGGCCAATCATGTACACTTGTTCTGGTCCTGCCCGAGGTTGGAGAGATTTCGGAGGTCCTTTTTTTGCACTATGTCAGTGATCTTGGACATGGATCTGGAGCCCAGTCCCAGGTGGGCCATATTTGGGGTGTCGGACCTGCTGGAGCTACAGACGGGAGCGGGAGCAGATGTTTTAGCCTTTACCTCCTGCTGGGGTGGAGATCAGCTTCTCCGCCCTGCGTATCAGTATGGCTTGTGGATTAGATGGAGTTCCTGTATTTGGAGAAGGTGCGAATGAGGGGTTCCACAAGAGATGGGGTTTGTTTACACTACATTTTAAAGAGTTGGTTATTGTCAGCTGCTGGGTGGGGGAGTTGACGGGGTGGGGTCAGGGTTTTTTGTTGTCTTGCTTTGTTGGGTTGTATACCTGAAATGTTAAAAATCAAATAAAAATATTTTGAAAAAAAAAAAGAAGCCCAAAACTATCCAGGACAAGGTAGCCTACTTGATTGGCACCTTATGCACCACCTTAAACATTCACTCACTCTGCCACCAATGCTCAGTGGCAGCCGTGTGTACCACCTACAAGATACACTTCAGCAACTCACCAATGCTCCTTCAACAACACCTTCCAAACCCGTGAATCCTATCACATCTGGAAGGACAAAGGCAGCAGATACCTGGGAACCCCACTACCTGGAAGTTCCCCTCCAAGTCGTTCACCATCCTGACTTGGAAATCTCTCTTCGTTCCTTCACTGTCGCTGGGTCAAAATCCTAGAGCTTCCTCCCTAACAGCATGGTCGGTGTACCTACACCACAGGGTCTGCAGTGGTTCAGGAAGGTGCCATGCCATCACCTTCTCAAGGACAATTATGATAGGGCAATAAATGCTGGCCTTGCCAGTGATGCACACAGCCATTGAATGAATAATAAATAAGTAGATCCCTGCATAAGTCATGAAGTGACTCTTTGATATCCATATTGAATAGTTGTCAGGTCCAGACTCTTGAGCGTGGCAGATGTTACAGTGAGGGCTAAGGAATGTAAAATTTAAGAAAACCATAAACTGATTTGCACCTTCACTTCTCACCCAAATATTTCACCTTGGTAGCAACACACGGTGTATCTGGATGGTTCTGTTAAAACAGACATAGTAAATGCAGCGCTTTTATTCAGACCATCTGACTATTCTGTGAGATTATAGTTTTTCTGTATTTTAACTCCACCCCTGCGCCTTAGCACATAGGTTAGCAATTCACAGTGCCAGGGTCCTAGTTTCAATTCCCGGCTTGGGTCACTGTCTGTGCGGAGTCTGCACGTTCTCCCCGTGTCTGCGCGGGTTTCCTCCGGATGCTCCGGTTTCCTCCCACAAGTCCCGAAAGACGTGCTGTTGGGTGAATTGGACATTCTGAATTCTCCCTCTGTGTACCCGAACAGGTGCCGGAATGTGGCGACTAGGGGCTCTTCACAGTAACTTCATTGCAGTGTTAATGTAAGCCTACTTGTGACAATAATAAAGATTATTATTAATTTATTGACATCATATTTGACCTGATTAATTAAGCCAGAATCTACTGTTTTTTTGGGGGAGAGAGTTCCATACTTTTCATGAAGATGTTTTTCCGACCTTCTCTCCTGAATGGCGTAAATGTTATGTCCACTTGTTCCAATCTCCCCATTCAGTAAAACAAATTCACCTATCTCCCCTTTCAAAATCCTAAACACCTCAATCAACCCATCACTTAATCCTTTTTTTAAATTTAGAGTACCCAATTCATTTTTGTCCAATTAAGGGACAATTTAGTGTGGCCAATCCACCTACCCTGGACATCTTTTGGGTTGTGGGGACGAAACCCACGCAGACACGGGGAGAATGTGCAAACTCCACACGGACAGTGACCCAGAGCCGGGATCGAACCTGGGACCTCGGCGCCGTGAGGCAGCAGTGCTAACCCACTGCGTCACCGTACTGCCCTGTTTTTCCATATTTAACCCAATCTAATGGGGTACTTATGTGCGCACAAAAAAATGAAAATTGTGCAAACATCTTTCTGCAGAACACAAAATCCATCTGCAAATGTAAAATAAAAATGCTTTGTGTTATGTTTTGTTGAATTATTTTATATTTCACCCATGGGTCTGTTTGCTTTTGCTTATCTGAGTTTTGAGGCTCAGTCAAGCAACTATCAAACATTGACCAAAATTAATTTGCGGTGGTAATGTTTTCTGAACTGAATTAGTCCCGGGGGAGCCATTCCTGCTCAGCTGCATGTCTGAATGTACCTGGAGTTCAATGATTAACTTTCGACGAGCTAGTTGCTCAAATCAACTGTGTCCCGCGTATTTGAGCAGATGTGTTGAGCAGTCTCACTTTCAGTAAGTAGTAGGTACTTTATTGTAATTGAATCTTCTCCGCTTCTCTGCCAAAGACATCAACTGTTTGTAAATACGGAACACATGCTGTTGGCTGCATTTTGGTCCCTCATCTAAGTGACTGCTCTTCCTGTATGATTTAAAGCAGTGAGTGTTAGGTTCTTCCGCATGGGGAGGACATGACAGTCCTGAACCTCCCATACTTAATACGCACACACTTACTTTCCAGTGGCTGATGCCACTGGATACTAATCAGGAAAAGCAACCTTGTCTGATTATCATCTCCCAAGTCCTTGCACACTATTAACCAGACTGAGATCAGCAAAGTCATCTTGACTAAGAATGGAATTCTGATGAGTGTGACAGTGAATTTACCAAGTTGGGACACACAGGATTAACCCTTTAAAATCAATCTTACTCTTTGTGATGGTGATGTTTAAATCTATTTGTGTTAATATAGTACGTTAATGAAAATGTTAGGTCTGTTGCATTTCCTACAAAGCTCAATCATTATGAATTCCTATGTGCACATTATACTGGGAATTGCATGTCGACATTTCCTCCTGAGTTCTCTGCCTGACCATAGGCGCTGTGACATCCACCATAGCTCGGGCAAGGAGGTAGACTCCAAATCTACCCCAGTCAGAACCGTAATCAAATTCTGTGCTGTTGGCACCAATATGATCCAGACTGGTCGTCAGGCCCTCCAAGGAGTCCAAGTTGCTATGGTAGCATACATTTTGTATTCATGTTGTATCCTGGAGCTATGGCTAATGATGGTAATAAGAATCTTTTATTGTCACAGGTAGGCTTACATTAACATTGCAATGAAGTTGCTGTGAAAAGCCCCTAGCCGCCACACTCCAATCCCCTTTTGGTGATGTGAGATGCCTCGCCTTATGGAATCTCTTGCTGACCCCCCTGCAAGACGGTGTGACGCACCTTCATCAATACTGACCATATCTGGTGGTGGCCGGCAAGGTGTCCATAAAGTTTAGCGTTGAAACAATCCCATCAGCCCTTGGTGGGAATGGGGGGGGGGGCGTGTTGGTAATGGGAGCTGGCTTGGCACGTTTGCGTTCACAATCTGCTTTCCTGACCGATGCTCGAAGACATACTCGTAGCAAAATGGCCCATTGCTGTATTCGGACTATTGGCGGGATCACCTTGTCCTCTTTAAAAAGCCCGGGCTATGGCTTGTGGTTCGTCGCAATGCTTAATCAACGCCCATATACATATTGATGAAATCTCTTCGTCATGAACATGACAGCCAGCCCTTCTTTTTCGATTTGTCATAATTGCGGCCAATGTCCATGATGCGTATTGACCTTTACTGTCCGTCCTCCATTCGGTGCGATAATTCTGCCCCGATTTCGTAAGGCAAGGCACCTCACGTCACCAAAAGGGGCTCGGGAGTGGTTGTAGACACGGCGAGAACGTGCAGACTCCACACAGACAGTGACCCAAGCCGGGAATCAAACCTGGGACCATGGTGCTGTGAAGCAACAGTGCCAACCACTGTGCTACCGTGCCGCCCATATATGTTTGGCTCTTTATGAGGCTGAAGGTTGGGGCCCCACAGACGATCAGAATAATTACCGTCAGGTGATTATTCCCAACAACAGCATTTGCCTTAACAAAGTAGAGCATATGCGCCACGTACTGGGCCAGTCCTCCATACCCACATCGAATACATTGGGTCTGCCAAAGAGTAGCATCTTCAAAATTGTGCAAAGCTCTTTCCTATATGGAGAGGTGGCTGTACTGTAAATAGTTAGCAGTGCCAACTACGGTTCTGCTTTATCCTTGTCGCCAATGTGGTAGTCAAGGTGGAGTCTGGAAAGGAGAGTCAAAAAGGGTTATTTTCAAACCTTCATTTCGGGAAAAAAAGTAGATATAAGCAACAGTCCAAGTCCTAGCCAGGACTATTCTGGAACCCTGCCTCCTATCGAGCCTGGGTTTTTTCCTGAGGAATTAATGAGAATGCTGATGGGCCTCCCACCCTGACTGGGGGAGCTAGTACTCCATCAGGCTCATGGGAAGATTAATTGGGCCACCCCTCTCGGTCTCGTGGGGGTTAGAATAGCGACTTTGCTTTGATAAGTTGACATAGTTTCCATTATAAATGTTGACATTGGTGGTTTATAATGAAGTGAGTACAAATGTAAGATTTCTGTTTTGGAGTGTTGGAGATGAGTTTGGGTTGGCTTGAGATGTTTTGTTTGGAACAGAGGAGATTGAGAGAAGAAGTAATTGAGGTACATAAAATCATGAGGGGTCAAGATAGTGTTTGGGGAGGTCTTTTCCCTTTGAATTTATAACCAGGGAGAAATACATTTAAAGTAAAAAAAACAAGATTTAGAAGAGGAACTCAGTGCTTGAAAGGGTGATGACGGCATAAACCTAAATATTTAAAAAGTGCTTGGATGTGGATCTGACAAGCTGCAAGCCTCCACCTGAAGAGGCAGAAAGTGGGATGAGGCTGCATGGGCCGAGTGGCCTCTTTCCCCAACTCTGGCTCCTAGGATGGCGGGTGCGCATGCGCGTGACCTCCCCCGGTTAAAGCCCCGGAAGCACGTGAGGAGGTCAGGGGGCGGGGCCGGCCGTGCGCAGCCGCACTCTGCCAGCCGGTATGCTAATTTTGTTGATATTCCGCAGCG
Organism: Scyliorhinus canicula; assembly: GCF_902713615.1. Taxonomy (NCBI): domain Eukaryota; kingdom Metazoa; phylum Chordata; class Chondrichthyes; order Carcharhiniformes; family Scyliorhinidae; genus Scyliorhinus; species Scyliorhinus canicula. Next base: position 2,704,961 of record NC_052163.1, read on the forward strand.
GAGGTTTGAAAAGCCAACGGGAGCGGCGCGCGCGGCGGGAGCGGAGCGGGAGGCCGAGGCCGGCCCGGGCCTGATGGACAACACCCGCGACCTGGTCAGTGCGGGCTGGAGGCAGGGGGAGCGCAGCGCAGGCCGGGCCGCCGCCGCCGCTTCTTTGTTGTGCTGCCCGCCCAGGCCTCAGGCTTCCCGGGGACTCGAGTGAGTGCGGAGGGCGGCCCAGAGCGAGCGGCCCCCGGGCCCCGCTGCCGCTTCCCCGCGGCCTGAGCCCCACAGAGAGCTGGCAGCCTGCTCTCCAACCCGGGGAAGGAGAGGCGGCCGGCCCGGCCCCCCCCCCAGTCTCCCCTCCCCCCCCCCCAGTCTCCCCCTCCCCCCCCCCCCAGTCTCCCCCTCCCCCCCCCCCCAGTCTCCCCCTCCCCCCCCCCCCAGTCTCCTCGCCCACTCTCCTCCCCCCCCCCAGTCCCCTACCCCTCCCCCCCCCCCAGTTCTCCCCTCCCCCCCCCCCCCAGGAGTCTCTCCCCTCACCCCCCCACCCCCATTCTCCCCCTCCCCCCCCCATCTCTCCCCCTCACCCCCCCCCAGTCTCCCCAATCCCCCACCCCCCATCTCTCCCCAACCCCCCATCTCCCCCCCCCCAGTCTCCCCCCTCCCCCCCCCCAGTCTCCCCCTCCCCCCCCCCATCTCCCCCCCCCCCCCCCCAGTCTCCCCCTCCCCCCCCCCATCTCCCCCCCCCCCCCCCCAGTCTCCCCCTCCCCCCCCCCCCCCCCCCCCCCCCCCCCCTCTCTCCCCCCCCCCCCCCAGTCCTCCCTCCCCCCCCCCATCTCCCCTCCCCCCCCCCCCATCTCCCTCCCCCCCCCCCCCAGTCTCCCTCCCCCCCCCCCCCATCCCCCCCC